>NC_090442.1:436087290-436390320 GCF_031143425.1 Pleurodeles waltl
CTAACAACTCGCTCGACCCTTCCCAATCTGGATTTCGAGCCAACCACAGCACAGAAACCGCCCTCATCGCAGTCACCGACGACATCAGGACTCTGATGGACAACGGAGAAACAACCGCCCTCATCCTCCTGGACCTCTCGACTGCCTTAGACACCGTGTGCCATCACACCCTAATAACCAGCCTCCGCACCACTGGAATCCTAGAACAGGCCCTAGACTGGATCATCTCGTTCCTTTACGACAGAACCCAGAGAGTCCACCTCTCCCCCTTCCGCTCAGAACCCACGAGATCATCTGCGGCGTACCCCAAGGATCCTCGCTCAGCCCAACCCTCTTCAATATCTACATGAGCCCCCTCGCCGCCATTGCACGCAAACACAACATCAACATCATCTCCTACGCCGACGACACCCAGCTGATACTCTCCCTCACCAAAGACCCAACCACCGCCAAAACCAACCTACAGGAAGGAATGAAAGATGTTGCGGAATGGATGAAGCTCAGCCGCCTAAAACTGAACTCAGACAAGACGGAGGTCCTCATCCTCGGACAATCCCCATCCGCCTGGGACGACTCCTGGTGGCCCACGGCACTAGGCACCGCACCAACCCCCTCGGATCACACACGCAACCTCGGATTCATCCTGGACCCCTTCCTCACGATGACCAAGCAAATCAACGCCGTCTCGTCATCATGCTTCAACACCCTACGCATGCTCCGAAAGATCTTCCATTGAATCCCCACCGAAACCAGGAAGACGGTTACCCATGCCCTCGTCACAAGCTGACTGGACTACGGAAACACCCTATAAGCAGGTACCACTGCAAAACTTCAGAAACGTCTACAACGCATACAGAACGCCTCTGCACGCCTCATCCTTGACATCCCTCGCCACAGCCACATATCCGCCCACCTGAAACACCTGCACTGGCTCCCCGTCAACAAGAGGATCACCTTCAGGCTCCTCACCCACGCACACAAAGCACTCCACAACATGGGCCCCGAATACCTCAACAGCCGCCTCTCATTCTACACGCCCACCCATCAGCTCTGCTCAGCCAGCCTCGCTCTAGCCACCGTCCCACGGATCCGCAGAACCACCGCCGGAGGAAGATCCTTCACCTACCTGGCAGCCAAAGCATGGAACTCCCTCCCCGCACACCTTAGAACTACCCAGGACCATCTCGCCTTCAGGAAACTCCTCAAGACATGGCTTTTCGAGCAGCAGTAACTCCCCGCCCCCTCTCCAGAGCCTTGAGACCCTCTCGGTGAGTAGCACGCTCTATAAATGTACTGATTGATTGATTGATTGAGGAGTGCAGCAATACACTAATCCATCTCAGGGATTCCTCTGCTACTCATGTTTTCACAAGGAAGGCCTGGGCTGCCCAAAATGGAACTCAAGGTTCACTTTGCTATGTACCAGTGCAAGTACTTCTGCACTCAGTGTACATTCACAGCATGCTCCAATGCCTACTATTGTGTACCATGCTACTACCAGTACTACCACATGCAGCATACAAACTCAGTATGTTCACACTGTTCAGTACTTCAGTACTGTTGGACCAGCACACACATTTACCATGTGCGCACTGTCCCACACTCCACCATCTGTATAGTGTATTTCTTGCAAGCATACAAGCACTCAGCATCTGTTTTCTTCATGCAAACCCTTCCAAAACAACCTGATGTAGGCTGGGGTGAGTTAAACACACAGCAGTGGAACTTTTAAAAAGGTGAGTGAGCCTGCCAGCCTCAGTCCAGGGACACAAGGTAAAAAGAACCTGTTCACTATTACTGATCACTACACTGTATGCTGTCACCACTGCGCTTCTGCTGTTTAACTCCTGGTGAAGGCAGTAGTGTTCCACCACTATAAGGGTAGTCCTTTGGGCATCCCTGTCAGTCCAACATGATGTAACCTATGAGCAGGCCTATGTGATGGCACATATGCATGATCAGTAAAACACAGTTGCGTACTCCGGGCAGGAGTACATGTCTCTCACCATGCAGAGGACTTTAGGACTTTTCCGTTCCAATGCATCACAAAAATAAAATGTTTCATTGAGGAGTATTTCAAGATTTTGCTTAGAGGATGAGTGTTACCTGCTGAAAATATGATCTCACGTTTTCTTTCTCTTGTTAAGAACCTGGTTCAGTCTTAACATATGTGCAGGTGAGGGTTTTATCTCAAAGAATTGCCTTTGTGAAAAGTTAATAGAAATACTAAATTTGTAAACAAGTGATAAACACAAATGTGGTTACACTGTAGGCTGCCTATACATCTGTCTACCCCACAACTACAGATTCCTGTGATTGAACTGAGTTATTAAGTACCGTTTTTATCTTAAACAAGCAATAGGGAAAATCATACCCTCAGAGAAAGCCTTCTTTGTCAAGGCAAGAGAGGCAGCGGCTCTCCAGTTTATAATGGCAAACTAAGTAGAATTAGACACTGAAGAAATAGGAGCCCAATTAATATATGACATTTCATTTTTAGTAGTACCCCTGCTGTACATTATAAGGATGACAATTGTTTTGCTTTCCTTCTCTTATCTTATGACCGAGCTGACAAAACTTCTCTGGAATGCACGTCTTATTTTAAAGAAGACATTTATTATTATTACTTCACCACGAGGTTCCTGAAAGACGAGATTAGTAGGTTGGAAGCACACGTTTAAAAGTAGTCGCAGCAATGAAAGCAAAATATATCAAAGTACTTCTCAATTGCAATGTACACAGCAAATACATGTGATTATATTATAGCATAACTTCAAAGCAAAGAATAAAAGTCAAAATTTCATCACCATAGGGCATATCACTGCTCGTCATGCTTCTCATGCCTGCCAGTTGATGACTCCTGTTCAACTGCAAGAAGGAGATTTTCCACCCAAACGGGAGGCCAGGCAGCTGACGTCCGCTCCTGACTGAAGTCCTGGAGAATCTCCCCTTGCTGCTGCCCAGGGCCACCGTTAAAAGCAAAAATGTTGGCTCAGTGTGGGAACAGAACAAGTCTGGAGAGTGGCCAACTCTCCAAACTTCACTCGTTCCCAGGCTGGATTCAGAGGTAAACACAAAATCTACACTCTCTTATCAGCTAGGGTTTGGTGTGAATTCAATACAAAAAACACAGCTTGGAAAAACACAGCTCATCTGCAATGTCTCAACTGCAATGTCTAACTCCACGTTAAAGCCAATAGGAAGCTAAAATGAATACAGAATGTAATGTCTAATGTCACGTTAAAGCCAATAGGCAGCTAAACTGAATACAACATGTAATGTGCTACTGGTGAACATTGAGCAACTAATATGCGCAGTGGTGAAACACAAAGTCATTGGTCAAACACATTTAATAGCATAACAAAGATATAGATGAATGAGGCTGAACGATGAGGTCCTTTATAAGGTTATGGAACTCTGAGGTGACATGCAATATCCTGATCATGTCCAGGAGGGTGGATTTTACTCTGTAAAATACATTGATCACACCATTAACTTTCTGACAAACCCCTTTAATCCATGGTTTGAAGTTCTTTTTTTTATATGAAAGAGAGAGCATGTTTGCAAACATGAAGAATAAAACTAAAACCTCTAGTGCAAGTGTTGCAAGAACCTATTAGAAGCAGTTTAATGTAAGTTAGTTTTTTCAAAAGGGGCAGTAAAAGCACCCATCTATTATTACTGAAGGAGAACAAAAAATAAACCTGTTGCCATAAATATTTGCTTTCTTCTTATTAATGCACAGCAAGAAAAACAGAGCAGAAGAAAAAAAAGCAATATTTCATTGTCTACTGCTTTAAATATGCTCCTTGATCTCAACTGCATTTCCCCTCGGCTGCTGGCTCTGTGTTACATCAAAACTCAACTGTAATAACTTTCTACAGTTGAATGATGTCATTTCTTCATAGTTAGCGATTGGAGATGTCACAAGTCGCTGACTGTAAAGAAATGAGAGACAGGTTTATATACAGAGATTGCAGAATCCCATACGTTATATACTAATCATCAGAGGGTCCCATTCCTAAAGTTCAATTTAGATGAGCAACTGCCTTCATGTCAGCTAGGGGATGATACTGGTAGCCTTCTTTTAATCATTGAGAATTGTGGTCCTAATCGTCCCTTTATTTCAGAAAGGAGCACTTGAGGTCATTACTGAATTAAGTCGTTGTTTTTATAAAAAGAAAACGTTAAATCTTATGTGAGAGAACAAACTGTTTCTGTCCTGAAGATGGTGCAAATTATACTTCATCCCACAGAAACGCTGTTGACATGTATTTGTGTTACCATCCACATATATACTTACAAGGGCAACTATGGTGCATGGGGACCGAAAGCTTGTTTCCTAATAAACATTCTGGGCCCTGGAACATGTTTATTCTCAAATTAAGCAGTCAGAACAATTCTACATACCTTTACAAAAAAGTCCTTATTGCTATCAATTTATCTTTAACACTCAAACGGGTTGCAAATCTTCCTCTAAATTATTCCTTTTACATCCCCTTTTAATTACAAACCCCAAGATTACTTAAATTCCAAACTCTTCAGTTGTCATTGGTCATCCTTCTTGCTGTTCGTAAAAACATCCATTCTTAACATTAACGCCTTTTCCTCTTACAGGTTCTCAATCTGTAATGCCATAATCCACCTATTTATGACAGCTGACATATCACCTAATTCCTTAACAGTAAAATATGTTTAAAGCTTCTGACCCACTCTGACTGTAAAAATATTACCAACAGAAATGTTTTAAAACTAAAGGTAGTGTATTTTAGAGTTGAAAATTTATTCTTCAATATCTCTAATAAAATCTTCCACCAATATAATTTCTTGGAATAACTGTACGTCATGTTCACCTCACAAAATGAAGAAAGTGATTCATATAAGGTTTAGAATGACGTTGCACCCACAAACTTTTATTTGTGAGACAAAATGGAAAACACATCCAATAACCTGGATACAGACATTTAGGGCCTGATTACGATATTGGCAGACGGATATCCTGTCGGCCGTATCACAAGTTCCATTATGTTCTACGGAGTATCCCATCCGCCAAGGTCATAATCAGGCCCTTAGATTTGAGGATAGAATGAACCACTGTGTGAAATTTCCCAAGTAAGACAGATTATCTGTAGTTGCATGGTTAGAACATGTCTGGGAGTGATAGTCACTGAAGTACTGTTATACACCGATGTGGAATTAAGAAATATTGCCTTAGCATAACTGTGGTAGTAGCCATATTCTTGCTCGATGAAAACAATGCTGCCAAGCTGTGCCCATCTCTGACATGTAAAACTTCACTCTTGTGCCTGGCATTGTAGACAAGAATTCTTGAAGGGCATGCTCAGTTCTGAAAAATTTACATTTTTGCATCAGTTTGAAGGCTGTGTGTGCAATATATCACAATTTGTTGTGCACCCTTGTAGCTCGTTTGATTCAGTTTCATCAAATGATCTCCACTGGAGTCCTGTGTATGAAAATATTTTTTTTGTTCAGTACATGTGTGCTTAGCTGTTATGATAGGGGTTCTCTTTGTAGCCTGACTTTGTGATTCACAGATTATTTCGAGATCCGGGTGAGCACAGATTCTCTTTCGCAACCACAAAGTGGTAACTTCAAAATTCAAAGTGGCTTTCCATACCCAATGTGTACATTTACTACACTCTCAATTTAAGTCAGAGTGACTGCAAATTAAGGGGCATATTTATAAGCCGCTAGCGCCACCTTGTGCCACATGAGCATGTTTTTTTTTTTACGCTAATGTGATGCAAAGAGGTGAACATCCTCATGCCACACTTACAAAGTGGCTTAATGCATGCATTGCGCCACTCTGTAACCATATGCGCTACATTATGCCTGAAACAGGCATAATGTATGCAGAGAGGGCGTTCCCCTGTTAGGGGTTCCGAAAAAATGGCGCGAGGAAATCTAACAGATTTCCTTGCGTCATTTTTTACGGCACTTTTAATCCCTGCTCAGAGCAGGCGTTAAAAGGGGGTTTCCATTATTTTTATTTATAATGGGTCCCAATGTACTCAATATTTTGGCGCTACTTGTGCAGAGTACTTCAATAGCGTCATGAAAAATTATGCTATTGCCCCCACCCTGTGCCATGGTGCACTGTATTTCAAATATGGCGCACACATGGTGGCGGTAGGGGGCGGTAAAGGGCACAAGAAAAGTGGTGCAGCACCACTTTTCTTAAATATGCCCCTAAGTTTAAAAAATGGCAAGCATCTCCATTGTTTCTGGCATTGAAAGGGTGGGAATTTGTTAGTTCAGAAATATATTTTGTACTTGGTATATGAAAAAGAAAAGCAGGAATTTCATTCTGAAATAGAAAAAATTGACTTTTCTCCCTGCATGGGGTGAAATTGTTGGCTTCCTGTGCCTAGGTCCAACAGGCCTCACAGGGCAGACTTGGAAAGTGAAAATCTGTATTAGGAAGACTGTTTTAAACAGGACAGAAGTGCTTATGCACAAACTTGGCAGACGTGTATCAGCCATCAGCAACGATTATGTGGCAGTGGAGCAGGCAGAAGCTCCAATCAGCAGTCCCAGACTTCTAACCTGGGATGGGGAAGTGCAAGATTGGCAAGAGGGGTGCTCCTGTTCCATCAAACTCTAACTAAGCATTTTTATATAGGAAAGGAATGTGCATGTAAATGTAGTCTGGATGATTTTTGAATCCACTAACAAGTTATATACCAAGGCAAATTACAAACATAAGCAGTCTGTGATCTATATATTTCTGAATTTGTTGTTAGGCATTAGATCATTGACCTACTGGAAATAGCAGTGGCGGAACCTGAAACATACAGCATACTTGGGACTAGAAAATACCATGTTGTGATATAAATGTTGTGTTTGAACGTGTGTCATAGTTAGACTCTCGCTTCTAGGCAAGACTGATGGTTTAGGGATGACAGCACTTTTGTTTGTAGGCAACTGAGTCACTTCTACAACAAGATGCAACTGTTGGCCCAACCCACCCTGCTCACAAGCAGTACGTCACCAAAAACCCAAACAGTAAAAGGTGATTTCTGGCAGCCTCACATATGGACTTTAGATTGCGACATCTCAGGGCAGTCATGGTGGAATGGAAGTTACCCTTTCCTCTCGTTAGCAATAAGTCTCAGTCACATACAGGCAATGAAGGAGATTCAGGAGAGTTTTCAACAGGTTTATTGAAAGGACTGCAATCTACAGTAAAATGCATGAGCTGGAATGATTAGAATAACAAACAATGAAAGAAGCATGATTGTGAAAATGAGAGCCGTGAATACAAAGACCCCCCCACCATCTTGCAATAAACATGAAATGTAAAATCCCTAGCATAAACAACCTAATCCTTAACCTAATGAGAGCTAGGTGTGATGAACCTAATTTGCCAGTACTGTCCCCATTAGAACTGCCCCCAACCCTCGTTACCTTGAAATTAAGTTTCTAGGTCAGACTCTGTGGTGGCACAAAGGCTGAGTTCTGCAGTAAGGTGATGTGCAGCATAGATGGCGTAGATGGCATCTGGTCAGAATCTCTCTGATAACCTTGTCTGTGTGAGATGTGTTTATACAGATCACGTACGACCCCTGATGCAGGTATGTTCCCAAAAAATTGATAAGGAGGAAGATTTGTGGCAGCAAATATGCAAACAATCCCCACAAGTGTACATTATGTTCCTGTCACACGTGAGAAAGGGACATGATGTGAATACCTATGTACATCATTTGATTATGACACTGATAGTGATGCCTTCACAGAGTGGCACTGGTAATGCAAATAAAAACATTTCTGTAACTATAAACAATAGCAGCCATCATAATAGAAATAATAAAATAAATGGACTAAGACCGAGCAAGCTAATTAGGTTAAAAGTCACTAGGTGATGGGGCACAGGCCTGTAAACCAAAGGCTGACCTAATCTCCTGAGTCTCAAGAAACTAAATAGGATTCATTACAAGTGTATCTAATTTATTACACTTCTCAGCCAAAGGGATCTTAATTATCTAATCCAAGAAAACACTCCCAACAAATGCAGCTGTCTCTCCAATATTCTCTATTCACAAATGCATTTTTATTAACACATTGTGGTTCAAAACTGAATCCATTTTTTCTTTCAGACATGCATGAAGAGAGCACATGGAAGACCCCATTTAAAGTTTTCCATACGTTCCATGATGCCTTATTTGCTTATCCAAGCAAGATGCATGGGGCCAGAAGTCTAAGAAATCTCAGAGTTACTCTTATTGAGCTCCAAGTTCGGGGCTGAAACATTTGGATCATAGTCCGAATGCTCTGGACGCATTGTGAGAAAGGAAAAGCCTAGAACTGCACAATGTCCAGATGAGTTCTGTAAAAAGGAAGCCTCTGAAAAGGAATCAGGTATGACTTTGGCTTGTTGATTTAGAACCCCAAAGATGGTTCACGGGTGCCTGGAAGTAGTCTACTCTTGACTGTGGTGTGCCTGCTTTTAACAGCCAGTTGTTGAGGTACAGGAAAACTAGCATTCTCAATCTCAGAAGAAGGGCAGCGACCATCGCCATCAGATTTGTCAACACCCGAGGAGCACTGGTAACTCAGAAGGGGAGCATGACAAACTGAAAATGTTCCTAACCTACCATGAACAGCAGGTAACATATGTAGACATGCCAAATGGACAAAAGATAGAACCTGCACCTTTTGCAGCAAGGTAGATGGGAGCTGCCCTGAAAGCCACTCTGATGGGGGCGGTGGTTTAATTGAGTTAGAGAAGAATTCAAGGAAATAGCTTTGCTGTATAATCTGTAGGACCCCTCTGTTGGATAAGATGGCCTGTTACCCTAGAAGAAAATATGTGATCCTGCCTCCCACTTGATGAATGTGCACTGCCAATGGCAAATTAATGCAGCTTGTAGGGTGATGCTCTCGGTGTGGGGGACTGAGTGGAACAGTGTTCATGATAACTTGCATGATGTCTCCCTAATCTCAGTTCCCGGCCATGTAAGGACTGGGAGGACTTTTCTGGTGGTAGCAGGGCCTGGTGGTGACAATACACAAGTGCTTAATTTGAGCCAATGGTTTCTGGTGCTTGTCACCAGCACTTTACTCTCAACACCGGCTTTAAAGACAGTCTACCACATGGTGGTGCTGTTCATCAATTTTTAAGATGAACACACAGTGTTTAATCATTTGTTTTACTAGTAAATGAACAATAGCTAACACCAATGACATATTTATAGCTCTGGGTGGTCTTTGGGTGGAATGGTGTAGTGAGAATTGCCACACTTTAAGAAGTGAAATGCTTATTAGTTATGTTGGTAATATCACTAGCAAAGATAGCAGGAGCAGTGGGTGGTGCAAACTGTAGGGGCCTCAAAGAAGGGATCTGGCACTTACAAATTAAGCACTGCTATATACTTTACCTCCGGAATAGCTTAAAAGGAGTTGGAACTTCAGAGGGAACTGTTGGGCAGCCCAGACTGAAAGGTCCAGAAAACTGGTGGCTTCCCTTTTGTTAAAGAATTCAAGGGAAGAATAAGCCTATTTGCCAAAAAGGTGGACTAATCAAAAGGCATGTCCTTTAGAGATGCCAGCATGACACCTGCATGTCCCCAAGAAGCCAGTGGATCGCATCCACACATGGCAGCAAAGCACCACACTAGTGCTACCACATATCGCAACCAATCTATACTATTCAGGTCAGCCCTATTGATTTATTTTGCTGCATCTTGGCCATCTGGAATGGCTTGAGCCAAAGAGACCCTAAACGTCTCCGAGACCAGCAGCAAGATCTCGCTGGCCATGTCCCAGAAGGCATGCAAATAATGGCTGTGTAGGCAGACCACTTTGACAAACTTGAATGTCAGGTTTGCGGATGGCTACATCCATTTCCCAAATGCCTCGATCCTTTTCAACTGTGTCTGCTGGGGTCATGGAGAATGCCTTCGGATTGATATTGCTGTTTGAAGTTTGGATCACCAAATTCTCAGGAGTCAGGCGCTGCATAAGAAAGTCACTGGTCACTCGGGGTGCAGGTCTGTGGTGCCTGGCTGTTCACCAGTGGGAAAGAACAAGGCTTTGCCCATGTGTTTATAGGAATGTCAGTCAAGGCTTCAATAAATTGGAGTAACAGCTCAGATGAGGTTGGTCCATGATGCATAACCTCAATAAGGATTCTTGTCTTGACTCTGAAAGCATTTTAGGTCAGTACCTCAGCAGCGTCTCTAACCACCATGGCTAATTATGCACTCTCCTCCATCAGGAGTCTAAGAGGTGAAACCAGTCCTTTGTCAGAGGAGGAATCCAGACTACTGGCCTCCTGCAAGTCCATGTGGATATCATCATCATCATAGTGTGGGGGTAAATCATCCCCATAATCAACAATCAAAAAGGTAATGAAACCGCTGAGGAAGGCCTCATGGAAGAGGAAGTGTTTTGTCTGAAACAGAGGAGAGGGTGCGCTGGAGTGGAGTCAAGGCGTGACCTTGGTTGGGTTAAAACAGATTCTGCTTGAGGTTGGACAGCAGATTTGGCATAAGCTTAACATATGGCACTGGCGACATCACGACTGGTGTCGGGAGAGCTGGTGTGGAACATTAGGCTCGTTCTAAGGGAACAGAATGTTGAGGATAGATCTATTGGTGTAACCCAACTGGAAACCCCCTCCGGATCAGTGGGGATAAAAGGCATGCCAAAAGAATGTAAAAAATAGGCAGTATAGCCTCCTTAAAAGCCTCGACCTGCTGCAAGTTCACTGATGGCCTGGGAAATTCGGAGCACAACTGTACCAGTTGTGGAATCAGCTCCATAATCCGGGGTAAGGAGTGAGAGCAATTATCGCTTTGACACCCTCCTGACTACCCTTTGGAGAGTGGTGGGATGAGATCGTATACAGCTTTGATATATGCTTCTTCATAGATATAGACTTTGACTTACATGATGACCTTAAGTTCAAGGAGGTTGCGTCACAGGAGCACCTTCGAGAGTGGGAACATGTCAATGTCCTCAACATGGAACGGGACCTAGGTGATGTCCATGACGTCTTTCAATGTTCACCTACATTAAGCTTTGCTTCATGGTTCCATATCACCTATGGGTGCAAGAGGGAATTTTTTTTGCATGGCATGTTATGTGCATCGTGTAATGCACTATCACCCACGAGGGTATCCAGACATGAAGTCATGCCCCAAGCCCAAACACCAAAATTCACACTTCATGTGGGTCCATCATCGTCAACTGTTTTGGACAGTCACGGCATGGTTTGAATTCTGTAGTTTTAGGTGGTAACATTGTTTCCTTGAATTGTGAAACGATTTTGGAAGGAATTCATCTACCAACGAAATGGGAGCATAGGTCCGGATCCATGCTCAAAGAAGCGTAAAGACAGGAGCTGCTGTCAGTATGTAAAGATGGTGCCTACATGCAACTTCGCTCTGTCATTTCTGGGCGAAAGAAGCCTATTCAGAGTCGCACTGCCTACCAGCTAGTAGCGAGAGTGAGCACTATTGTGAAAACCTCTGAATCCAGTCTGGTGCCTGGGAAATACTCAAAGGTGAGAAATCTGTGTTTATATGTAGAGGTGTGAGAAATTCACTTTAATTTGCTTCCACATAATTACAAGAAATTATCACAAGGTTCTGGAAAGTTATGTATAATTAAGTGAAATGAAAATCTGTATATTTTAGTGGGGAATACGTACTTTTGTGAATTTATGGCACTAGGGCGTATTTAAACAAAGCACAGCAAACAAAAGCTGCACACATTCTATTGTTCGCATGGGTCTGCAGTAAATGTGTGTAACAAATTGTGCGTTTACAGAAATTCTACTGCAACTTGTGGTCAATTACATAAAGTGGCATAATGGTGTACTTACAGGAATTTTGAATAACAAGCGTAACCAGAAATTCCCAAAATTAGATTAATCATTCCAGCCTAATCACTATTGCACCCAAGCCTAGTTAGAGGTATCCATCAGAAATATTCTTCAAAGGTATGAAGTTTCACAGTGACAAACAGCCCAATCAGGGGTCATGTGTGATCGTTTTAACCTGTAGCATTTATGCACTGCATCTCGCAAAAAGTAAAGGACAGTCATCATACCTCAGGCCTTGGGTAGCTGGCAAAGCTGAGGCCACTGCTCTCCCCACCCTGGCTTATAGATAGATCCTTTTTTCTCTGCCAAGGAAAGGGCTGTTGAGTTTGCACACTGGAATGGAAAATAATGAATTCATGCCAGGACCACTCTTATTTGTGTCCACAAAGATTAGAGTACACACATCTGTCGGAGGCCTCACTGGATGGACTACAGATATGAATTGCCAACACTCACGTGAAGCAATGAATGTGTTATGAAAGGCATACTCCTCCATGAAACCTGCCTAAATCATTGGTTGTTACCAGCCAATTCACCCACTGTTCGTCAGTGGCCTGCCAGTTATTTCTCAATTCAGGATCATCTGACCTGTTACCACCCCCGTTTCTGTTTTTTTTCATCGTGTTCAATTGCTTTACTCTTCTTTCAGGCTGATGATGACCTTTGCATTGCATGTGGGTTAAAACACCGTTTAGTTGTCAGAATACTAACACGGAAACAAGCAGGGAAGGGCTTACATGGTACCTTGCATAGTAAGATTCTATGGAAGAAGGGTAATTGCACCATGATTCCCTACGAGAAGTACAGTTATATGATATAGACAGCGTCACGTGTGGAGATTATGGAAGATGGGACAGTGACACATAAGAACATAAACACCACTAACCACAAGACGTGTTTTTCTAATGTGAGAGTCACTTCTGGGTTATCCATCACAGAGCATATTTACCACTACATTAAACATGGCTCTGTGCCTAGCAACATCCCATGGTTGCATTGACTCTCTCTTCCAAGTAGTTTGCCAACCAGGCTTAACAATCCATTACTTTCATTGTGTTCTTCCTTACTCGGTCCTCTGTTGGTCTCATGATTGCCATCTTGTATGTGGCTTTCTCCTTCTCGGTTCATCAATATTTGTATGTATGCCTTGTGTTGGTATTGTAGCTGCTCATGATTTCCTGCTTTATAGCAACCTAGGGATTAGCACTGATATACTGGTCGGCATCTGACCTCAACACCATACCCTCAGTATTGGAGCAAGGTAAGATTATCCATATTCTAAAGGGTCTATCTTATTTGACTCCTGCCTGGTTCTGGTATTCCTATAGTTACCCTCCTTACCCAAAGCACACACCACCCGCAATCTATT
Source organism: Pleurodeles waltl (assembly GCF_031143425.1). NCBI lineage: Eukaryota > Metazoa > Chordata > Amphibia > Caudata > Salamandridae > Pleurodeles > Pleurodeles waltl. The sequence continues at coordinate 436,100,508 of NC_090442.1, forward strand.
AAGTTAGGCTTCCTACCAGTTCGGAACTCAACATCGATCATGTCCAGGGCTTACTTACCAATCCTGCAACAGCAAGCACTCTTATGTTTCTCTTACCCTTTCACGTTTTACCCCACATTTCTATATTGAGGTGAGTGAGTGTTCAGTACCTATGGAAAGACTTGGGGAAGACTCTGTTTCATTCTGAATCTTGACGCTAGTCTAGGCACTATGACTGTAAATATTGATATAATATTTATTTGACTGATGACTGGTTCTTGACCTAATGGTTTTGATTATCTCTATTGGTCATTACATTATTGTGCAATGTCTACATTTATCGCAGATGGTTTAATATTTGCAGATCCATAAATTGCACTGAGCACTTTTCTCACTTTTTCATAACGCACTGTTGCTTTAAATTGTAAATACAACAGTTGATTTCTTATAAACTACATATAATTTTGAAGGAATGGTGTCAATTTAGTCTTTGCCCTTCTTAATGTTATATAAATCACTGGGGAATATAAATGACACCTCTCTAATTTATATGGAGAACTGTATTCACTATATCAAATGATTAACTTCTTGCAACATTGTTATATTGCTTTTATATAGTTCACTTCATGACAGTGCTTAATCTGAGACAGTGGTTGCTGGTGGGGACACCACTTACTCTTTTTCGGCCCCTTTATTTATTTTTCTCAATTCAGGTATTTTCCAGGTGCAGGAGGGGGAAAACACACAGATCGGAAAGACGGTGGAAGAGAAGGAAGGCAAAGAACATGTAAGTGCAAGAAAAAGGGTCAGGGTGTGTCTAGCAGCGGGATAAAGACTACTGGCCTTGGTATTCAGCATGCCAACATTTAATGGCATCGACTGCGCCTTCTGAACAGAATTTCGGGCACAGGTACTCTTTCTTTCGCAAATGAAGCACTGTTCTACTGTAGCACAAAACGTTGCCACTCTCTTCATGGATCCCCCTTATTTGTCCCATATGTGCTTTTCTGTTTGCCTGATTTCCCTTGTTGTGTTGGCTTGTTACACAGATGTGCACCTTACCAATTATCACAGTCCTATTCAAGAGCCTGCTGATTCCTTATTTTATTTCGTTCCTGGGTGCATTATCTTTGGTAATGCAGCAAACTGCCCTACCTCATCCAACAATAGGGTGGGGCAATTTCCTGGAGTCACTGCTTTGTCTGTTCATTTAACCATGACCAAGAACACTTATTTTCTCTGCGAACAAACCATTCCCATAATACCAGTGTGACAACAACTCCTGAAAACACAGAAATGTGCATCGTGACAAAAACAAGACTTAATAAACAAAATTAAAGCTCTTCTCAGGTATCATCTGGCATACATTTTAGACCACCTACGCTGATAAGTAAGTAGCCTCAAAATCAGTGTTCCTTTTTACCATTCTTCTGCCATCCAGTTTACGAGTCACATGTTAGATGGTAGATTCTCAGGGACCTGTCTTAGTATTTTGAGTGAAGACTTTTATTGGAATTTCGATAATTTCAGGATTTCACAGAAATTAGACTTTGAAGGACTGACAAATTGTAGCTGTTAGAACTGGCATCCTCGGTGTGATTTCCCCGAACTGTTTGCCTTTAACCTTCCTGTTGTGCTGACTTTGTTTTTGCAGGCCTTAAAACTATGTGCGCTTTACCACTGCTAACCAGTGCTAAAGTTATTGTCCTCTCCCGTTAAAAGATAGCAGAATTGACTTATACTCCATTGGCATATTTAATTGACTTGTAACTCCCCAGTAAAGTGTCATTACCTGTGCCCAGGACCTGTAAATTAAATGCTATTACTGGTCTTGCAGCTCTGATTGTGCCATCCAATTCAGGAGCCCTTTAAACATGTCTCAGGTCTACCAATGCAGCCTATGCGGATAGTTGTAAACTGCCATTTTGAACTGGCAAAAAAACCTTTTGCCGGGCCAAAACCTTTATTTCTAATACAGAAAAGACATGTTTAGGGTAGGCCCTGGGCATCCCAGAGGGCAGGGTGCAGTGTATATAAAAGGCTGGACATGCACTTTCAGCACTGGCAAGATGGAGCGTGGAGCTGAGCACAGCCTTACTTACACTTAAATACACTGTGTCCTGTCTCCACACAAAGGGCTGCATCCCTCCTGTAGCTAATCTGAAGCCAGGGTAGGGGAGGCAGGAAATTATTTTTCAAAGGGAAAACTTTAGAAGCTTCTCCCACTTCAAGAAGGCACCTGGTATAAATATTGGACCTCAGTCAATAACTCTACAGTACACTTCTAGACCTGAGGAGACTCTGTGAGGAAGAAGGGCTGCTGTGCTGCTGAAAGGAATTTTACTCTGTTAGACTGCTGCCCTGCTGGACTACTGCCTTGCTGGTCTGCAGCCTGGCTGGACTGCTACCCTCCTGCTGTCCTCCCCGAGTCAGAGGGATTGGACCTGCGCCTGAACACAGGACACCCAGAGTGACTCCAAGTGCTAACCTGCTGGCCTCCTGTTTGGAGCCTCATTGACATAATACACTCCCAACCACTTGAACTAGCACCCAGATCCAGCTGGAGTAAGCTCCTGATCTCTAAGTGGTGCCCCTCAGATTCTGGACCCTTGGTGGGGCCTCAGTGAAACTGAATTAAAGTTTGTGGGCTCTTCGCAACCACGAATGGGCCTGTTGGCACCAAAACTTTGCAACTGCCCACTAACATTAAGTTTGACAACCCAACCCTTTGGTCTACAGCATCTAACGTTCGGAGGGAGCACCAAAGCAAAGCACTGGCCTGGCCGTTTACAACAACAACAACAGGATCTTCAGGCTACTGCGATGTCTGTCTGTAACTCCAGGCCTGCTCCTTATCCTACATCGGCGACCTTTAGTGATGCTTGTCTGTTCCTAGTGGCCTCCTCCACTACAAAAGAGACTCTGCACACTGGACTGATAAGGTAACTTTCAGGGGGCCTAATGTGGTCCTTGTATCCGACTCGCACTCCTTTGCAGTCATCCCGAGATTGTGACTTTCTACTGGTTGCCCACAACCAGATAGCCGCAAGTAGAACTTTGGGCTTTTTGGCATTATTACACTTAGAATTTTAAGACTGCAAATCTCCGGGTCTACTGATATACATTTTATCGTTTTAGTGTTGATTTATTTATTCAATTTGTTCTATTTTTCTAAATTGGTGTGGGATTTTTTCTTGTGATGTGTTTTTACTCTATTAGTGTTTGAAGGGCTGCATAAATACTTTACACATGGCCTCTATTTAAATATGACTGTTCTATGCTAATCTACCAGAGTTATGAGCGCAGGATAACTTTGGGTTTACTTGTGCCTCATCCTGATAAGGTCTTTGGTTGCCGCTTGAGTAGGGTTTCACCCTCTTCAACCAGTAACCCAATTTCTCACAGTAGTCACGCTAGTAATTTATTTTCACTTTTGTATCCTGCAATTTCGTTAACTGTTACTCAAAAGAGTCTTTTCTAGTATAGCAGTAAATTAGAAGAAAATAACAAATCGTATTTTGTAAGCAGAATCAGTGCACTTGAACTAGGGAACTCTAGGAAATGTAACTGAGGAGGGGGCCCCAGGTCTTTTTAAAAGGTATAATAAGGATAGTGATTGTCATGGTTTGCTTGGGGTTTTATTATCCAATATATTGCAGCAGGGTACAGAATATAAACATGGCAATAGTGTTATAATAGTTTTTTCTAGCCCATTCTAAGTTTTTTGATTTTTCTTTCATGGACTCCTAGGTACTCTATGGTAACATAGTCAAGCCTTGTAGAAACATAAGACAGTCTGAGACAGGTTAGAATACGAAGCACTCCTGAAAGTGCCACAGACATCAAACAAAATCAATAGCCTCACTTAGTGCTTCCCTGACGAACCAGGGTTCACATTTCTGAGAAGGCTGGAATATTTGTCAGTTGACAATTAGGAAGAAGAAACCAGCAGGAAAAGAGTGCTAATTAACTCATTTTAATATCCTCAAATGTGGCCCTATGTGAATGGACTTACATTGTCCTTTGCGATTTGACATGAAGGAGATGAAATGTATCCAGTACTAGACTTCTGATTAACAACTGCAAAAACACAATTTGCACCAAATAACAAGTGCAAAAGAGCAAGCTACTTACCTTTGATAGAGACTCAATTTAATGAAAGATTCCCCACCTGTGAACTTCCCCATGCAAGACTGGATCAGGAAACTTTACAGCAATTCCCTTGTGTGACAGTGGGTAGTGTGGCACGTGGGCTTTGTCCTTTAGCGAATGTGATTGCAAGCCCATATATATGCACAAACTCTGCATGCTGATGTCAATTTCTTTCTTATCTCTCTCTGCGCCCTCAGACGTAAAGCCATGGAAATTGGATAGTGCAGCATGTAGATCTTTTGTATTTTGCATCTTGTTATAGAGCAATGTGAGTCCATTCCACAGAAAGAGGAGGAGAGGTGAGTTGGTGAGAAATCTACGGTTAGACAGATCCTCTACCAGAAATGACTTTACCAAAGGTGAGTATTTTGTTTTTTGATAGAGACTTCTAACCGCAGATTTCTTACATTCTGAATAGATACTAAAAAAAGACATCTCCTTTTGTGATGGGACTGTAAGATAGCGCATACCCGGAAATCCTGCAAAGTGCTGTCCCGCTGAACATGGCTATCCAGGCAGTAATACTTAATGAAAGCATGGAGGGACGCCCACTTAGTAGCCTGGCAAATGTCCATGACTGGCATACCATGTGCCAGTGCAGTGAAAGTAGCCTTCGCTCTACTGGAATGAATGCACAAGTCTTCTGGGGCTGCTTCTTAGCTAGCCCTTAGCAGTCCATCTAAAGATGGCCCTCTTTTGCACCACCCTGCCTTTCTTAGCTCCAGAGAAACCACTGAAAAGTTGGTAGTCCTGTCAGTAGCCTTTATTTTGATCCACACAGAAGCTAAGTGCCCATTTATGGTCAAGGCAATGAAGTCATTCTTCTTCTTTGGAGGGCTGAGGTTGTTGGGAGAAAGCTGGAAATATGATTGAGTGCCCTATGTGGAAGGGCATGCCTACCTTCAGCAGGAATGCCACTTTTATCAAGAGGACCAACTGTCTGAGAAAAAAGATGTATATGGGGGAACCATGAGCAATGCCTGGATTTCACGTACTCACCTAGGTGAAGTTACAGCAATGAGGAATGTTGTCTTGATTGTAAGAAGACAAAGAGAACAACTGTGCATGGGTGTGAAAGGAGTGTCAATGAAAAGGTTAGTACCAAATTAAGGCCCCAGACACTGCGTCCTGGCAAATAGATTATATATGGAAGAGCCTGTTAAAAAATCACAGCACAACAGGCAACCTGAAGAGGCATGGTTGCTCATGTAAACATATAAAGGCCGAAAGGGCCGAGAGGTAACCTTGTTGCCACAGTAAGATCTAACTAGACCAAGGACAAACAAAACAGAATAACTATGCATTCAGGCATATGTTTTGGGAAGAGCAACTGGCAGCAAACGTCTCCAAGCATCCTGCAGAAATCGATCTGGTTGTTGGATGCCTAACAGCTAAGATGATACCAACCACTTCAGGAGGAAGATCGACAGCCATCAGTTGTCACCGCTCAAAGCCCTTGCAGGAGGTGTCAATTTTGTAGGCTCAGGTGCATGAGTCCTGCCTGCACTGTGACAGGAGGGTCTCCCGAGGGGGAAGCCTGATTGGAGGACACATGCTCATGGCCAGAAGTGCGGGGTACCACACTCTCTTTGCCATATCAAGGGCCAGTAGGATGACTTGGGCCTGGTCTTGCATGATCTTCTTGAGAATTATGGACAGGAAAGGAAAAGGTGGAAAGTCATACATGAGTTGTGACCCCCAATACTGGTGAAAAGCATCTCCAACGGATAACTGTTTTGAAAGCTCAAAGTGCAAACGTTTGACATTGTGCATTCTTTGCTGTGGCAAATTGATTGAACCAGGGTTCTTCCCATTGCTAGCAGAAGTCCTGTGCCACCTCCGCTTTTAACAGTTAGTGTGATCATTTAAGCAACGCCGGCTGAGTTTGTAAGCCCTGCTTTTTGAAGATCCTATCAGGTACTGGGTGATGAGGGTGCTGTAGCGAAATGAACTGCTGGGCTTCACATGACATCTGGATTTCTCAGGGAAATTGTGGTGGAACAGATCTTACCTCTTTTTCATAGTCACATATGTCTCACACATACAAAGGCAAAACAGAATCAGGACTACGTTCAACTGTGTTCTATGTAAAAAGGCATTTATTGCAATTATAAGGATGATAAAACATAATAAAAGCAAGACAGTGACAAGGAAAGTGAAAAACAGGAAAAGTCCCACCATATTGTCACAACAATGGTTCTAGAATCCCTACCTGCACTACTAAGATTCTATACAAGAGCATGGAAGTGCAAGCCCTAACCTGCCCATCAGGCCCTCTGGAAGAAATACATCCCCCATGCCTGTGATTGTAGGTAAAGAAGAGGTCTGTTGGTCTATGTGAATCATCCCACCGGGAGGGAAACAATGTGCCAGGTCTCAGCAGAAACTGCAAAGATGACGTGCAGTGTGGGATGACAACTGGTTGTAAGTCCCCTCCATTGTGTAGAGGGCAATGAGGTGTTTTATAATAAGACATCTGGTGTTTTGAGAAAACTGTCCTGACGTGACAGCACGTATATTTCTATGTATGAGAGTTGGGCACATGATGAACGCCTTGTGCAGGCAATAGCTTGCAACTTATCATGTTCAGCATTGAATGAAGCACAAAATGAAAATGTTGTGTAGAGAAAAGCAACTTCGGCAGATGTTAATGAAACCAGTTAATTGACAAGGAAGTCGAGAAAGCACTCATGTTCCATTGCCTCAGCTTCAGCTGAGGCGGCAACATCCTGTGCAGTGCCAGGTGTTGTAGCACCAAGAGTCACTTGATCCTCAAAGGACGACTCATAGGAAGCCTCCCGCAACAAACGGGATCTCAATGTGCATGTGTGGTAATGAGCCCTCAGCAAGAAAATCAACAGATCAGCGTTCAAAGAAGTTCAAGACCAGTCTGAATTACAGAGACCAGTTGATCTCCAGCTCTTCCAGCAGTGGTGCTCCAAAGTACTGCATCATGCGATCATCCCACAGTTAGGCTGGTGGATGCGCCATTAGCCCTACTTGTTGAGATGGGGCAGCCATTGCAAAGAAAGAATAACAACAGAATGCTGCCAATTAATGCCAAAGTAATAGGGAATTCCCTGAAAACACTATAGAAAATCGAGTGGATGGCTGAAGGTGGGATGCCAAATATAGAGGAAAAAATGCATTCCAACCCAGAATCACCAGCCTTAAAGAAATGTACAATCCCAGTGGTGTTCAAGGTGTTAAAGATTCACCCAATTAATTCACCGAAGTGTTTAGGAAAGTTAGTTTTTAAGAGGGACTGTATTTCTGCAGATGACCTCACCACTTGAAGTGAATAGGTCTTGCAGGCAGGTGTAAGCACCACGTGTTTTGAAACAAAAGAGCTTTTAGTCTGCATAGCTTGTCCAAATCTACATTTGAGGTAACAATATGAGGTCATATCTCTGCTACTTTTGTCTGTTGTGTTTGAGGAAAAAGCACATTACCGCAACAGGTGACAATTTGGGAGACTGAAAGGATGTAGGCAATACCGGCTTCCATTACGCAACAGTTCTCTTAATTCAGAACCACATAGTTCCCATTTAAGAGCACCTGGAATGCTGGATGAATCAAAGGGACAGGAACTCCCTTCAGAATTTGCTACTGAAGCATTACATGCTCTGTGCAAGGATAGCTGTTTAAATAATCATTGAATGGCTCACAGAAGTCTTCAATTTATGCCTACAGGAACATGCTTCAAGCACCAGGTGAATTGAAGAGTGAAAATAGGCAGATTAATAAACCAATGGATTAACCAGAGAGTAGATGGTATTTCTGTCACAGTAAAAGGCAACTTTTCAAATTTTTCGATGTTAAGCATGACATAAGTCGCTTTGTCTTAATCATTATTTGTTGCTGTCATGTTAAATTAAAGGTGGCAGTCTTTTGAGCTAACATATTGCCATGGAACATGACCACTTTTTATGACTTGCAATGTCCAACCTAACTTCCTAATGGACCTTAATTGGCTTTTTCCCTGCTGTAAAGACAACATGCCATTTTGTATAATGTCGATCTCAGAAGAAATAATGTTGTTGAGGGTGTATATGTGGTTGAACAAGTTGTTCATTCCATTATCTACAATGGCTAATGCTTTCTATACGTTTTCCTAATTTATTTGCCTTAACCGGGCATTGGCTTCCATCTGGGAAAGTTTCAAAATTTCATAATAAATTGCATATTAGAATTGCTTTTTTCGTGGGTTTCTGGGGCCCAACAGGAAATCTTGTAAATCTGTATCTTCTGATAAAAGTCTGAGGTGTTCCTTTACAGCTGCTAGTTTGGAAGATTTCAGCCACTACCAGCATAATTTTCCTACACTATATGTGGTGACGATATCAGAGTGTTGTGATGATATATAACAAGGGTCAGGCCGGCTTGCTCTAAAACGTCCTGTGGAGTTTACAAAAAGTGCATGACAACCATTTGTGTCCGTTGGCCACAATAACCACCCATCAGGACCTGAAAGTGCTGTGTTAAATATTCCTTTCTGGACCTATTCATCAAGCTGTTCTTCAGTGACATTTATTCGTTTTTGGTGAATTATTAAATTAAGCTGGTGAGGGAATACTGGGCGCATTATTTTCCTTAATTTTTGCCAAGCCTAGACAACTAGTTTTCTCTATAGTTATATTTAAAATATAAGTTGCAACAAAATAAGGCATGCTCTAAGCAAAGCTTCCCTTCCCTGTATTTGCCAGTCTTTAGTTTCCCAAACATTTTTAAGTCAATCGACTTCAACCGATATTCATAACTTTCTATCGCTAACTGGGAAACAAAGGAATCAGTAGCTGTTAACAAAACATTTTGCAGTTTCATAGGAGGTCATTTGAAATATTGAGACTCCAATTTTTTTACATTGTGCCAAGTAAAATACACACATTTTCCATATATGTTTTAGAACTCCACAATGGTGGGGTTGGACAATGTCTCCATTGTGTGTAATAGTAAACAGTGCTAGCTCTATGTATGAAATGATGTCCATAATGATTATAACATAACAGAACATATCGGCATAATTAAGAGTTGTTCGATAAACATCTTCACTTTCAAATACAGTATAATATTCAAGCTCAGAAAGTATAGAATCAACTGTTTTTACAACCCAATCATCAGAAACCACTCCAGGTGTTATTATATCTTTCATTGAAACTTTAAGCACATGTGGTATTTGAAGGCTCTCCGTTGGCCCAAAGACATCAAAGGATACTTTATCCCAAACAATCCCATCAGGAATCAGTATAGCCAAAATGTTCACTAGGGACAAGTCTCTTCAGACCTTAAGAAGATGAATGTGGTTTTAGGACCTCACCCACCAGTTCAATAGTTCAACAGCATAGCATTCAGGAAGATAATGACCATGTACGAGCAAAAGGGAAAATATGACAAACTCAATCCAGAAAAGAAAGGCAATCACAGTTAAAAGGACTCATCAATAGTTCCATGGACAAACCAGATACTTATTTTTAAGGTAAGTGAACTGCATATGTGCTCTTGATTCAGGTACTACAGAAGATATAGAAGAATCAGTGAAAGAATCCCTGATGTCGGAAAAATAACCAGATCAGTTCATGCAAATACTGGAGCCAATGTCAGAAAAGTAGAGCTGACAGGTGTGTCCCCTGGCGGTTCATAGTAAACTACTCCTTCTGTTTGTGTTGAATTTGAATAACATTTTTGGGCATTACTTGTCACAGAAGAAGTTACTGGTACTAACGAAAGATCATTTTCCACAGGAGGGGATGTTTAGTTTTTTTAATAGAAGTTTCAGCTGAGGATTGTAAATCTTTTTTTGGTTTCACATACTCCTTTGTTGTTCAGAACGCCCACTTTTCTCACTTCCTTTGTCTGATGAGTACTGGAAGGAAAAAAGCTTGCCATGTATCAATATATTGATATTTAACTGGAGTTATCAAACTATACTTATTTCTTAAAGTGTATCATTACTCAGAGGTCTCCAGATGCGGACAATCGCCTCTCTGCTTTACATTATTTTTATTTTGTTTTTGTTTATCCCAGTGTTTTTTAGAACCCTCTGTTGCTTGCTTGGTGTACTCCATATAGGATTTACCTTGTGGTTGTGGTTGTCTCAGTCTGGCTTCCAAACTATCCAGACCTATACTAGAATAGGTCTTCGGGTTAATCTTCGGCAGCTTGCATTCCTCATCCTGGACAGGAATATCCCGGAGCCACATGCATGCAGTAGTATAGAATGCAGCAAATACTGCACCCCATGTGGCGCAGTTGTCCACTGAGGACACCATCCTGACTTGCAAGCAACTTGTGAGAATCCCAGGTTTATCTTGTGGTCCCAAATGGGGAAACACTTCTTTCAAAGCTCTTATTTTTTCTGCTAACCAAAATGGAATGTCTTCACGTTTGGTGGGTACTTTACCCATGATCCAAAGTACTGTCATAAAATTATTTTTTACACTTTTTCTGCAGGATGTCTTTAACTATGAAAGTGTTTCTAATGTTGAGTGGTGCAGGACAACCTAGTTACATAAATTTTTTACCTTCAATTAACCTGTACATAAACGCTAGCCTGTTTAGTTAAAAAAAAAAATCCATGTTAGTGCTGAGTCGAGTACAAATGAGCCCATTTTCTGATGTTGACCAGGGGGCTACATGTAAAGGTCAGGAAGGCTGCATGCAGCCCTCGGCTGTACTTTGATTATCACTAGTATAAAGTATACCTCATCCATTATTTATTAATAATGTTCATATGTTGCCTCTTTTTCCCAGGGAACTTTCTTAAACCACAAGACATTACAGGTCACATGTTCTCCATCGCTGTGGATTGCCAACATGGTGCCTCTAACGTTGCCAGTCCCCACGTAAGTCCTACATGAATACTGTCTTGTGATGGTCTCCCAAACATCAGGTTCATAGTGGAGCAATAGGTAGTACTGTTTTGCTTATTGCAATACATGCTCTAGAATTGGCAGAGGCTCCATTATGGATCTTCATATTAGTCCATTGCAATTAATAGTGCTTTACTATGGGTGTGCCTAAAGCTCTCTGCCAACTTACTGACTTCTGGACATTGTAGCATGACTTCCTGTGTTTAAGCCTGAGGTGGCACAAATAGTCACTGAATTCCACCCCTTGAGAGGGACCCAATATCAGTTTAGATTTCAAAAGAAAGCCCAAACGTAGCATATGTCCTTTGTAAGAGTAGGCATATCTTGCCTGTGGCTGTTGACTCTGTGAGCTCTACTACTGTAGACTTTGTATGTCATCAATTAACACTAATGTTAATCATCCATTTGGAAAACTACTAAAGTCCATACTGACTTTTGCCCATGGTGTCCTACAGGATTCATTAATCACTACCAGAGATGGACGAATGGTTCCACATATTAGCAGACAGTGACCTGGTGACCTTGGTGCACCAGTGCTATGGCTCTCTTCTGAAGTGCTTGTGGTATCAGTATGCGACAGCCCTGGAGCAGAGCCCTTCATTGGGAGATGCTCAGATCTTCCCTAACTCCCCACAGCTGTGTGAAGTTTATCCTGTCCACCAGATTCAAGGATTAAACTTCTTGCAGGAAGAGTTTCCATGTATACTGTTGCATGGTGTACACTACCATTTGAATGCATGTGTTCTTATGGGACACATCTGCAATCTTTTCTGTTTGGTATAGCCCAGCAGCAGGACTCCTGAACCACCAGGTGAGCAAAATATTCTGCCTCCATGTTGGCTGTGCCAACCCTGATCTGGGTGGCAGCAGATGTCTCGATATGTAGTCAGCAAAGTTGATAATCCTTGGCTGGTATGTCACTGTGAAATTGTACTGTTGGATTTGAACCACCCATCTTTCAGCAGGGGATGTTGCGTGATCCCTGCAAACAAGCTCACATGTGTCTTGTGATCTGTCTGACCCAGAACTCCCTCCTGTACACATATAGGTGAAAGTGCTAACAAGCCCACTTGATGGCTAGAGCTTCACATTCTATCTGGGCATACCTGGTCTCTATTTCTGTCAGTGCACAACTCATTTATGCAAAATGTGCCTATTTATCTCAGTCGTGTTCCTGTAGCAAGGTGGCTCCTAGGCACCCCTGACTGGAATTTAGGACCAGTTCAGTACTTTTGCCAAGGCCAAAATAGACCATTCTGGTTGGACAGAGTAACACTTTCTTAATAGTAGTGAATGGTTCCTCAGTCAGTTTGCCACATTCCCAATGGGTATTGGCTTTTGTGAAGGCTCTCAATGGTTCAGCAAATGTAGCTAAGTTCGACACAAATTGCCTGCAATAACCGGTCATGCCTAAAAAGCTGCTTACTTCTATTGCATTTGTTGGGTTAGGAGCATTATGGATTGCCTCCCACTTATGGTGTCTACTTTTAGGCCTTCTTTGGAAAAGACGCAGCCAAAAAACTCAAACTGCTTCTCAAAAAAGGAGCACTTATCTTCATGAAGAGTTAAACCATTTTCTTTCAGTCTTCAGAATGTTGCTCTTAATCTGTGATGGAATTCAGTCAGGTTTCTAGGGTATATGATATAACACCTTACAGGCCTGACAGTGTTTCCCTGATGGCATTTGGAAACACTTCAGCTGCTGATGATATTCTCAAATTGAGGAGTCTGTAACTATTTAGTCCAAGGTCTGTAGGGATTGTTGTGTGATATATCCACTAGCTGGATGCAGGAGTAGCTGATGATAACCAGCATTAATACCGAATTAGGAAAACCATTGCACCCGGTTAGGGTCCACAATGATATGGTCCATTGTGGGCGTAATATACTCTTAATGCCAGATGGCTTCGCTGGGTAACTGCATGTCGACGCACAATGCCACCATTTTAGGCTGTTTCAGCTTTGGTGTGTTAACCATGCCGTGGGCCCACTGATTTTTTCACTTATATATAATTACTGTTACAGACTCTCTAGCTCTAGTACTAACTTGTCCCAGGAGAAAACGGATCGTTAGGTGTTGACCCTTCATAAAGCACTGCAACAAGACACAGAACACCATGTTATTAAATCCAGTGTCTTTTTACAAGTGCTCTGAATGCTAGGTCACTACCATGCCTAAAAAATAGCAAGCAATGGATTGTATTGTAAGTCTTGCTCAAGTAACATAGGCCATATTATGTTTCATTGTGGGCTCATTGAAATTAGCATTTTACACTGTATGACAAAGCCCTTTATCAACATGGCAAAAGTAAAAAAAAACAACAACAAAAAAAAAACCAGTAACATTGAAAATCCTTCTGCAGGTTTGAATGTAGCACAATATGAACAGACCCCTCAAGCAACTGTGGAAAAATATGATTCATAAAATCAGAACACTGGAAGACCAAAATGTTCCTCAGCGGGACAAAAACAGGAATAAGGAGGAAAGACATATAAACAAAAGCAGAACCTATAGATTAACAACAAGGGCATCCAATGAATGAATGAATGTTACATTTGTAAAGAGTTGTCACTCCCAAAGGAGCATCCTGGCGCTCTGCAAAATAAATTAGGGGGTTACAACGCATCAATGACCAATGAGTCTATTGCACATTGAGTCAGGGATAGTGAGGATCCACATCTTCAACTGCTTTCTGAAAGTAGGTTCCAATTCAATATATCTAAAGTGGCTGGGGAATGATTCCAAGCTTTAGTCCCTAGGACTGCAAAGGATTTCTCTCCTTGAGATTTCAGTCTAAAAGACTTGAGAAGATAGGCAGGTGAGGACCTCAGCGTACAATAAGTGGTGTAGTGGACACATTTAGAGGTTAGATATTTTGTCTCTGATGCTCTAAAGGCTCTATCTGTAAACAAAAAACATTAAAAAGGCTGTCTTATGGATTGGTAACCAGTGTAGGGCACTGAGAGCCACTGATGCCGAAGACCGTCGAGGCAGTTTCAGCACGAGCATGGCTGCGACTTGTTGTACCACCTGCAGTTTCTGGATGGTTGTTTCGTGGTACTTGCATACAGACTATTACAATAGTCCAGTCTGGATGTTATTGATGCAAAGGCGATTGTCTTTCTTGCTGCAAGTGGAAGGTAATCAAAAAAAAATTTCAGAGATTTTATTATTTAAAACATGATCTTGCCTCTGCAAGTACTAGTGGACGGAAAGATAACGAAGCATCAAATTTCACTCAAAGGTTTTTTACTACCTCAACTATCATAGGCCGAGGAGGTGTAGAGTCCAGCCACCATAACACTAGGTCAAAGGAGTTGGTAGTTCCCAACAGCATGATCTCTGCCTTGTAGGTGTTACATTTTAGATGGTTTGATTGTATCCACTGGATAACTTCAGTTAGACAATGTTTGAAGTTAAGTTAAAAGCAGATGGATGCTTTATCCAAAGACAGGTTCAGCTGTGTGTTGTCAGAATATGATGTAGTTTCAATCCCATAGGAGCTGATCAACGAATTAGGGGGTGGTGGGGGGCATACATATAATAAACAATGCAGGACTAAGTGATGAGCACTGCTGGACTTTTGAAGTGACTATTTTTTCAGGAGATAGAAAAAGTCATAGTGCAACAATTTATCTGTGAGAAAAGATTTAAACCAGGCCAAGGAAAGGTGGGAAATGCCACAGTTCCTAATCTGTTGTAGCAGAATTTCAAGGGAGATGGTATTGAATGTAGCTGAAGGGTCTAATAAAATCAGCACTGCATTTTTTCCTGCATCTAAAGTTAATTTCAGAATGTCTTCCACGTACAACAAAGCTGACTTTGTGGAGTACCTGGGATGAAAGCCAGATTGGCGATGATGCAAAATATTGGCCTCTTCCACAAACTTTGTTAATTGGTTGTTAGCCTGTTTTTCGATGATATTACCAAGCGCAAGAAGCAGTGAAATAGGGCACAGGTTTGAAAGGTTTGAGGGGTGTGCCACCCTTTGTTTCTGGAGGGCTTGACAACAGCAAGCTTCCAATCTGTCAGGATCTCAGCAGTGGCAAGGGAAGTATTCAAGATCTTGTTGATCACTGGATTAACAACATCAACAACCTTATGAAGAATCAATAAAGGACAGGCGTCAAGGGGATCACGATTTACAGAACAAGGCTGCCTGATGCGACTGGGCCAGGCTAATTTTCTGAAAAGTCTGTACGGAAATCTTTATGGGGGGAGTATTCTCTGTTCCACTTCCTAACAGAGGATTAGGGCTAAACTCCCTTTGAAGATGCCAAATGTTTCTGTAAAAAAAAAGAGGTTTGATTAAATAACAATTGTGAGAGAGGAATATTTCTGGCCAATGCTTTAGGTTGTAGAAATAACAATAGTAAAAATAGATTTTTGATCAAATTGGGCTTCTGCAATCGGCTTGGAATAGTAATGTCTTTTTGCTGTCTTAATGTGGCTATGATAAACTTTTAGTGCAAAACTAAAATGAAGTAGGTCCTCTGCATTATTGGCTCTCCTCCATTTTGGCTCAAGCTGCTTGCAGCGGAAGTGTTGCTCTACTAAAGGCAGGGAGTGCCATGGGGATGAGATTCATTAAGTTTGTTTCTTCTTTATAGGGATTTCTGGGGCTAATTCATCAGTAGCCTGGGTCATCCATCTCTTAAAGGCCAAGGCATACTTCTCTACATCTCCCAACAAGGTGGGACAGGAGGAAAATAATAAGGGTGGCAACATCTGCGTTGGACAGCAACCTGCCCCCTTTCTGTGTGGTTTGGGAAACTAGAAATGGAGGGGCAGAAAATAGTCTTGCTGGCTGGAGTTGAACACTGAAAGGAATCAACATATGATCGGACCAAGAGTGCCGTATGCAAGATTTAACTGTCATTTTAGGATTATTTGAGCAAGTCCCATCTAGAGTATGTCCTCTAATGTGAGTGGGTGATGTTTCCAGTTGGTGGAAACCCGGAGTGGTTAATGTATCCATAAAATTGATTACATCTGAATCATGGCTGTCTTCAAGTTGAAAGTTAAAATCTCCCATAATAGAGCAAAAGGGGCTAAGACCTCACCCAAGGATGCTGGAAAGCTGGAGCTTACGGCTAAGGGGCGGTAGATGAGTCTGCCAGCAAAGGACAGGATGGTGCTTATCTTAAGACAGAATCCAAGGCTTTCTGCCCCATTCAAGAGGCCTAATTCAAAAGTTGAACATGGGAAAGTTTCTCGAAAAATAATTGCCAGCCCACCTCCACAGGCCTCTGTTCTATCCTGTCTAATAATGCTGCAGTCTGAAGGTAGGGCTTGAATGATATCAGGGTTACACCATTCCTTAAGCCAAGATTCAGTAATAAGCAGAAAGTCCAACTGGAGATTGGAGAGTAACTCATACATTTCTTGACCATGTTTGCTGAGAGAGCGTGCATTAATAAGGCCACCCAGTACCGAACTGTCATATAGAGTTTTCATAGAGGTAAGAGCTGATTCTGGATACAGCTATATAATTGCAGAATGTAACGGGCCCTTTAATCTTGCTGGGGAACTTGCTGGGGGAAAAGTTAAAATGACATTGCTTAGCAGTATCATAAAAATATTTTAAGAATGCAGAGGACACAGAAATACCTGACCATAGATGGGTAGAGTGGCTGTCGCTGGTCACGTTCAGGCCACGGACAGGTTCAGACAGGCTTGCCTTTGGCGTGTGGGCAGCGTGTCCGCGGCATGTGCCTCCTTAAATAGTAACAGCCCAGTAAAAACTAGAGCGCCACGGATCAACAAAATGACCACTCCAAAAGAAACTCCAACAACTATAGGTGGTGTAGTTACGAAATGTGCAAAAGTTATAAAGTGGTGAGTTTTATGTTAAAAAAGCACAAAGTTAAAAGGTTTTCATACAAAAAAACACTCCCCCACAAGAGGGAAGGGACTGATCCAGTGCCCATTCTAAGCATTCAGGGAAAATCAGTATCTGAGCAATTTATCCTTCATCTAAGATTTAGAGAGCTTTGAACACACGTTCAAAGAGCACTCTCTTTCATTTATATGGTGAAGTTATTGCTGTATGTATGTGTTTATTCATAAAAACCATAACAATTAACCCCCAGGGTGCCCGGTTCGAGCTGCTCTCGTCCTCGGCCACGGTTTCCGAGAGAGAAAAGCATTTCTCTTCCAACCGGGAGGTGGGGGCAGGCAAAGGCATGAAAGGAAAGGAAAGGTCTTTCCTTACATGTCTCTGTAAGCATTTCTGCAGTCCGATCGTGAAGCGATCGGACTGCAGAAATGCCCACTAGGCACTAGGGATTTTTTTTTTTTGCACATGAGGGGAGCGGCCCCCCAGGCAAGGGCTGCTCCCCAGGGTGCAATTAATTATTAGGCCTTTTCTGCCCCCCGGGGGCATATCGGCCTATTTTAATTAGGCCAATCTACCCCCTGGGGGGCAGAACCCACTAGACACCAGGGATCATTTTGTTTTTTTTTAATATTTGGGGAGCGACCCTGGGGGCAAATGTTTTTTCAGCCATTTTCCCATGTGGGGCAGATTGGCCTATTCTTTTCCAGCCAAAAACCTCTAGACACCAGGGATTTTTTTTTTGTCAGTTTCACGGAATGGGAGCAACCCGTTAGGCAAGGGTCGCTCCCCAGGGGGTGGGGGGGAATGGTCAAATATAATTTGGGTCGGCTTATTTTAATTAGGAAGATCTGCCCTCAAGGGGGCTGAAACCACTAGGCACCTGGGATTTTATTGTTTTTTCTTTTTTTACAGACAGGGAGCGACCCCTTAGGCAAGGGTCACTACCCTGGGGGGGCAATTTTATTTTAGGCTATTTCTTCCCATCTTGGGGGCAGATTGACCTATTTTTCTTAGGCCAATCTGCCCCCCAGGGGAGCAGCAACCAATTGACACCAGGGATTTTTTTTTTTTTTTTAACATCAGTTTCACGCCAGGGGAGCGACCCCTTAGGTAAGGGTCGCTTCCCTGGGGGGCAGATTTATTTTAGGCCATTTCTGCCTCTCTTGGGGGCAGATCTGCCTATTTTAATTAGGCTGATCTGCCCCCAAGGGGGGCAGAAACCACTAGGCACCAGGGATTTTTTTATTTTTTTTATTTTTTACAGATCGGTAGTGACCCCTAAGGCAATGATCGCTCCCCTGGGGGACAATTTTTTTTTAGGCCATTTCTGCCCCTGCTGGGGGCAGTTCAGCCTATTTCCATAAGGCTCATCTGCCCCCAGAGGGGGCAGAAAACATTTAGACACCAGGGATTGGTGAGTGTGTGCATGTGTGATTTGTTTGGAGGGGCAGCCCCTTGGGCAAGGATCGCTCCCCAGGGGGCATATTACTGTTGACCTTTTCTGCACCCCACTTGGGGGCAGATCGGCCTATTTTTGTGAGGCCCATTTGGCCCCAAGGGGGGCAGAAAGCCCACCAGAGACCTGGGACGTTTTTTTTTTTTTTAAAAGGGTGGAGGTATGGCCATTCCCCCACCCCAAATAAATGGGGACAAAGTTGTTCTGCCCACCGGTGGTAGATGGGGCAATTACCCCAGATCCACTCTCCAGGGGGGAGTCAGAAAGCCTACTAGATGGCAGGGAATTAAAAAAAGAAAAGTAGTTGGGTGGTGGCTATCAACCAGTATAGGCATGGTTATGCCCCCACCCCAACTGAAGGGAGTAATAGTCTTTCAGCTCTCCCCTGCACACTAAAGCATCTTATCCCATGGCTAGCAAAAGGACTTGATTATTTTTGGTTTTGGTTTTACATTTGGGCCATGAGAGCTTGTTTAATTCTCAAAATCGTCCCACTTGGAATGGTGAGGGCTGCACTTTTTGGACTTTGGGATGCTGCCATGTAGAAAAATCTATGAGAACTAGACACATCTCAAAACTAAACATCTGGGTGAGTCCAGGATAGTGTGCTTCACATGCACCCGCACCATTTTCTTACCCACAATGCCCTGCAAACCTCCAACTTTCCTTGAAATCACACATTTTTCCCACATTTCTGTGATGGAACCTTCCGGAATCTGCAGGAATCCATGAAATTCCTACCACCCAGCATTTTCGAATCTATACCAGTACAAATTCTGCCCTAAATGTCAGCCTAAAAACTTTTTTTTTCAAACTGCCCTTTTGGATCCGCTTTAGATTCCCCTCGTTTTCAACATGTTTTTGGCTCTTCCCTGTCACTGGCACTTGACCCACCTACACAAGTGAGGTATCATTTTTACCGGGAGACTAAGGGGAATGTTGGGGGTAGGAAATTTGTGCTGGTGAGGTGATCCAGCACATAAATGTGGGGAAATTTTATTTTTAGTTAAATTTGAGGTTTGCTGACGATTCTGGGAAAGAAAACACTGGGGATCAAGGCAAGTCACACCTCCCTGGACTCCCGTGGGTGACTAGTTTTTAGAAATGTTTGGGTTTTGTAAGTTTCTCTAGATGGCTGCTTAGTCCAGGACCAAAAACGCAGGTGCCCTCCCTCCCCCCCACAAAAACAGGTTGTTTTGTATTTGATGATTTTGATGTGTCC
Source organism: Pleurodeles waltl (assembly GCF_031143425.1). Classification (NCBI taxonomy): domain Eukaryota; kingdom Metazoa; phylum Chordata; class Amphibia; order Caudata; family Salamandridae; genus Pleurodeles; species Pleurodeles waltl. The sequence goes on from NC_090442.1 coordinate 436,120,026, forward strand.
ACATAGTGTTTTGGGGCATTTCCTGTTGCGGGCACTAGGCCTACCCACACAAGTGAGGTACCATTTTTATCAGGAGACCTGGGGGAATGCTGGGTAGATGTAAGTTTGTGGCTCCCCTTAGATTCCAAAACTTTGCAGCACTGAAATGTGAGGAAAAAGTGTTATTTTTTGCCAAATTTGGAGGTTTGCAAAGGATTCTAGGTAACAGAACCTGGTGAGAGCCCCAAATGTTACCCGATCTTGAATTCCCCTAGGTGTCTAGTTTTAAAAAATGCACAGGTTTGGTAGGTTTCCCTGGGTGCAGGCTGAGCTAGAGGCAAAAATCCACAGCTAGGCACTTTGCAAAAAACAGGTCTGTTTTCTTTGGGAAAATCCGATGTGTTCACGTTGTGTTCTGGGGCATTTCCTACCGCGGGCACTAAGCCTATCCACAAAAGAGAGGGTACCATTTTTATCGGGAGACTTGGGGGAATGCTGGGTGGAAGGAAATTAGTCGCTCCTCTAAGATTCCAGAACTTTCTATCAATGAAATGTGAGGAAAAAGAGGTTTTTTTGCCAAATTTTGAGGTATGCAAAGGATTCTGGGTAACAGAACCCGGTGAGAGTGCCACAAGTCACCTCATCCTGGGTTCCCCTAGGTGTCTATTTGTGAAAAACGACAGGTTTGGTAGGTTTTCCTAGGTGCTGGCTGAGCTAGAGACCAAAATCCACAGCTAGGCATTGTCCCAAAAAACATGTCAGTTGTCAATGTAAAAATGTTAGGTGTCCATGTTGTGTTTTGGGGAGTTTCCTGTCGTGGGCAATAGGCCTACCCACACAAGTGAGGTAACATTTTTATCAGGAGACTTGGGGGAATGCTGGGTGGAAGGAAATTTGTGGCTCCTCTCACATTCCAGAACTTTCTATCACCGAAATGTGAGGAAAAGTGTTTTTTGCCAAGTTTGAGGTTTGAAAAGGATTCCGGGTAACAGAACCTGGTGAGAGCCCCCACAAGTCACCCCTTCCCGGAGTCCCCTATGTGGCTAGTTTTCAGAAATACACAGGTTTGGTAGGCTTCAATAGGTGCCGGCTGAGCTAGAGGCCAAAATCCACAATTAGGCACTTTCCAAAAAACACGTCAGATTTCAATGTTAAAATGTGATGTGTCCATGTTGCGTTTCCTGTCACAGTCACTAGTCCTACCCACACAAGTGAGGTACCATTTTTATTGGGAGACTTGAGGGAACACAGAATAGCAGAACAAGTGGTATTGCCCCTTGTCTTTCTCTACATTTTTCCCTCCCAAATGTAGGACAGTGTGTAAAAAACACGTCTATTTGGGAAATGCTCTGTAATTCACATGCTAGTATGGGGATCCCAGAATTCAGAGATGTGCAAATAACCACTGCTTCTCAACACCTTAGCCTGTGCCCATTTTTGAAATACAAAGGTTTCATTAATACCTATTTTTCACTCTTTATATTAAACCAAATGAATTGCTGTATACCCTGTATACAATGAAAACCCATTGCAAGGTGCAGCTCATGTATTGGCTCTGGGTACCTAGGGTTCTTGATGAACCTACAAGCCCTATATATCCCCGTAACCAGAGGAGTCTAGCAGACATAATGGTATATTGCTTTTGAAAATCTGACATCGCAGGAAAAAGTTACGGAGTAAAACGTGGAGAAAAATGGCAGGTTTTTTTCACCTCAATTTCAATTTGTTTTTATTTCATCTGTTATTTTCTGGAGAAATCTTTTAGGATCTACACAAATTACCCCTTGCTGGATTTAGACTCTTGTCTACTTTACAGAAATGTTTAGCTGTCTGGGATCCAGCATTGGTTTCATACCCATTTCTGTCACTAACTGGAAGGAGGCTAAAAGCACAAAACATAGTAAAAATGGGGTGTGTCACAGTAAAATGCCAACATTGTGTTGAAACATGGGGTTTTCTGACTCAAGTTTGCCTGTTCCTGATAACTGGAAAGATGGTGGTTTTAGTACTGCAAACCCTTTGTTGATGTCATTTTCAGGGAAAAACCACAGGCCTTCTTCTGCAGCCCTTTTTCCCATTTTTTAAAAAAACAAGATTTTTGCTGTATTTTGGCTAATTTCTTGGTCTCCTCCAGGGGAACCCACAAACTCTGGGTACCTCTAGAATCCCTAGGATGTTGGAAAAAAAGGACGCAAATTTGGTATGGGTAGCTTATGTGGACAAAAATATTTGAGGGCTTAATCGCAAACTGCCCCAAATAGCCAAAAAAAGGGCTGGCACCTGAGGGGGAAAAGACCTTACAGTGAAGGGGTTAAAGCAGAAAGAGTATTTATTTATATATTTATTTATTATGATTTTGCACTTTACAGAGAGCAAATAATATTGGTGCATCTTCTGCCTAACAATTAGCATGGTTATTTCAAAGTACAGTACAGTACAGTTCATATGTGAGTCAAGCAAGTGGGTACAGCATAAGGATGTGGTAAACAAAATTATATTTACAGTTTTGTAATTACAGAGGTCCTTGTGGATAACGGGTCAATGGGTTTCCAAAGGATCAATATCACATATAATCATGTGGATAGCCATTCTTATTCATGTTGAGTGAAATACAGCCGCAGAGGCAGCCGCTCCATTAGTGCAGAGGAGCATCTCCCCCCCTGCTGCCAGCGCCGCTGCAAAGGTGAAAAATAAAATTGTAATAAAATACATTTATTACTATTTTATTTTTCCCTTTCTCCAGCTGAGCCATGTTTGGGGGGAAGGCCCATTGCTGCTGACTGGGAGCAGAGGAGAGGTGCTCATTCCACCAGTTTACACTGTGCATGTCATTTTGGCCAGCTGTCTTGCGACAGCCGGCCTGACATGTGCAGTGTAAAACCTCCCCACCCAGCAGTCTAAGACAGCTGGGTGGATAGCAGACACAGACCCCATTGCCTCCAGAAGTGTCGAGGCGGCCTACTTCAGCCAATCCTGGCACTGCTCTCATGCTGCTGAACATTATCAGCAGCATGAATGCAGTGTTTGGATTGGTGTGGAGAATTCCATTGCTGCAGTCAGAGCGCAGAGGGACTCACGAGTCCCGGAGGAGGCAAACAGAGGAGCTAAGCACATTTTGTATTTTTCATTTTTATTTTCCAATTTTATTTTGTGATCCGTCTCACCCTCAACGCCAGAGCTGTCAGATGTGGTTCCACATGCGGCTGGTACTCTAAATCTTTGGTTGGTTACCCGACTAAATGTTTAGGTTACCAGCTGCCACGGCTGGCTCTAGAGCAGGGCCACTGGTGCCACAGCACCGGGTGCTGACTTCGGGTGAGGGCACATGTTAGCAGGTATATTGTGGTTTTAAAAGCACCTGTGACTGCGTTCCTTGCCTCCAGCAATTTTCAGGCAGCAATAAATATGTTAAGATAACACTGGTGATTAATGTTCTGCTGGGAGAGAGATTGGAGTTTTCTCTACTGGACATTTTAAGGCAGTGCAAAGGGTTAATATACCTGCTGCAAAGAACGTGTACAATGCAGATCACAAAGTGCAAATTATGCAAATACATCAGCTGGACACTGATTTGTCAGAGAGGTTATTTTGTTATTTCCAGTTTTGAAGTTAAAATCCTAATATGGAACAGTAAGCTATTAAGTGTCATCAAAGAGCTGCATGCATGCATACTGCAAGGTATAGATTAGATTGTTGTGATTGTTCTCCAGTCCATCATTATCCTAATTTTGCAAAATGGTTCATTTGGGTAGGATTCAATTCTTATTATTAAACAGAACCCAGAACCATGGTGTTAAAAATTAAATTCTGAGTTTGTGCTTCTTCAGACCAAGCACTTTTAAACTATACAGCCTACAGCATGGATGACATGTGACTGCTACACCGTGTAGTCCTCTGTCTTATGTAACATTTCTCATACACTGATTCCTGTGATAGATAGTCTCTGTGTAATGTATGTGTAATGTAAAGTACTCTACCACCCTACACTGGTATGAGTGGCACTATAAAACAAATTAAATGCAACTGAGAGGGAGTGGTTATGGAGACTTGAGGGGCACTGTTAAATGGTGTTAGTGAGGGAATCTGTGGCGGAGGTGGTCATTGGGGGACGCCAACAAACATTGTCACACAGAGCGCCACAAGCACTAAGGCCAGCCCTTCCAGCCGCCAATGTAGTCATTCAGGAAACTAGTGGCCATGTGCTGCAGTAGTGGCACACAGTCTAATTATAATCCAATATAAAAGTAATCGATTGAGAAAGTGACAGCAGCCTCTGTTTTGCAGGATGTTGTCAGCGGGGCCATACAGACATTTCTAAGACCAGCCAGAACCATGGTTATATCTGCATATTTACAGTGTGAGGGCTGAGTGCACCGCTTTCCAGAAGCTTAAAATGTTTTCGATGATAGTGTTGACATCCTGCAGAGAGGGCCTTGCACAAATACCTGGTGGGAGTGAATTCAATCAATGTCCTCAATGCTGCAATAATTTTAGCAAAGCTGTTTTACAGAATATAGAGAGCGCAGCATTTCAAAGGTTAAAGTATATTCTTTGTGAAATCCCACAAAACAACTGCATTTTCACCCACTAAAAGACAAATGCATGGCCTACCGTTTTCCTGGCCACTGTACCAGATTTAGCAATTAATCAAAGCTCGCTTTCTCATATAGGTGGCATTGATTAATATTGCACGGCGAGAGCTCCAGACAACGGGCATAAGTCAGACCGGGTTATCGCCGGTCATACTGATGATTTAATGGCAAAGAGTGATGCTGAAAACGGTCTGTAAAGGACAAAGCTATCATTTTAAAAATCACTTAAGGAAGACGACAGGCACAGTGTTGTTTAATACCAGCATTCCTCCGGAATCAGCAGCCGGCCAGCCAGTATATTTTATAAACTAAAATGCATCCTGCGAAGAAGCTAGATGGAGAAAATATTGTTTTCAAAGTTTAGTAAGGGGTTCGTGGTTTCAGAGACGTATGAGACGAAACTATTTAAATATGTCCCCAGCGGAAAAATAACGAAAAAGATGCAGCAGATCAATATTCATTACGTTAACTCATTAGACGCTGTAAAATGGCTGAATGCTTTCAACTAAAGGCTTTGCTGATTGAAATGCTAGTCATTATCATAATGTATTTTATAGGGCTCGGGCAATAAATAAGCCCAATAGCTGATTATTCTTTGCAATTATTTCTAATTCCATGTTCTATCCTTTAGTGAACTTGGCAGTAGAAGAAAAGGGGTAATCACCTCCAGAATTTACAATCGATACGCTCAATTACGTCAATGCATATAGAATCCTGGGAATTGATTTCCATTCCATTGAAGGCCGTGGACGGGGTCAAATGTAAATGTTGGAATGGATGTGTGAAAGCGAGGTATTTGCAGAGCACATAATAAGATGGTCCCCTGAGGCTAGGGTGGGTTTAGGAAAATGTACATTAATTTCTTTGGCTAAAACAATTGCCCTCTGGTCTGCACTAACCAAGGTGATGGAGTAAAACGGTGCCCCAAAAGCTCGACATTTTACACTTTAGACACTAGACTAATGCAATAAAATGTTAAAATATGGTAAACAGATCTGAGGTTAGCATCATGAAGTGCAGCTCAGGCCTTTAAGTGGGCCGGGTCTGAGATGGTGCCAGAACAAACATAAATGTCATCTCTTCACACATTGACTTGCTTGGACCAGTCTGCTTCAGCTATTGCTTAAAAAAGTGCCACTCACATTTTGGATTGGGTCAGAGACTTATTTCTAGGTCACCGTTATGCTGTTTTCTAAAAAGGCATATTAGATAGTTTAAAATTGTTTTTCCATTGAATTCCATGGACTTCATGTCCTGCAACGAAGGCACGTTGTTTTCAAGAGCACTGGGGTGCTGGAGGGATCAGGTAGATACAAACACCCCCAATAAGATATTGCATCACTGTGAATCACTTTCGCGGATTCAGAGAGCTTCGACTGGAGCACATCTTGCTGTCCCCAACACATTGAAATCTTGCTATTTGCACTGCAACTGTGAGGCTGAAGTGTGAAGGGGTCCCCTTTAAAAACCAGTTCTACATGCCAATTACTGGGTGGTACCTACCAATGCACTTGTGGCCTGTTTCTCGAGATCAGCATGCCACATTGCAGTTAGGACTTTTTCTACCAGTTATGCTGCTTCTACAGGTTATGTTGCTTCATGTACACTGTCCTACCCAGTCCTTGAGCCGCCCTTCAGAGACACGGTGGTGACATGGTGTCCCCAAGGGGTTAAGACACTTACCAGATATCGCTGGTTGTGTACACACATATTCAGCTCTATAGTGAACTTAATTCACACATGCCTTTGGCAGAAAAACTATAGCAAATATGCAGTGAAAGGAAAGATGCACAGGGCACTAGTGTTTGAATGAGTGATTCACAGGTAGTTAATGTTACAGAATATGACCGCGTGCCTAGGTGCAGTATCAGCACGCACTGACTATTAATGAGTGTTGGCCCAAATCTGGACATGTACAGAGGTTTAGAGGCTTTAAAAAATGACCCTGCGATAAATAGTGAACAAATGCAGTCTTCTGAGCACAGGTGTGATATACCCTTCCCTAAAAGGCCTGCAAACCGTCTGACAGCAGTATCCTAAACTATCTGAAGACAGAGAAGTATTTACGAGGCTATCATGACAGATGTCATTGCATAGTCGAATCACAATTGAACCAAGGCAATTGGACCAGTTTTAACATTAAACTAAACCCGGCATGAAACTGCTTCTTCTAAATCTTGATACAGAGAAAACGCACACTGGATACTTTGTTGTCATGAGTTTTGAAGCCAGGCGGTATCATCCATGTGAATGCTCAGATTGCAAAATTCCGTGGCAGAAAGGCTGGTGGGTGGGTTCATGATTTTGGAACAGGATACCTTCTACCATATAGAAAGATACATGTATACACTGTGGTAAGGAGAAGAACAATGTTTGTAGGATTGAGCTGAATGTCGTCAGCACACACAGTAAAAATTACCTCATACAGAATGCACAACTGCAAGGAGCCTCATTGTGCAAGCTGAATAAGGGATACTATGGTAAGCCCAGAAGGACATCACAGCTGAGTTCCATGGGGTGAGGTAAGATAACCTTCTGGTAGTTATCAGCTAAAATGTTTTAGCAATTCATTCGTGGCTCATGGTTTCAAATGCTGCTGATGTGTCCAAAATCGTTACTGCCATCGACAAATCTCCACAGATTATCCCGAATTAATAATATCTTGTACTCGAATGCATTATGGCTTTTTCTCGTCCATAAAGGTTTGTTATGAGATCCATCTTCTCCATTAGTTTGAAAACAAATGGCCACAGTGATATGGAGCCCAATGTTCCTTTCCTTAGTGGGGCTTTTCCAACAATCGCTCCATAGTAGTTTGTTTTCCAAGTGCCAGGCACAATCCTTCAGTTTAAAGAGCCATTATTCGACAGGAGCAACTCACATATACAAAACTTCTTCCATGGTTCCATAATGCTTAATGGGCATACATATAATTAGGAAAGCCAGGATGACGACTGCCCATTAATTAGTGTTCAGATCTGAACCTCTGTTGTGTATTCAAACCTGTTTAGTGCTTTCTATGGTGAGTCTGGTATCACCATTACATCACCGAATGTTTCCTGATCAATTAGCATGTGAATCACTGGTGGATGTGAGACATGTATAAGAATAGGATAACTGAAATGCATAGGTGAAATATGAGCGATATAATCAGGTTTACGAGACAAACATTGGGGAAAGACGAAAGGCAAGTTGGTGGAGATACTAGAATTCTGAAACCTGATTGGCACACTAGAAAATAGGAGGCACCCAAAAGGTTATGAGAGTAGAGGAATGTTGAAGGAAAGTAAGAGCCACACTGGGGTATAAAAAACATGGTCAGAAGAAGAGATTCACATGGGGGGAAATTCATAAATGAAAATACAGAATTGTAGATTTGTAGCTGCCCATAGTGGGATTGCTTTCCATCGAGTGTTTGAAGTAACATTAGATAGGCAACAAGAGATAAGCTTACGTTGTTTAAAATGTTGCAGGGCACTTCACTGAGGAAAAGGACACAGCTCTATGTTGAATAGGAGCCTACAAAAATATATTTCCCTGCTTAGCTCAGCAACACAGATTTAGAGGACTCCTGGGTAACCCATGCAATGCATGTACTCCTCCCTTAGAGATTTTGGCCTCCTGTCACCTAACCCACCACCCTCAAGTCATCTATCCTGTTACCTACCACACCGCCCTCAAGTGAACCCTTCCTCCGCTACTCAATCCAAAAACAAACCAGTTGCCCTCTTTCACAAACGACAAAAGATCCCTCTCCTCCCTGCCTTAAAAAAAAAAAATACCCGCCATCATGAGATGAAGCTAGCCAGACTCAGGAAAGGTGCAGTTAAGATGACGTTTAATTGTAGTTCAGCAGTATAGCGAAAACGTACACCACATCAGTCAGCGACAAACTGACTCCCTTGGGTCATTCAACAGATAGCACCATCAAGTCATTCTAAGTTCTCCACATACCAAATGATTCTACATAGTAATTAGGAAGCATCACTCATCAAGATACAACACATCTCCCCTCTTTGTTTAAAAATATATATATATATAGATACCTTCTAAAAAACTAAAACCAAACCCAAAAAAACAGTAATAAAATGCATCAGTTTACATTTCATACATAATCCTTCATGAATTTAGGTGGGACAACACATCATTTGCTTCTTCTTGGTTCAACCTCATCGCTCACGTTTGTACTGTTGGAACTATTTCTGCTTAAAGAATTATGGTGTGTGATTGCAATTCTAAACAGAGGGGAAAAACTAGATGTCCCACTTTTTTGAGGATACTTTACTTTTACTGTGTCCCCTTCTTTCAGTTCAATTTGACAAGTAGAAACTCTCTTGTCAACATTTTGCTTCCTCTTCCAAAACTTTTCCCGTTGTACTTCCTTCCACTTCTCATTTTCCAGAGACAGACCCAAGTTTGTACACTTCATCCAACATGAACACATCACTGTATGGGCCTCCTGTCCCTAAATAAGTCAGAAGGTACCTTACCTGTGACTGAATGAGGCCCTAGGCAATCTATACTCCCACTCTCTCTCTCGAATTTCATTCTTTCCCTCCTTGTTCTGAGTTCTTGCAATTTGAATGAACTCTTTCAGAACCCTATTGAATCTCTCTACCATGCCAATGATTTTGGGATGGTAGAGAGAACACTTATTGTGCTTGATCCCTCTTTGAGACAAAAAATCCTCAATTTCTTTGGAAACCAATTGTATTCCGTTATATGTCAGGATACACTCCGGAAGCTCTTCCCTACTAGAAACCTATTTGAGGAACTTAGGGGGTCATTCCGACCCCGGCGGGCGGCGGGTGCTGCCCGCCGGGCGGAAACCGCCCAAACACCGCACCGCGGTCAAATGACCGCGGCGGTGATCACAACTTTCCCGCTGGGCCGGCGGGCGATCTCAAGCCGATCGCCCGCCGGCCCAGCGGTGAAAGTCCCCGCAACGATGAAGCCGGCTCCGAATGGAGCCGGCGGATTTGCTGTGGTGCGACGGGTGCAGTGGCACCCGTCGCGATTTTCAGTGTCTGCTTTGCCGACACTGAAAATCTTAATGGGGCCCTGTTAGGGGGCCCCTGCAGTGCCCATGCCAGTGGCATGGGCACTGCAGGGGCCCCCAGGGGCCCCAAGACACCCATTCCCGCCAGCCTCTTCCTGGCGGTGTAAACCGCCAGGAACAGGCTAGCGGGAAGGGGGTCGGAATCCCCATGGCGGCGCTGCATGCAGCGCCGCCATTGAGGATTCCCTGGGGCAGGGGAAAACCGGCGGGAAACCGCCGGTTCCCCTTTTCTGACCGCGGCTTTACCGCCGCGGTCAGAATTGCCCCGGAAGCACCGCCAGCCTGTTGGCGGTGCTTCCTCTGCCCTCTGCCCTGGCGGTTACAAACCGCCAGGGTCAGAATGAGGGCCTTAATTACACTACTTGTCTCTATGTTCAGCGAGATGCATATCTCTGGACAGTGTGAAAACATATCTATCAATATTATCACATAAGAATGACATGTTTTGCTAGTGACTGACCCTAAGATGTCCAATGCTAATATTTGCCATACTCTCTCCGGAGCATCTCTCACATCCGTGGGCTGTACCCTAGTTTTGCAAACCTTATCGCTTGCTCTACACTCCAAACAGTCCCTGAGAACTCTCTCCACCTGAATCAATCCTGGGCCACCAAAAGTATAATCTGATTCTTTCTTTAGTTTTTGAAATTCCCAGACAGCCTTGATGACCTAATTCAATGAGAATTTCTCTGACTTTACCGGGCAAAACTAACTTTGTGCCTCTCGTAACACGCTCAGACAACTCACTCCTCATGTTCCAGTACTTTAGACCACCCTCACTTACACCATTCTTTGAGTTCCAGCCTTTACTGATCAACCTAATTACTTCTTTTAACACTGTCATCCCTCAACAGAATTGTTCATTTGCTTTCACTGAATATATCTTTTGTGCCCTCACAGACTTGGAATTCTTTTAAGTCCCATGGATTGCCCTTCACCTCTTTTTCCAGTTATGCCTGTTCTACAACTAGATAAAAAAGGCAATTTGTCACCTTTTTCTCAGCCCAGGGGATATACTCAACCTTAAAATCATAGTGTTGTAGAGCTACAACCCATTTGCATATTCTGCTTAAGATGGCATCTAAATTCTCTTTGTAAAACACATCTTTGAAGGCTTATGGTCGGTCCTTACTATAGAGTCCGTTCCCCAGAGGAGCGTCTTCAATTTCTTAATGGCCTAATAAATGCACGATGCTTCCTATTCAATAACAGAGTATCTATTTTCAGGGCCAACTAAATCCCTGGAAATAAACATGATAGTTTTCTCAACGTTACTGTCATGAGACTCGCGCTAAAATAACAAGACTCCTGAATTCTGGGTGGCAGTACCACCGAGTATGGGGAACTGAGTCCAATCCCAAACTGCGTGACAGGTGCCGGCCTAACCCTTTCGGCTAGGTAGCAGTACCTCACAGATACCGTAGGTAAGAGTGTCATGCATCAGCCTATGCATGACATTCTTAGACCCCTCGGGGAAGTCATGGTGGAAACAGATCGTGCCCCGTTCTCTCAGTTACACATGTCTCATACATGTAATGACAAGTAGAAGCATATCTTGGTTCAATAGGATTTATTGAATGCATCCTGCGTAAAAAGTAATTAAGCGCAATTATAAGGATGATGAAACCAGAAACTAATACAATGGTTACCAAGAAAGTGAAACATGGAAAAAGTCCCATTATGTTAGTCACAATAGTATTATTAATATTACTACAAACTACTAAGATTCCTACATGAGAGCAAGTAGCAGTGATAGTCCTAATCTGCCCATCTAGTCGCAGGAGTGTAGTGCGAGCCCCATACCTGTTTTGTAGGTAAAGGAGAGGTTGATTAGTCTGCTGGAAATCCTCCTCCACAACAGAAGAGGAAGGGACAAATTTCTGCTGAAACTGCAAAGGCAATGCGCAGCATAAGATGCGATCTGACTGAAATGTCTCCTCTAAGGATGCTAAAGCAGCCTGATATTTTATAATAAATGTGTTAGGAACTGTCGTGACATGACAAAATGTCCCTTTCTGTGTAAGGAAGACACTGTACTCTCTGAGCCGGCAATACCTGAGAAGCTATGATATGTAGCCTTGATGCAAGCACAGAATGAAATGTCATGCAAAGCAATGAATAACAAAATTCTGCAGAGAAGGATAATAGATAAGAATAATAAAACATCACCACTAAAATGATGCCTTGCTAAAATAATAAAAGAAATTGCCCTGCTAAAAGAATTAAAGAAATAAAATGGTAGGTGACTCATCGAAGGGTCACAGGCCTAAAACCTAAGCTAAAATAGGAAAAAGTAAGTGTGAGTATGCACCTAACAACTAACCCAACAACACCATCTTTTATCTGCTTCAGCACTGCACCTAACTCCTTGGAGCTCACATCAGTAACTAAAATAGATTGTCTCTTGGTGTCAGAAATCTGCAACTAGTGGGCATTACATAAGGCACCCCTTACATCTTGGAACTCAAGATCACATTGTGCAGACCAAGCAAACTTCACCCCACTTTTTAGGTGTGCACTCAGGCTGTGGGTGCAGCTGGCAAAACCCGGGATGATTTTGTTATAATACTCAGCCATCTGTAAGAATGCAACTAAATCATCTTTGCTATCTGGAACCAGTAAGTTCTCAATGGTTTTTACTAACTGTTCCTAGGTTTGACACCATCTTTAGTTAGTTTATGCCCCAAATACTCGATTTCGGATTGGTTACACTTACATCAGGTTTCCCTTAGGGTGAGGCCCCTCGTTATAAATCTTTCCAGGACTGATCTCAACCTACAATTGTGTTCTTCTTGTTTAGACCATAGATTAGGATGTCATTGTGGTAAATGTATTACCCGAGTTATATTTTCCAATCCATCCTCCATTGCCCTTTAGAAAACTGAGGTGGTAGAATTTAATCCAAAGGGCATTCTGGTAAACTTAAACAATCCAAACAGTGTAATGAAGGATGTTAGGTCCATCGAACTACTGTCTAATTTAGTCTGGTGGTATACAGCTTTGAGATCCAAAGTGGAGAAGGCAGTTGGACTTTCTAGCTGAGACAGCATCTCAGAAATATTGGGAAGGGGTACTTGTCCATGATCACTGCCCTGTTCAAACCCCTGAAGTCCACACATAATCTTACTTCCCCTGAAGGTTTGCTGCAAGGACCACAGGAGGGAGCCATTCTGTTTCTACAATAATACCTTCTTTTTTCAAATTATTGAGCTGGGTGAGCATGGCTTGTCTCGGCACCAATGGTACTCTACACAGCTTGCATATCACAGGGGAGGCATTCTCCTTAAGTTCAATTTTGTGTGTATAATCAGACAGACATCTTAAGTTTTCATTAAAAACATCCTTGAATTCCTGGCATAACCGTGAATCAAATCATTTACATCTTTACTATCCTCGTCTAGGGTATTTATTTCTACACCCACATCTTTTTCATGTACAGGTTCCATCCTAGAAGGTACTTCTTTCAAGATAATACACGTTGTTGGGATGTGGCATCACGTTAATGTCTTTTGATGAAACGAGCTGATAATGCTGTCACCTTTGCATGAAATGTAGATCTTTCCTGCAGTTATTGGACCCTTGTACTCAAAATCTCTTACAAAATATCCAACTAGTTTTAAGGGCGAGTCTAGTTTTAAGTCGAGTCTGCGTGCATCATTTCTTCTCTCCGCAGGAGAGCGATGCATCGATTCGAACCGCACTCTCGGGTCCAGTCTGGCCTTGCGTCATTTTTACACGCCCAGCGATGTTTGCGTCAGAAATCCTGCCACACGATGATCTGAAAACCACACAGCGCGGGTTGCAATCTCACCAGCCTCCGTCAGTGATGCTGCATGTCTTTTCTCCAGCCGTGTGCGTCGATCTTTCAGTTGCGCTGCAGGCGAGCGCCAATTTTCAGCTTCGAAGCCGGCAGCGCGTCCATTTTTCAGCCGTGGATCGGAGTTGTGTCGATCTTTTCCACGCAAGGCAGTCGGTGCAAGGATTTCTCACTCTTGTTCTGCCATCTTCTCCTTTCAGGGTCCCAGGAACTGGATGGGCACCACTTGGCACAGTAGGAATCTCAGCAGAGGCTCCAGGTGCTGGCAGAGAGAAGTCTTTGCTGTCCCTGAGACTTCAAACAACAGGAGGCAAGCTCTAATTCAAGCCCTTGGAGAGTTCTTCACAAGAAGGAAGGCACACAAAGTCCAATCTTTGTCCTCTAGCACAGGCAGAAGCAGCAACTGCAGGATAGCTCCACAAAGCACAATCACAGGCAGGGCAGCTCTTCTTCCTCAGCTCTTTAGCTCTTCTCCAGGCAGAGGTTCCTCTTGGTTTCCAGAGAAAAGTCTCTCTTGTTTGTGAAATCCTGCCTTGCCCAGGCCAGGCCCCAGACACACACCAGGGGGTTGGAGACTGCATTATGTGAGGGCAGGCACAGCCCTTTCATGTGGGAGTGACCATTCCTCCCCTCCCTCCTAGCACAGATGGCTCATCAGGATATGCAGGCTACACCCCAGCTCCCTTTGTGTCACTGTCTAGTGAGAGGTGCAACCAGCCCAACTGACTGTCAAACTGACCCAGGCAAGGAATCCACAAAGAGGTAGAGTCACAGAAATGGTTTAAGCAAGAAAATGCTCACTTTCTAAAAGTGACATTTTCAAACACACAATCTTAAAATCAATTTTACTACAAGATGTATTTTTAAATTGTGAGCTCTGAGACCCCAAACTCCACATGTCTATCCGCTCCCAAAGGGAATCTACAGTTTAATCATATTTAAAGGTAGCCCCCCCATGTTAACCTATGAGAGGGACAGGCCTTGCAACAGTGAAAAAACGAATTTAGCAGTATTTCACTGTCAGGACATATGAAACACTTTACTATATGTCCTACCTTAACCATACACTGCACCCTGCCCTTGGGGCTACCTAGGGCCTACCTTAGGGGTGCCCTACATGTAAGAAAAGGGAAGGATTAGGCCTGGCAAGTGGGTACACTTGCCAAGTCGAATTTACAGTTTAAAACTGCATACACAGACACTGCAGTGGCAGGTTTGAGCCATGTTTACAGAGCTACTAATGTGGGTTGCACAACCAGTGCTTCATGCCCACTAGTAGCATTTGATTTACAGGCCCTGGGCACCTCTACTGCACTGTACTAGGGACTTACTAATAAATCAAATCATTGATGAACCAATTACATACACATTTTGTATAGGAGCACTTGCACTTTAGCACTGGTTAGCAGTGGTAAAGTGCCAAGAGTAACAAAAACAGCAAAAACAGAGTTCAGCACACATCAACAACCTTGGAAACTGAGGCAAAAAGTTAAGGTAGACCACGCCAAGGATGAAAAGTCTAACACCCTCATTGTCAGAAAGATGTTAGAAAACTTCATGGACTTCAAGGCCTTAACAATGGAGGAACAGACAGACTTTTCTGTCCACACTGAACGAGGTACCACAGACCTGGGCATAATGAGTAAAACCCTTTTTTCATTTAAACCAAGTGATGCTTGATTCTCCTGGAGATGATATAAGGAACGGTGGTGGTGTGATATTCTGCATACCTGAGCTAAATATGGTTGGCTAATCAAATAATTACTATAAGTAGGAGAATGTGCACAGGTTTTCTTACTTAAAGTTAAATCTATATATTGAACTGGTAAACCAATATTCGAGAATAAATATTAGTTAGGCATTTGCTTTGACAGTACAAGAATTCACAAACAATACCTAAAATAAATGTAAAACAAATAAATATAAATATGTCTGTGTAAGTCAATTATGTTCTCCACAGCTGTGTAACAGACTTTGGGGTCTGACAAGGCACCTGATATCTTTGAAACTCCGGTGCTCGACTAAGCACCTAGGAATCCGCTGTAAATAAAAAAAAAAAACAATAAAAACAAAAGGGGAAAAAAACAACAAACCCAAGAACTTCAATGTTCTTACTGCTAAATAAGGAGCTGGCTACACGTCACTTGATGTGGTGCGCCAATGACCCAACCCAATGATCCGAAGCATGAAAGTGCCTCAACCGCAATGTCTCCGAAACCAGTGGCTGCCCCCACAGCAATGCTGGTTGCTATGGAAGACTACGTAGAAAAGAATTGCATGTCAGCATACCAAGAACAGTGTGTGTCTTGACAAAATCATGTGACATAGACTCTCCTTCGTGAGCGCAGAAGCCGGCATAAAGAAAGTGTGTCAGTGTATCAAGGGACGGCGAGTGTCTCCAGGCTGTGTTGTGACATTCCGCAACGTCGGCAGTGATACGCACAGCTTAGAGTAATCATTTGTTACAGGATGAAAAATAAATGTGCTGACCATTCAAGTGAAAACACTTGTTTTTATGGATAGCGTGCACAAGTAAATTCTAGAACACACATCAATATTTCAGGTACTTGTGCTATGATTGCCCTGCTCATGCGGCTCTTACTCTGTTACTGAACCTCATGCTGAGTTTTTAAAATAATCACCTCACCTACGCGTTTCTACAGGTACACAACATTAAAAATGTTCAGAGGGGCAAGCAAGGATTCAATGTCAGTACCTTGAGCAAAATGCCAGAGATAAATTTGTAAATGTGTTGACACATGTCATCTACTGGCAGAATAAACTTCCTGAGAGACAAGGTGGGTTCTTAATCAATATGTTTCTCCAGCTCATTGCCAATGTGATGAAGATAGCCACACTCAGGAAAGATGCAATTATGATGAAGTTTAGTTGCAGTTCAGCAGTATACAGGAACTTGCCTTAGGTCATTCCATAGACAGAACCATCAGAGCATCCCAAATGATTCTACATTGAATAGAAAAGCATCGCATATATCAAGATACCACACATCTTTTTACCATCCCCATTTACCCTCACCAGTACTCTTGCCTCACCTTCCACCAATGCAACTCTTATGCCTGGCTGCCTCTCAAAATGCACTCCATCCTCTTTGCCTTACCTTCCCCTGCTTACCCAAAGCTGTTATGTATGAGCTCAGTGATTGACGAAGAGCTTCACTGACAGCGGCCTGGCTGTCCAGCCTGCTTTTTGCTGTCAGTGAAATTTGACACAGACAGGTTAACACAGCAAGACTGCAAACCGCGATTCCCTCTTCCTTCGGCCTGTGGAGACCCTGTGGCTACAGTTGATCATCACCTACAAAGTAACAGCTTTGGAGCCTTTGTTTCACTGCTCTGACGACAAAGGAGTAGTGTAAAAATTAGACTTTCATTTTCACAGCTTTGACATCAAAGCTTTGAATGATCGGAATTGAAGTTTTCTGATCACACTAGGCAACATTAATACAGTGCACCCTACCAACACAGTGTCTTTAGCCACTGATCTGGATGACTGTAGCTATACAAGTTAGTTAACTAAATGAAACTTCAGGAGGGACTAAATCCCATTTGGTAGTTTATTCCAGACACTAATTTCCATGCAGAATAGTTGACAATTACCATAGATGAAAGATCGCAGGGCTCTTGAGTACAAAATGTCCAAATTTACAAATGAATATGTCTCACAGTAAAGTAGGAATGAATCCATAATTTGGCCTACCCAGCCAATATTTAATGTTCATACAAACACACATAAGTTTAACTGCTTCTGCCATCAGGAGTCAATGCATTTTCTTCCTTACAGAAGATATATGTTTTTTTGATGGAAAAGAGGGACCATGATTTTTTTTCGATCGCTTGCTATGTCAAAGCCTGAAGCACTGGCTCTCGAAAAGACTGACTCACTCTAGCTATTCATATTTCTTTGTTAATCAGTTATGGCTTTTAAGATGCAGAAGACTTTAAACTCATTTCTTAATAAGAGTACAGTTTCCCTGTCTCCCTTTTTATGGGTACAGGCCACTCTCCTATTTGACTGCACTCGTGGGAACCCTTTTCTTTAGCCTTTGGCCCAGGAGCTAGTGGTTTCTCTCGAACCCAGACCTCTCAGCCAGGTTGTAGGAATCATGCAGCAACTTCAAACACATAGAGATGGCGATCAATTAGTGGAACTTTTTTAAGTGGGATTTTGTCCAGGAGGGGCAAAGTCAGTATTTGTTTGTGCGCCAAATGACACACATTAGGTGGGTATACCAAAGCTGTTAGGAGAGTTAACAGGCAAATCATAATCTAACTTGGAAAGTCTAGGTGGAGTTTTTTCACTTGAAAGCTCCCAAAAATATCTTTGATCATTTCCAAAAACCTCAGAGAATTCAAACTGTCTTCTCTCTGTCTCTTGAGGCTGGACTACATTAATTGTCCTGAGTATCCCTGCTCATTTAAAATGAACCCTAAAGCAACAGCCACTATTTCCACAGGAAACTGAAAGTCCAGAATAAGATGGCACAAAGTCATCACGACCTTTGAGTGTAGGCAAGGCGTTACTACCCATTGCTTTTTTTATTCTGTAAGCATACTTTATTACAGAGTATTCAATCTCCAAGAGGACTCTTGTCAATTACGTTATCAATGGAGGCAGAGTAATGGCATACAATAGACTCCAATAACATATACACAAGCCCACTTACATCCAAGGATAAACACAGATAATTACATCATATTAGTTATGTAGTTGTACGATCATTTATTCAATTTCAATATTTTTCTCCAAGAGCAAAAAATAAACCATACCACCCTAACACCAAACTGTAATCAAGGCACTGGTAAGGGTCCTCCTCGAACTGCTTCAAGGAAAAAAAAGCAAAAGAAGCCAACTTGAAACCAGAAAACAGAACAATCATCTATTCTTAACAAGGGGATGATTGTAAAAAACAAAGCAATTCTTTAACCTTTGAGATTTCTTTCAAGCAAAGTTTCCACTGTGCAAGACCATGCCAAACATAGGATGAGAAAGGATATAGTACAGGTATCTCACTTTATTTGTCACCTGATGTCAATTGTTCGTTCATTCCCATTCAACATTTTGGAATCAAGTTGATAACAAAATGAAAAAAAGGAAGGAACTACTATGATGATAAGTCATAGGCTATTCCTAAATTGGTGTGCCCAGATCATCAGTCTAATGAATGGCCAGACACATCCTTACAAATGGAGGAAAACTGATAGTAAGGCCTTGTTTAAACAGCCAGTGCTAAAACTGTGGCAGTACTTAAGGAACTTGCATTTCAATTACCTACTTCAAGGTGAAGGAGTCAGGTGTACACAGCTTATAGATACAGTAACAAACTCAATACAGAACAAATATAATAAATTCTAACATTACAAAAAATACCCTAACAGTAGGCCTAGGTGAAATTTTAACATTTTGTATCACAAAACTTTGCAAGCCACAAGTGCACAAAATAACTCTCAGCAAAAGGCATTTTCTTCCCATACTTAATATGACTTTTCTGGGTAAAGCATATCATCCCCTGAAAAAAGTCATACAACATACTAACAAATATCATTACATCAAACCGCTATTTGTATATATGCTACATTTATCTTTTGTTATTAGACAAATTAGTTTAAAACTATCGAAGAAAACATGGGGTTTGTATTGGTTGTGATGCTTATCATATAAATGACACGAAAAACAAGAGAAATATTTAAACAAAATGCCAAAATTGGATCTAAACTGAATATGGAAAGTAACCATTGATTTTAATTCTACCTTCTGTATCAGTTATGGTAACCCCAGACTGCAATATTGGATCTTGACCATTTTGGCTCATTTTCCCTCTGTGAAAAAAAGAAACAGAAATACTGGTTAGCATGTTCATAATGTTGGCTACCTAGATGCGACTTGCAAGCTCAAGAAGGATAACAGACAAATATTCGTGTTGCATAGGAGGATTGCAAATGGATTCTTCCCTAGTGAAAGAACTGCATTATCTGCAAAGTTAGGCTTGGATTGAAAATTATCTGATGTCCAGAACACTTTGACAAAAGCTACCCCCTGCTGATTACTATAAACTACATACAGCATGGTCATTCACATTAGTATCTGGTAAGTATATCATATGGGGAATAACTACCTGCTACCAATTTTGCTCATCAGAAGAATCAATATTTGGTGTTAAATTCACAAAGCTGACTGCCCAGATATTGAACTTGCTTAGCTGTGCAAATGTAATGATTTATGAGTGCAAATTACAACTCAAGCTGGGCTTTCTACTGTGGTGACAGTAGTTTTTGAAAACACATCTGCCTGTCGTGTCTGGTGCAATACTTTCTTTGATACAGAATGTTTATCCTCTGTCAAATAATGTTTGTTTTTTCAGTCAAAACGGAATTCCAAATAGTTGGTTAACAGATTGATCTCTTCATCCTTGAGAGAGACTCTACATTAGCTTCTCAAAAAACTTGACGGAAGTCCTTGACTGAATTTCAGCTGTAATGAATGCAGACACATTTTTAGTGGAGGAAACCCCTGGGATTGGTTGCAGATGTTTTCACTGGGTGCCCCTTGAGCATGTTCCTGCAAAGGTAGTATAATTATCACTGTATGAGATAGTAGTAAAGTACACATTACATTAGACATTGTAGTGGAGTTGAAAAGATTCATGTTTGGGTGCAAGTACTTCAACTGCTTACTGAGAAAAGGAGACATGAAACTGACGCTCATAATTGAAATTCAATGGCATTTTCTGCATGGGGTTACTTTGTGTTAATAGTAAGTTGTTGATATATCAAAGAGGTCCAATGTGGACAAGCCATCTAATTCAACACATACTGTAGTGCCTCTTGCTCTACCAAAAAGGCTATCAAACCAGATGCATTCCAATATAAATTATGGTAACTCCTAACTGTTAGAAATTGGGTTTTTGGTTGGCAGTCAGGTTACCCTCTGTCCAAGCAAGAACCCTCACTCTAGTCAGGGTAAGTCACACACAATCCAAAATTATCCTGTGCCCACCCTCTGGTAGCTTGGCACGAGCAGTCAGGCTTAACTTAGAAGGCAATGTGTAAAGTATTTGTGCAATAAATCATAAAATAACACAATATAGCACCACAAAAATACACCACACAGTGTTTAGAAAAATAGATACTATTAATCAGGATAATTGTAGGTCAAAAACGAATAAAGATGCAATGTGAAATTGTAGAGATATCACTGAAGAGTGATATAAAGTGTCTTAAGTCTTTAAAAAGCAAACAAAGGGGGTGATTCTAACCCCGGCGGTCTTAGACCACCGGGGCCAGGGTCGGCGGGAGCACCGCCGACAGACCGGCGGTGCCCCGCAGGGCATTCTGACCGCAGCGCTTTGGCCGCGGTCAGTGCAGGAAAACCGGCGGTCTCCCGCCGGTTTTCCGCTGCCCCTTGGAATCCTCCAAGGCGGCGCAGCTTGCTGCGCCGCCGAGGGGATTCCGACCCCCCCTACCGCCATCCAGTTCCCGGCGGTCCGCCCGCCGGGAACCGGATGGCGGTAGGGGGGGTCGCGGGGCCCCTGGGGGCCCCTGCAGTGCCCATGCCACTGGCATGGGCACTGCAGGGGCCCCCATAAGAGGGCCCCTAAATGTATTTCACTGTCTGCTGCGCAGACAGTGAAATACGCGACGGGTGCAACTGCACCCGTCGCACAGCTTCCACTCCGCCGGCTCGATTCCGAGCCGGCTTCATCGCGGAAGCCTCTTTCCCGCTGGGCTGGCGGGCGGCCTGAAGGCGGCCGCCCGCCAGCCCAGCAGGAATGTCAGAATTACCGCCGCGGTCTTTCGACCGCGGAACGGTAACCTGACGGCGGGACTTTGGCGGGCGGCCTCCGCCGCCCGCCAAGGTCAGGATGAGGGCCAAAGTCTCTTTCAAGCACAAAGTACCTGGTTTAAAGTGGAAAATCTCCGCAAAGGGCCGCAGAAGAAGAGATACGTGGAAAAATGGTGTGTGTGTCGATTTCTCCCCTGCACACACGGACTTGCGTCGTTATTTTTCACGCGGGGAAGTTGTGCGTCGTTTTCCGGCGCGCGGACAGTCTCTTTCTGTGGTTCACGGGATTACCAGATGTCCCGGGGTCTGTGCGTGGATTCTTCGGCTTGTTTTCCGGCTGCGCGTCGTTCCGGGAGGCTGTGCGTGGAATTCTCGTTCTCACGGCAGGGGTAGCGTCGATTTCCCCTCTGGAAGTCGGGCGGCGTTGTCCTTGCGAGGCCGTGCGTCGCAGTTTCGGTCGCCCCGAAGGTGTCGCGTCGATCAGCGTCGGTGTGCGGTGATTTTCTCGCCACAGAGCAAGCTGTGGGTCGACATTTTCGGCGCACGAAGAGTCCAAATGAAAAAGAGAAGTCTTTTTGGTCCTGAGACTTCAGGGAACAGGAGGCAAGCTCTATCCAAGCCCTCGGAGAGAACTTCAGCAGCAGGACAAGAGTTCAGCAAGGCAGCAGGGCAACAGCAAGGCCGAAGTCCTTTGTAGAAAGAAGTCAGGTAAGTCCTTTAGGCAGCCAGGCAGTTCTTCTTGGCAGGATGCAGGCTCTGGTTCAGGTTTCTTCTCCAGCAAGTGTCTGATGATGTAGGGCAGAGGCCCTGTTTTATACTAAATTGTGCCTTTGAAGTGGGGGTGACTTCAAAGAGTGGCTAAGAAAGGCTCCAGGTCCCCTTTCAGCTCAATCCTGTCTGCCAGGTTCCCAGTAGGGGGTGTGGCAGTCCTTTGTGTGAGGGCAGGCCCTCCACCCTCCCAGCCCAGGAAGACCCATTCAAAATGCAGATGTATGCAAGTGAGGCTGAGTACCCTGTGTTTGGTGTGTGTCTGAGTGAATGCACAAGGAGCTGTCAACTAAACCTAGCCAGACATGGATTGTAAGGCACAAAAAGATTTAAGTGCAAAGAAATGCTCACTTTCTAAAAGTGGCATTTCTAGAATAGTAATATTAAATCCAACTTCACCAGTAAGCAGGATTTTGTATTACCATTCTGGCCATACTAAATATGACCTTCCTGCTCCTTTCAGATCAGCAGCTGCCATTTCAACAATGTATGAGGGCAGCCCCAATGTTAGCCTATGAAGGGAACAGGCCTCACAGTAGTGTAAAAACGAATTTAGGAGTTTTACACTACCAGGACATATAAACTACACAGGTACATGTCCTCCCTTTTACCCACACAGCACCCTGCTCTAGGGGTTACCTAGGGCACACATTAGGGGTGACTTATATGTAGAAAAAGGGGAGTTTTAGGCTTGGCAAGTACTTTTAAATGCCAAGTCGAAGTGGCAGTGAAGCTGCATACACAGGCCTTGCAATGGCAGGCCTGAGACAAGGTTAAGGGGCTACTGAAGTGGGTGACACAACCAGTGCTGCAGGCCCACTAGTAGCATTTAATCTACAGGCCCTAGGCACATATAGTGCACTCTACTAGGGTCTTACAAGTAAATCAAATAGCCAATCATGGATAAACCAATCAACAGTACAATTTACATAGAGAGCATAAGCACTTTAGCACTGGTTAGCAGTGGTAAAGTGCCCAGAGTTCAAAAGCCAACACCAACAGGTCAGAAAAAATAGGAGGAAGGAGGCAAAAAGTTTGGGGATGACCCTGTCAAAAAGCCAGGTTCAACATGACCCCCCACCAGCCTAAAGCCAGGGGAGAACAATCACTATCCTGATGTACTTCCCTGTTTGAGGCGACAGAACAAGGACCCAGGCCCACAACAGCAGGGGCATGCTCCAGTTCTTCGCCTTCCTGACTCCAACTGGATCCCTCTGCCCATACTCTCAGGGCCCACTAAGCCAACCCATGGGGAACCTTTCTCGTTACCTGCGGATACCATCTGTCCAGCACCTAACCTTACTTTGCTCACAGACGTATCCCAGGAGCAGGATAGTACCACCAGGACCAACACAGTGGTGTTGCCCACTATACCCCCGGGGTGTGACACTTGTCCCCTCCCCAGGGATAACTCTGTCCACCCGGAAAGCAAGCCACAGTGGTTACTGACAGCTGTCACGGATGAGAGCCAGGCCTCTCAAAGCTCTCCCACCACTGTGGCTGTGGAGAGTGGGGGGCGGTAGCCCCAGGTGCTGGGCACCCTTTAACCACTCTCCCTTCCACCAGGTTAGGGATGACAGCCTGAACCTGGTCCTCCCCTCTGGGGCTCTGTACCCCCAGAGTCCAACATGGCCGGGGTGCTTATAGAAGCCGCCCTGTACCATTACTCCACCAGTGCAAGGCTGTTAACCTGCAACTGGCCCTCCAACCTGGGGTCTGTACCTTCAGGATGGACTAGGGCCCAGGGTGAGGCTTCCCTCCCCCTGCCTTCCCTTCTAGGGCCCAGCACCCTCCAACTAGGAGTGGCCTCCTCAGAAGACAACATGGTAGGGGCACTGTTATCAGTAGCCCCTCCCTCCAGATCCGGGGGGACACCCTGAACCTGGTCTTCCAGCCCAGGGCCTGTACCCTCAGACTGGATCACTACCTGGTAAACCAGGACTTTCTGGGGGGCACACCTACCCCCCACCAGGTCAGAGTTTAACCTCTGAACCTGGCCATCCAACCCAGAGTCACCACCCTGAGGTTGAACAATTGCCTGGCAAACCAGGACTTCTTGGGGGGCACACCTACCCCCCACCAGGTCAGAGTTTAACCCCTGAACCTGGTCATCCAACCCAGAGTCACCACCCTGAGGTTGAACAATTGCCTGGCACGCCAGGACTTCCTGGGGGGGACGCTCACCCCCCACAAGGGACACACCGTCCCCAAGGGACACACAAGAGTCTGGCTGGCGCAGGTCTCCTGACCTCTGCCCATCTGGCAGAGTCTGGATCTCCCCCAAACCAGAAACGGTTTCATCTGGGTCATTCCTGGGGGGCTCTGCTCTCAGAGCTGACCCCTGACTCTCCAGGGCCTCGACTGGGGTCCGCAACCCCCTCTCACCCCTCTGTCTGGACTTCTGCACCACCTCACTAGGAGTGGTACTGCCAGACACCAGAACTGGTGGGATGCTGGCTACAGTCACCCCCCCAAGTTCTTCTGACACTGCGGGGCCTCCCTCAACAGGTGGCCCTACGGTACAGGCTAGGCTTCCCTCCTGCCGTTCCCTCATGGAACCCTCTAGGACCTGGGACCTACCTGGGACACTACAATCCTCTCCCACCTCACTTGGTTGGGAAACACCTAGACCACTCCCTTCAGGAGCACCCCCAAATGCCTCTTCAGACTCTCTGGTACTCACCCAGAAGTCTGCCTCCATTGTAAGCTCCCTGGGGTCAGAGAACTCACACTCCATCTGGTGTTGGTGTAGCTCTGTAAAATAAGGACCAGACATATGCTCTCTAGCAATTACATCACTCTGCCCGTCACATGTATTAACCACAGTACCCTTCACCCAACCATCCAGTGACTCAGCCTTGAAAAAGCACTCTACATCACCCTCCTGAGACTGGTGAGACAGTATCTGACTGTCCCTGACACTCAACCCATACTCTTCTGGGATGTCTCCACACTCTGTATCCAGGACGTCCACCAGGGGGGAACCCTTTTCCCTGTCACTCTCTTCTAGAGCCAGTAAAGTGTCCCTCCCTCCAGTAGGAATATGACTCCCTGTGCCAGTTTCCCAATCCTTCTCAGGGACCATGTGCATAACGGGATTACCTCATACTCTTGAACCGCCTGGGGTGTGTCAACTCCCTTCTTCAAGTTGGGCACCACATTTCTGGGCTTGTGCCCTTCTTCATCAGTACTGGATGTAAGATTTTTGCTGCCACCATCTGAACTGGACTCAGCCCTTCCGGCTTCCAGTTTCAGCTCTTCACAGCTCAGCTCCTGAGCTGCAGTCCTTCCTTTTTCCAGGGCTAAGGCTCTTGCCGCCTCAGCTCTTTCAATAAAGTCATCTAGCTCCTCTCTCCACCGCTCTGCCTCTAGGATCCATTCATTTTTCACTGGTTCTCTTTCCTCATCTGAGTAGTCTTCCCCCTCATCTGAGCAGTCCTCCTCCTCATCTGAGGAGTCCTTAGTCATTTGGTTTTTTGCTGCCTCTTCCTCTGACCATCTTTCTTCCGCCCAGGTTATGTAGATATCTAGCAGTTCCATCTTAGTGGATCTCCTTGATATAGGAAGTCCCCATTTTCTGCAAAGCCTCCTTAGGTCAGCCTCAGTGAGGGATTCAGTAGGCACAATGTATGACACACGGTAGATACCCATTCTCAATCTGATAAGGTATCACAGGCAAAAAACTAAATCCAAAGTCCAAAATATCAATAATATATCCAGGAGGACATCAGAGAACCAAAAGCAAAAAGATGAAAAGTCAAGTTGACTTTCAACTGTGGGTAGGTAGTGAAATACTTAGCTACTGTATGTCACTGCACAAATACAAGTCCTATCCTCACCGCTGATCACCAATGTTAGAAATGGGGTTTTTGGTTGGCAGTCAGGTTACCCTCTGTCCAAGCAAGAACTCTCACTCTAGTCAGGGTAAGTCACACACAATCCAAAATTATCCTGTGCCCACCCTCTGGTAGCTTGGCAAGAGCAGTCAGGCTTAACTTAGAAGGCAATGTGTAAAGTATTTGTGCAATAAATCATACAATAACCCAATATAGCACCACAAAAATACACCACACAGTGTTTAGAAAAATAGATACTATTTATCAGGATAATTGTAGGTCAAAAACGAATAAAGATGCAATATGAAATTGTAGAGATATCACTGAAAAGTGATATAAAGGGGGTCATTCTGACCTCGGCGGTAAAAGTCGCTTACCGCCGGCCAGAAGGCCGCCATACCACCGCCGTGGCCGCGGTAAACCGCCACGGTCATTCTGACCCGCAACAGGCAAACCGCCAAAAACCCGACATCCTCAAAAATCCGCCACACCAAAGGTCAGCGAAAAAATGGCGCTGACCAAACCTCCACCGTCACGGCAACAGAAATACGCCCATACCATTCCGACCCACAAATCCACACGGCGGTCTTTCAAACGCGGTATTCCATTGGCGGTACACACCGCCGCGGTCAAAATACACACACCCATAGAAAACTCAGCCACATTGGTCAGTTCGAAATACACACACCTGATACACATACTAACACCACTCCCACACACCCAACACAATATAAAACACACACCCACATCACCCACAAGCCCCTACGACCCGAAATCATTGACGAAGGCTAGAGACAGAGCACAGAATAGAGAAGCCCACAACACAGAGGCACACAACACCATCACCCACACAGAATCCACGCACCAAACACCACACACCACCACACTCATCACCACAAACGCCACCCCACACCTCAACCACACCACCCCATGGCACCCCAAAGACACCCCAGGTTCAGTGATGCCGAACTCAGGGTCATGGTGGAGGAAATAGTCCGTGTAGAGCCCCAGCTCTTCGGGGCACAGGTGCAGCACACCACCATTGCCAGGAAGATGGAGCTATGGCAAAGGATAGTGGACAGGGTTAACGCGGTGGGACAGCATCCACGCAATGGGGAGGACATCAGGAAGAGATGGAACGACCTACGGGGGAAGGTGCGTTCCATGGTATCAAGGCACAACATTGCGGTGCAGAAGACTGGCGGCGGACCCCCACCTACTCCCCCAGAATTTACCGCGTGGGAGGAGGAAGTCTTGCACATCCTGCATCCTGAGGGCCTCGCAGGAGTAGGCGGAGGAAGGGACTCTGGTAAGGCAAATCTTCACTACTGCTTCCCACCCCCACCCCGCCTGCATGCCAAATCATACCCCCACCGTCACCCACTCCCCCATCACACCAACCCCTAGCAAAAGGCTCACAATCACAACCCACCCATCCCAACACCAAG
This sequence comes from Pleurodeles waltl, assembly GCF_031143425.1. Classification (NCBI taxonomy): domain Eukaryota; kingdom Metazoa; phylum Chordata; class Amphibia; order Caudata; family Salamandridae; genus Pleurodeles; species Pleurodeles waltl. The sequence goes on from NC_090442.1 coordinate 436,147,325, forward strand.
CCCTGCATGCGACCAGAAAGCATGGGCACCCATCACCAAAGCATGCCCACTGCACACACACATCACCCCCACAAGCCACCCTCACAAAAGCCCCCACAAGGAAATGCCTGCACATGGGTACACGGACACCCACCCATCACACGAAATGCCACACACAGAAGCAATAACCATACCTTTATACCCCTGCAGGACCCGAACGCCACCACACTGCCACGGAGGGTCCAGAGATGTCCATCCCACCCCCAGAAGAGGCCCCCAGCGATGACAGCAGCTCTGTCTCCCTGGAGCCAGACGACCAGCCCAGCCCATCGGGGACCTCTGGACAGTCGGTTCCCCACAGACAGCCACAGGCTACACCAGACCCAACCCCCTCTGGGAACACCAGCACAGCTCCCGCCCAGCGGGCCCATGCCTCTGTCTCCAGGGCACGTAAATCAGCGGTGTGTCCACCACTACAGGGCACCCAGGTTGACCCACCACCCCAACAACAACAGGGACCTGGGGGCAGTGGTAGTGGGCACACCGTCCAGGGGACAGAGGCCCAGGAACACAGGGGAACTGGGAGGGCTGCTGTGCGACAGGGGGGGGACAGGCCCGGGGAACCGACTCTCCAAGAGGCCCTCTCCTCCATCATGGGAGCATACCACCGCTCCCAGGAGACGATGGCGACGGTACTGGCCCGGTTCCAGGAGATCCAGGAACTGCAGGAGGAACGGTACATGGGGTTCAGGGAGGAACTGAGGAACATCGGTTCCACAATGGGGACCATCGTCCTGGCCCTTACCCAGATCGTCACCACATTGCGGGACCATGTGGCACACCAAAGGGCCCCTGTCACTAGCCCAGGCCAGGAACAGCCTACCACCTCCGCCGGCGCTAGTGGACAGGAGGCCCCCACACAACGACAGGCCACCAGAACCCCACCTCCTGCAGAAGAAGAACCACCCCGCAAGCGAAACTTGAGATCTCACAAGAAGATAGAATAGGATTGCAAGACCCCCGCCAGCCTAAGATACCCCCTGATGTCATCCCACTGTCCCACATTGTCACCCTGTCCAACCTTGAACTGCCCCTGCTCCATCCTTCCACAGGCATATGGACAATGCACCTGTGCGACTGTGTCTCTGTAGCTGTTCCATCACATAAGGGATGCTGCTATTTCGCATGACATACGCGTCATGCACTGACCCAGGGAACTTGGCATTTACATGGGAGATGTACTGGTCAGCCAAACAGACCACCTGGACATTCATCGAATGATAACTTTTTCTGTTTCGGTACACCTGCTCACTTTCTTTGGGGGGAACCAAAGCCACATGGGTCCCATCAATGGCACCAATGATGTTGGGGATATGTCCAAGGGCATAGAAATCACCCTTCACTGTAGCCAATTCGCCCACCTCAGGGAAAATAATGTAGCTCCGCATGTATTTCATCAGGGCAGACAACACTCTGGACAAAACCTTAGAAAACATAGGCTGAGACATCCCAGATGATATGGCCACTGTTGTCTGGAAAGACCCACTTGCCAAAAAATGGAGTACTGACAGAACCTGCACCAGAGGGGGAATCCCTGTGGGTTGGCGGATGGGGGACATCAGGTCTGGCTCCAGCTGGGCACATAGTTCATGTATAGTTGCTCTGTCAAGCCGGTATGTAAGTATGATATGTCATTCTTCCATTGTCGACAGGTCCACCAGCGGTCGGTACATGGGAGGATTCATCCTTCTCCTCGCAAGTCCCAGCGGACGGTGCCTAGGAAGGAGAACATAGAGCACAGAGTCAAGCAACCCACAGGTTAGTTCACACAACTTGCACAGTACACGAATCGCTATGCATGGAAAGGCTTGTATGAGTGGCAATGCAAGGCCTAGGCCTGTGTGACGCAGTAGAAATCATGCCATGTGGGCCCTTGAAATGGCGGCTGCCTGACCTGTGAAGTGTGACAGTGGGATGTGAGGTCACTGCGCTGGCGTGGCACACCGTGGCGCGGCGCAAAGCAGCATTGGTTAACATTGAACCCTATGGGTACTCCCCCAGTATGCGCTACTCTACGGTCCTCCAGACCAACCAGAACCGCTGAACGGGCCCCGCCGGGAGGAGCACCGCTGAACAGGGCCCCGCCGGGACAAGAACCGCTGAACGGGCCCCGCCGGGAGGAGCACCGCTGAACAGGGCCCCGCCGGGAGGAGCACCGCTGAACAGGGCCCCGCCGGGAGGAGCACCGCTGAACGGGCCCCGCCGGGAGGAGCACCGCTGAACAGGGCCCTGCCGGGACAAGAACCGCTGAACGGGCCCCGCCGGGAGGAGCACCGCTGAACAGGGCCCCGCCGGGAGGAGCACCGCTGAACAGGGCCCTGCCGGGACAAGAACCGCTGAACAGGGCCCCGCCGGGAGGAGCACCGCTGAACAGGGCCCCGCCGGGACAAGAACCGCTGAACAGGGCCCCGGCGGGACAAGAACCGCACCGCTGGGCCCTTCCTGTCAAGCACCGCTCCGCTGGGCCCCGCCGTCTCAAGCACCGCTCCGCTGAGCCCTTCATCTCAAGCACCGCACCGCTGGGCCCTTCATCTCAAGCACCGCTCCGCTGGGCCCCGCCGTCTCAAGCACCGCTCCGCTGGGCCCTTCCTGTGAAGCACCGCTCCGCTGGGCCCTTCCTGTCAAGCACCGCTCCGCTGGGCCCTTCGTCTCAAGCACCGCTCCGCTGGGCCCTTCATCTCAAGCACCGCTCTGCCTGGCCCTTCCTGTCAAGCACCGCTCCGCTGGGCCCTTCCTGTCAAGCACCGCTCCGCTGGGCCCTTCATCTCAAGCACCGCTCCGCTGGGCCCTTCATCTCAAGCACCGCTCCGCAGGGCCCCGCCGTCTCAAGCACCGCTCCGCTGGGCCCTTCATCTCAAGCACCGCTGGCCCATTGACTGTGCCGGTTCTGTGTCGAGCAGGGCTTCAGGAAGCACTCTGGGCACCATGCCTCCTCCAATAAGAGTGGAGTCGGTAATCCATCTGATGGACTGTGGCTTTGCACTCCCCAGGATGGTCCAGTGAGCAAGCCTCCCACTGTAGACACTTGAGAGACTGTGGCTTTGCACTCCCCAGGATGGTACAGTGGGCAAGCCTCCCACTGTAGGGACTTGTGAGACTGTGGCTTTGCACTCCCCAGGATGGTACAGTGGGCAAGCCTCCCACTGTAGGGACTTGTGAGACTGTGGCTTTGCACTCCCCAGGATGGGACAGTGGGCATGGAGGCCCCTCGTGGATCTGGCGTTGTGGACTCATGTGGCTGAGGTGCCTCCCCTTCCCTTCTCCCTGAGGTGCCTGTAGTTTTATCATCTGATGCCCCTGCAGTGTTCTCTCCAATGGTATCTGGTCTCCTGTGTGGGCTTTGCCCATGTGTTTGTGCACATTGGCCCACGGACTATGGAAGTTTGACGGAATGTGCAGGACTTTTTGACCAAGGATATATTGTTGACTATGTTCATTCCTTATTTTTGTATCTTTTATATGGCATATTTGCCATACCTTCAATGGAGCTATTTATACATATATTTTATAGATCATTTAAATTGCATTATTCCGGGGGGTTTGTGTGGTGTCACTCTGACTTGTTGCTCGGCATTGGGGTGTAGGTATTTGTGGTGGGGGGGTGGGTGTATGGCGCATGTGTGTGCCCGTAAGCTTTCCTCCTCCCCCCTCGCCTGTGTCGTAGGTGCAGTACTCACCGCTGTCGTCTGCGCCGGCGTTCGTACTCCTGGTAGATGAGCAGGTAGACAATAGTTGGTAGGATGTGTAATTCTGGCTCCATGCTGTCCTCCTTCCTCGTGGAGGAAAAGGTGGCGGATTGGTGAGTTGTGATAGGGTGGGTGGTACATTGTCTGCGCCTGCCTGTTGGCGGTGACCGCCGCGCTGTTTGTCGGTCCCGCCGTGGCGGTCGGAGTGTTAAAGTGGCGGCCTGTGTTGGCGGTTCCCGCCAGGGTTAGAATTCCATTTTTTTGACCGCCGGCCTGTTTGCGGTTTCGCCACCGCTTTATCACCGACCGCCAGGGTCAGAATGACCCCCAAAGTGTCTTAAGTCTTTAAAAAGCAAACAAAGTCTCTTTCAAGCACAAAGTACCTGGTTTAAAGTGGAAAATCTCTGCAAAGGGCCGCAGAAGAAGAGATACGTGGAAAAATGGTGTGTGCGTCGATTTCTCCCCTGCACACACGGACTTGCGTCGTTATTTTTCATGCGGGGAAGTCGGGCGTCATTTTCCGGCGCGCCGACAGTCTCTTTCTGTGGTTCGCGGGATTACCAGATGTCCCGGGGTCTGTGCGTGGATTCTTCTGCTTGTTTTCCGGCTGCGCATCGTTCCGGGAGGCTGTGCGTGGAATTCTCGTTCTCACTGCAGGTGTCACATCGATTTTCCCTCTGGAAGTCGGGCGGCGTTGTCCTTGCGAGGCCGTGCGTCGAAGTTCCGGTCGCCCCGAAGATGTTGCGTCGATCAGCGTCAGTGTGCGGCAATTTTCTCCCCGCGGAGCAAGCTGTGCGTTGAAATGTTCGGCGCACGAAGAGTCCAAATGAAAAAGAGAAGTCTTTTTGGTCCTGAGACTTCAGGGAACAGGAGGCAAGCTCTATCCAAGCCCTTGGAGAGCACTTCAGCAGCAGGACAAAAGTTCAGCAAGGCAGCAGGGCAACAGCAAGGCCGAAGTCCTTTGTAGAAAGAAGTCAGGTGAGTCCTTTAGGCAGCCAGGAAGTTCTTCTTGGCAGGATGCAGGTTCTGGTTCAGGTTTCTTCTCCACCAAGTGTCTGATGATGTAGGGCAGAGGCCCTGTTTTATACTAAATTGTGCCTTTGAAGTGGGGGTGACTTCAAAGAGTGGCTAAGAAAGGCACCAGGTCGCCTTTCAGCTCAATCCTGTCTGCCAGGGTCCCAGTAGGGGGTGTGGCAGTCCTTTGTGTGAGGGCAGGCCCTCCACCCTCCCAGCCCAGGAAGACCCATTCAAAATGCAGATGTATGCAAGTGAGGCTGAGTACCCTGTGTTTGGGGTGTGGCTGAGTGAATGCACAAGGAGTTGTCAACTAAACCTAGCCAGACGTGGATTGCAAGGCACAAAAAGATTTAAGTGCAAAGAAATGCTCACTTTCTAAAAGTGGCATTTCTAGAATAGTAATATTAAATCCAACTTCACCAGTCAGCAGGATTTTGCATTACCATTCTGGCCATACTAAATATGACCTTCCTGCTCCTTTCAGATCAGCAGCTGCCACTTCAACAATGTATGAGGGCAGCCCCAATGTTAGCCTATGAAGGGAGCAGGCCTCACAGTAGTGTAAAAACGAATTTAGGAGTTTTACACTACCAGGACATATAAACTACACAGGTACATGTCCTGCCTCTTACCCACACAGCACTCTGCTCTAGGGGTTACCTAGGGCACACATTAGGGGTGACATATGTAGAAAAAGGGGAGTTTTAGGCTTGGGAAGTACTTTTAAATGCCAAGTCGAAGTGGCAGTGATACTGCACACACAGGCCTTGTAATGGCAGGCCTGAGACAAGGTTAAGGGGCTACTGAAGTGGGTGGCACAACCAGTGCTGCAGCCCACTAGTAGCATTTAATCTACAGGCCCTAGGCACATATAGTGCACTCTACTAGGGTCTTACAAGTAAATCAAATAGCCAATCATGGATAAACCAATCAACAGTACAATTTACACAGAGAGCATATGCACTTTAGCACTGGTTAGCAGTGGTAAAGTGCCCAGAGTTCAAAAGCCAACAACAACAGGTCGGAACAAATAGGAGGAAGGAGGCAAAAAGTTTGGGGATGACCCTGTCAAAAAGCCAGGTCCAACAATAACCAAGTACTGTATTTGACAGGAAAGTAATGCTTAACTTTAAATATCAGTAGTTTAAATATTTTAGACATTTCTATAATGTATGTGTCATTCTGTCCTTCTCTTGCTGCCACACCATCAGAGATCACATTTCTCCTTATTCTGTTAATACTGCTTACCTGGGTTATAGTAAAGTTAACAACATTTTATAAACAGATTCCCTGCCTTTTATGTGCTCTTGAAAGGAAGTCTTCCCATTGCTCATAAGTACGGGATTCCCCTAATTTTGATGTTTAAGACATTTAAAAAAACAAGACAGTATTTTCTTGAGTAAAAGCTTACACAATTCTGAAACCATTCACGTCATGAACCCTGCCCCCAATATATTTTTGAATAGTGGTAAACAGCCTGACTCCTTCCTGCAGCTTTTGTGTTCCTGTAGCTTAACAGGAGGTCCTGACCATTGGAGTCCACTTCTTAGTTCTGGGGACTAGTGGAAGCAAATCCAGCCCTTAGGGTTCTCCTTATAGGACTCAACAACATGTGCAGTCTTTCTTCTGTGTCTAGTAGTGTTCTGAAGAAGGTACCCAGGGATGCCAAATGTAATCCTGGCAATACCTCGTAGGTAAGGGTGACGCTTGGCCCCTCCATAAAAAATACAGAAGTTTCCAGGGGCAACCCTACCCACATTTACAACAGTTCCTGGTTGCCTGTCAGCAAACAATCCCACACTGCACTTCTCTACCCAAGCCCAACATGGCACAACATTTCTTCCTTTGTGCAGAGCTCCCTTTGCCTACAGGGAGGTATGGCCATGAAAATGGATGAACCCTCCGTAAGGTCACGCTAAACCAGTTATGGGACAGCTTTCTCTCCCACTGGTTTGGAGCCAGCCTGATTACAAAGACAAAAAGGAGGCAGGTCAAGGATTGAGCTCGATCTGCCAGTGACAGCACAGACGTCCTTCCAAGATATGCAAGGGGCTGGGTGAAGTCGCCAGGTCATCTTGTCACTGAATGGTCAACCTCCCCTCAGACCCATGGCACATTCTTCCTATCCTGGGAGCAATCCGCACCTCACTAGAGGGGAGCCAAAAGTCAGATGACAGTCAGGTGCCAGCTAAAAATGTAGGCAAAAAGGTGATATTCTAATTGCACCTTTTATGTAATAGACTAAAGTCAACTTTACCATTAAGTTGGATTTTGCTTATCTATTAAAATGAGCCCTTCAATTATTTTCCTAGATGTTACCAAGCTGAAATTAGCTTTTTTACATGGAAGAAGGCAACCCAGTGCTTTCCCATGGCATGATTAGGCTTGCTACACTGCAAATAGGTTTAAGGACATTTTCACTGTAAGGACGTGTAGCAATACATTTCTACATATCCTCCTTTTAAATACTATGCATCCTGACTTATGGCTAGTATGCCCTAATTTCGGTATGACTCATTAATATTTAAACAGAAGATGTATGACTCTCAAAAATAGTTATTTTGACTGGTTGAAATGGCAGTTTAAAATATGCAGGACCACGCTGCAAGGGCAGGCAGGAAGCCCTGTTTTACATTGTCACTGTAGTTGCAGCACAATAATGAATGCAACCCACTAGTGTCATTTAGCTTAATAGCCCTGGATATGCTTGGTACCATATACTAGGGATTTTAAGTAAGTTAATTATGCTAAGCAGGGATTATAGCCAACTTAAAAACATTTTACGGGTCAGAGCACATACACTGGGCACTGGACAGCAGTGTCTTAATGTGCAGAGTCCAAAAACCAGCAACACAATCTAGCAATAAGTGTGGGTTACCATGCAAAAATCAAAACCTCTCACTTTCAGTGTTTTAGTTTCATATGTTCAAAGGATTTGTATTGTCCGTGTACAAAGCACCCTCTTCTGTGTGTTCCATATCTTTTTGTAGGTCAAACATTTGTCAGAAATGAAATTGTGGTGGGTCCCATCACCTTACACACAGAGTTGAAGGAAGGATTTTTTTTCTCACACTGGCATTCTCTTCATTTGCATTTGTTTCCCAGTTGTGAATCCCTCAGTGATTCTTTGGTCACAGCTACAAACAGCTTTTGCTATCTGCTGTCCAGATCTATTGATTTCAATATACGTAGATTGGACTTGGGGGCAAGCCACTTGTTCACGATTGGATGGCATTGTTATCTATCTCAGTTGCCACCTTTTCATTCAATAGTTTTCCTCTCTGTTCGTGTGTTTGTCTCTCTCAGGAGCATTTCAGTCTCACATTGTTCAGGCAGATTGACTTGAATCCTTCCACTTTCACTGAAAGCTTTTAGCTAACTATTTTTCCTTTCTTTTAAGTATTTACCTTGCCTACCACCCCGCTCTTTGTGTTCTTCCCTCTCCCTTACTTCCCAGCTTGTCTGTCATTTCCCATGCCCTAACCCACTTATTTTGTTTTTAAGTATCTCACCCGCTTCACTTTTCTGTTGGTTCACGACCCCTGTCCCACTTCATTTCTCTTTTCAAACTTTGTAACACTGGCCATGTTAACAGTGGAAATCCATTTTAAATTTTTACCCCTTTGAATATAGCTGTACGTGTGGTGGAAACTGCAATACATGTTTTTTAACAAACATATCCCAAGATAGTCGACGCAGATTCATGTACACCCACTGCAGCCATCGATGAATGGGTTTATCAAAATGTTAAAAATGCAATCAAAGTTGGCTACTGTGAATGCATGTGCATCCATTGCAGCAATATTTTAATAAACTGTAATTCTTTAACATACCCACTCAAAAATGGATGTAAACCATTGCAGTTCTCTAACACAATAAGAAGCATTGGCAAAGCCAACAGGTTTCACTCCCAAGACCTATTTGACTATGCCAATATGTCTGTAGACTTAGGGATAGCTATACATTTTGCACTGAATGGTGTCAATCCACAGATCATGCTAAAGTAGGTTTGCTCTATCTAACCTGGTGGAAGAAACATTTATGTGGGCTACAAATAATATCAGTGTGTTAATGAATTATTATGAAAAACTCATAAGTGATTTGCTAGCAGTGCTTGTCCAAACGTTCATCATAGACACTGCGAGGGTATAGTTATTTTCCATAGGAAAAGGAATCCAAATCGTTATTGCTCACATTTGCTGAAGGGCAAAGGTCACAGGGACCCAGTGGCAAGTTCAGAAAAAAACAGACAGCTATTATATAATGATCAGTTTTCCATGCTGAAAACCCATATTGACTGCATGGGAAAGTCCACAAACACCTGTGAACAGAAGAATGCAAAGAAGGCAGTGCCAGAGAGAAGCTAGCAATGTGGGGGAATCTGTGCATGTGGGTGTTCAAAAATCATTGAAAAGTTGAAAACGGGAGACGTCATGAGGAAAATCTGTGACTATATTACAAGGGGAAAAACATTGTCAAGAAAGACAGAAAAATGCTAGGGTAAAATATAGTGTTCTGAAATAAAAAGCCCCTATTTCAACCATTATTTGAGTGTAGTCGTATTCTGTAAAACAGAGTGACAGTAGCATTTTTCTTGAAAGCAGTAAATGGACTTTGGTGGATCATTACAAAAAGCACTACCTTTCGTAGACTGGCAAGCTGTATGAAAGGATCTTACCCTTTTAAATGGGCTGCAGAAATGCATAAAAGGAAACAAAATCACTAAGTATACATAACTTGGCACACCCACACATAAGCAATGAACGCAAACCACATGTACCAACTAAATATACCACCTACATAAAACTACTGTAGTAAAGGCAACATACAATAAGTCTCTAAAGGAAAGAGATCCTAAATAAAACCATGCAACAAGTGGGTAAGCGATTTTAATAGATACAATAATAATACCTCAGGGCGCTCTGTAGTTGCACTAAGGGTAGGTAGTGAAAGTCTCTTTTAACCTTGTAATAAACTTCTGAGCTTTCATCTTTTCTAAATAAACGGTTAATATCCTGCTCCATAATCACATTATTTCGTCCATGCAAACTAGCATTTTTTTTTCAAACTACATATTCATGAAAACATAAGAGAAGCTGCCCAGAAGTGAAGCAGCGAGTCTGGGACATGGCGTCATTAGCTCAGAGGAAGTTCACAAGCGAAGTGCAGTCAAACAGGAAGAAGGTAGGAGTGACATGCAGGCATTGCCACCTTGATGAATTGTTGCTGGCTATGCACACTCTGAGGGGCTGAGCTCAGTGAGAGTCAGCAGAGGAGGAGAGGAGGACAGCGAGAGGAGGACGTCAAGAGGAGAATGCTGCTGCAATCGGTGTTGCTGTGGTTACTGGTGGCTGGCTTCGTGTTTCGTGCTGCACCCGCTGCACCACCCACCACACCCCAGCTGCATCCAGGGTCTTTTCTGTCGGTACCGGGTGGCGGTGAGCACAAGAGCAAGTACGGCTGTAGAGCGAGGAGTCCTTTGGCCTCGGACCGCAATGGAAGGCAGTGAGAAGGCAAGAGAAGCATGAGGAGGTGTGTGGGGCCAGAGGTGGGGGAGGCAGCAGGCTTAGCAGCTGTGGATCCTGTTACAGAGGCAGAAACGGCCCACAGTAGGCCAGTGAGACATGCTCCTGTGGCTGGTCTACCCACACCCTCCCTGTTCTCTTATACCTGCCAGCACTTTGTTTTCCAGTATCCAGCACCCATTCCACCTCTTCTATTTACTTCAAAGGACCCCCACCAGGACTCTCAGGTAGAGTGTGCTCGCGCCCCCCTTGAAAGGCATAAGGAGTGAAGCTGTGCTCGATGGATGCTCTAGAGACGTGGCCTCATCAAGTTTATTACATACTGCAGAAAACAACAACTGCAGCCAGCAAGTGCAGAATGTCCCAACGGTCCTGCAAATAGCAGGCACCCAACCTAGGTCAAAGTATGTTAAGTAGGTTAAGGCACATGCACTTATCCATCTACCCTTTCTTGACTCTCTGGATTCCACTTAGCTTCACACAGCTGAGCAAGTAGATCTTAAAGGCTATCCAAGACTTAAAGACTTGAAGCACTTGGATGAACTACAAACTTAAGACTGCCAAACGTTGTCAAGTGCTCACGTTTACCAACTTGCCCTGACTGCTGAGGGTGAAGAGAGTCTCTGTGGGTCAGCAACAGGGAAGTAGCGTGCAGCTGGGTGGGATCCTCGCTCACCTGCTTGAAGCAACTGGAGCATACATAAGGAGCAAGCCAGCATTCCAGCAACCCTAATATCCAGGAATTCACTTATCCACCTCTACTTGCCTTGATCTAAGTTTGTAGAAAAAACTTTGTAGAACTTGAAGTTGTTTACAAGGAGTATTAAAGTAGGAAAGCTTGGAAGAAGCCCAATTAGGCAGATTGCACCAATATGATATCAGGGAGAGAGAGGCAAGCAGGATTATTGACAACCATTAAAAGAAAAATGATTTGAAAAGGGATAAATGAAGCAACTAAAAAAAAGAACATTAGGTGAGGATAATGGCTCACCCCCCTCACCCGAATCTGGTAGCCACAGAGACGGCAGTAACCTACACAACGAAGGGGCACCAGTCAAAGATCCACACAAAATACTCCTTTGTGAAGGATGCAGGGGCTGTGCTATGTGTAAGCAATAAGGGCCTCAGTGGTCTTCAATCCCCAACATCTTAGGTCCCAGTCCAGTAATGATAAATGTAAGTGATGTAAAAGAATCTCCAGGTACTAGAGGCTACCAAGGAGTAGTGGTGTCTGGAGGATTATGAACATGACCCTGGAAGACACAAGTACATTCTCTTAATAATGCTACAGCAGAGGTCACCACAGAAATATCAACTATACAGAGAAATGATTGCAATAATGCAGTGCTCCCAGAGATGACAGGGGCTAAAAGGGCTCCGCTTGAACCAACAACTATCTTACTGATCTTAAATACTACTGTGCAATTACCATGAAATCCCTGTGCACCTTTGATATCTCTTGTGGAAACTGAGAGACCTACACATAATCTCTAATCAACCTTTATGAAGGCCTGCTCTAAGGAATGTTTGGCAATAAGCCCTGGTTTAAAATTCCTAGAAGACAATGAATTCCCAGGCGGTTGTAAATCAGATGACCTGGTTTCTACAAATTATTTACATCCAAATGAACCTCCCTCAAGGACCACCAAACTTGAATCATGGTGGGACAAGTCAGGCTATGGAGATAAACTCAGTGAATCTTGCCTGGCTATGCTCTCATCCATAAAACAGTCTTCCAATGGTACCATTTACAAAGACTCCCCCTCAGAGAGGCCCGAGAGGTCAGATATTGAGACTGCAATTTGTGACATTTCAAATACATCATATTTGACATATCTGACAATGCAAGAGTGGGAAGAACAGGTAGTTTTATATACTCCTAAACTATCTCAAGAAGGACAGCAAACTGCCGGAAACTAAGAATGCTAAGGAGAAGCAGGAAGGAACAGACAACATTTGGTCTTCCCTATTAAACACTATGCAACTGTCAATTTATGCAATGCAATATCAATCTGACAAAATGGACATGCAACTACCACTCTTTCATTCTCTGGCTATACTTGTTTCAAACATCAATACCAAGCTGTCTGACATGAATACTTTGATGAGAAAGGCCCAGGCTGTAACACAACTAACTCAAATATGGTGCAAATATATCACAATAGTTGATAAACTCTCAACACTACCAGTCATGATGGGTGATCTCCTGTCTGATATAATAGAGGTTACCATCTCCAAAAGGGCAACAGCTCAAGCTGACCAAACAGCTGAGAAGGCAGAGAAAGTTGAAAGGAAAAGAGTTTAAGTAAAATGTCCAAAAACAGAACAAGCATTTACAGAAGCATATAGATATAGAAGACCAAAACACTGAAGGTCTTTTATGTAGTGCTGTGGAGGAATCAGCTTTCAGAAAGGATCCCTATCTGCTAGAGCAGTTAGAAAAGGATGAAGCAGGGCTCTTCAAAGCAATGCCAGAAACAAAAGAAGGGTAGGAAAAGGAAGACTGATATAACAGTGTTCTTCCATAACATACTGGCCTGTAATGGAGGAACCAGCAAAATAATAGCAGCTAACACATGGAATACGTTAAATCAGTCCGATACAAACTTTGAAACAATTGAAGAGGCCCAAGGGAGTGGGGGAGGCAACAGCAAGGATGATCCAAAATTGGGTACAACAGAGGAGGGGACAGCATCCACACAGGAGGAGCCCTCAGAAACAATTTTAGCTACTGAAATTACAGACAGGGATACCAAGTTCATTGAAAGTGGAAGAACGGGTACATCAAGCTAACTGCTTTATTGATTCACAGATGCAGCCAGAGACTAGAATCACCTTGTTTATCCTAGAGTATAAGTCCAGAGCCCTGTGGGACATCCTCAATAGAGAGAATACTATGCGACTACTAACATCAAATAGCAGATTCACTGATTTGAAATCTCACGATCTGGAAGCAATTTAATTTAAAGAGTACAAACACCTTTCAGAGACTAAAGTAACAAAAGCAACCTGGGAAATGCTTGAAATAACAGAGAGGACTATGAAGGAGCAAGCACAATTAAATGCCTGTGGGATCAAAGTGATGCCTTTCCAAGAAACAGGTTATCCAGTTCCCCTGCTTACAGAATGCGAAAAACAGCTAGGCTTCTGCCCCAGGTTCATTACGAGGAGGATCTGTACTCAGAGGGGTTTGCAGTACATCTCCAGCTCTCAAAGGCGCAAGTGACGGCTGGAGGGCGACGAAAGTCAAGAATGACATTTCAATATTTGATGATTGGGGTTGGTTAGCCAGAACATTAAGCACTCAGAGCAATAATGTTTGACTCGGAAGAAAAAAGTCACCAACGGATAATATACTTCTATGATTATGCTCCTGGAACATTAATTGGTTGGCAAGCAAAACAAGGGATTCTCAGTTATTGCACTACTTTCAAAGTTTTGATGTTATGTTTCTACAATAGCACTAAATTCGGACATTTGAAAGGTGGCCTTGCAATATATACTTCAATAAAGAGCATTTATGTGGGCCAAGGTACTGAATACAAAGACAATGTCAACAAATGCCATACTATTACTTAGAGTGAATATAAAAAGTGATAATAATGACTTACAACTGGTGCTCACAAATGTGTACCTCCACCCATGTGAAAAGATCAATGGCACAAAATTGCTGAGGGAGAAATTAACAAGGGTACTAATGGAGGCGCATTCGCCAAATTTCATACTAATGGGTGACTTTAACATGCACTTGCTAGGGCCATCGGAAGACGACTACTTCTTGGAAAAAAAAATTCTATAAGAAACATCACATACCAGTAAAGTCATAAGTGGGAAAAGCAAACCAAATTAGCCAAAAACTTACTGAGGAATCTGGAACATCTAATCTTTTGTGCTGTAAACCGCTGCTTCCTGGGAGAACATCCTCCTGCTGCTTCCTTTCATAACGCATTAACCAACACTACAGTAGACTACACTTTTGTAACTCTCCCTTTGATTTGCAAAGTTATGGATTTTCAATTAGGAGCAAAAGATCACAGTGACCATCTCTTACAAGAAATCACAATAAGTGTGCAAGTTGTTGTTTTAAATCGCCCAACGGAGGTTCCTAGCTCCAATTATACAGTAAACAATAAAAGGATTAAATGTAAAACCCATCATCAAGATTGACTTCTGGTTATGGCGAAGAATCTTTGGGAAGAAAAGTGAAGGGTTTGCCCAAAAGCAACAACTAGCTGGGAAAACGACACTAAATGATTGGGAGAAGCTAACTTCGCAAATGAAGGGCCACGACTGATGGCAAGAGAAAAACTTCACAATGAGAACCCCACTATAACACAACCCACGTCAGCCTACTGCCTCCTTACTTCACAAAACAGGAAAATTCTAAGTTTCAAGAAACCAGTAAAAAGATCACTGTGGAGACTTTGCCTATCTGGCCCAGATACCAATGTCCTAAAAGAGTTGAGGCAATTAAAGGTGGCTATGAAAAAGATCACATGGGAATTGAAGAGGGAAGCAGAAGAGATGCTCTGGGTAAAGCTACTCCACGACATAAAAAGTAACAACAGTACAAGATTCTGGCGAAAGGGAAACGGACTACAGAACACCACGGTTAGCTCTCATTTAACAGAAGAGACCTGGGTCAATTTTCTCAAGCATCATTTCTACACCGAACCTCCGAGTAGTGCACACGAAAAAGGGCTAACAGGTCACATTGATGAAGAAAATACTCACAATTTAAATTACGCTCAGAGAATTACAATTACAGTGGAACAGATTAAAACAGGGTGGCCAAGGGCAGGAGGAAGGGATTGCTGGGAACAAATGGGATTCCCTCCTCCCCCCGTCCTATTCAAACTAGATCCTGATTATTGGGTGGAAACATTGAAACCAGTATTTGAGCAAATTTGTTCAAACAGAAATAATTCCTGCTTCCTGGAGGGGGTCAATTATTTCCCCAATCTTTAAGAAAAGTGACAAGAATGACTCAAACAAACTACAGGCTGGTCGCCTTAATAGACAACAATACTAAATACTATGCTGGCCTCATTTTAGAAGAACTAAAAGACTGGGCAGCAGAAAATGCACTCATCCCCTCAATCAAACAGGATTTAGTAAGCATATGGCGACTACTACAAATATACTAATTTTCTCCCTGCTGGTTGATGCTGTAAAGCCAACTTGCCATTAAACTCTGCTTTATCAAATACTTCTCAGCCTTTGACCATATAGATAGGATGAAACCGTGGGACTTGCTAAAAGAAATATTCCATCTAGGCTTTTGAAGCAGTTGATTCTTCTACTTAGAGATACCTGGATCCAAGTGACGCTGGGAGCAGGTGATCATCTGACAAGAAGGATTCCAACCACTGAGGGGCTGAAACAAGATTGGGTGTTAGAATATACACTCCTTCTGGTAGCCCGGGCAACGATCTGGCGCTCACCAGTATGTATAAGAAATTATGACAGGTAAACAGTATCAGAAAAAAGGTGCTTCAGTGCAAGGGTCGGCTACCAAACAACCCCATTTGTGTACCATCTCCCAGTAAACTAGGATTAGTAATTCAAGAATCACAGCATGCTCTGAGCACTCAATGTAACAGTATAATTCCTTGTCCAAGGTCCACGCAGTAAGACTTCTTGGTGCTTTCATTTCAATGTCTTTGCACAGCAATAAGGCATTGTAAATGTAAATCTCTTGACTTGATCAGACTCCAATCATTGTACAGTACATATCATATCAGTGTTCCATATGATAAACAACCACAAGTACAGCCAACACCTGTTCCGTTATGGCAATAGGCCTCGACTTCTTCAGGGCTGTAATAAAAAGAGGACTTCAATACAGACTTCGAAGTGACGTCAGAATCGTGACCAACACCCACACATAAGTGTTTATTTCACACTGGGTCATGAAACCGGAAATGACCGAGTACTGACAAAACCATCAAGGTCAAACAAAAAAGAGAGAGAAAAGGCGCTGTGTAATCCATGCCTTTCAGTAAACAAACTCAGGGATAGGAAGATAAGATACCTGTTCACGAAGATCACACTAGTGTATAAGTCTAATCTCAAGCAGAGATTTATTTGCCAAATTCCACAGGTCAGTCCGTTCCCGTGCATATATAGATATATATACATATGTGCAATGCCACCGTAAAATAACCTTCAGAACAAAGTATTACCACAAGACCTACATGCAAATGTAAAATCGTCATCACCTGAGTATGGTCCACGTTATCGATCCCCAATTTCACAATCTTATCAATCACTAAATGTGCAGTTTACGTAGTTTCTTCTGTGGGTAAATATCCTTCACAGATCTCAGAGAAAGTCATTTTTAGAGCAACTTTATGCATTTGAATCATCATAATCTCTTCAATATACAATGTCAAGATTCTAAAAAATTCAACATTATTAGTCGCCATAGAAAATATAATTCCATGGTTGTATGATGGAACCACACATGCTGTAACCACGCATGCCTAACAACAGGGTCGGAACAGTGATCGTGTTGTTTCCACGCATGACTTTACAGCAAATTTTCGTAGTAAAAGCATGCCTAGTAATGGCATGTGTGTAAACGGCATGTGTTGTTCTATCATACCACCCCCCACCCACCCTGAAGCCCAACACTACCCCCAACTCTAATACCTAAACTACCCCGACCCACCTTAAAAAAAAACTATCCTAACACCCCCACCCTCACCCCTATAAAATAAAGTACCCCAACCCCCCAACCGCCCTAAACCTAAAAGAAAACTATCCCGACCCCCACCCCATAAAAGTAAATAAACACCCGACACCCCACCTGCCCTGAGCCTAAAAAAAAAATAAAAAAACTTTCCAGATTCCCCCACCCCTAAAAATAAACTATCCGACCCCCTCACCTGCCCTGAACCCTAAAGAAAAAAAAACTATCCCAAAACCCTACCCCTAAAAACTAAACTACCACAAAATCCCCCACCCGCCCGAACCCTAAAACCTTGCCCCCTAATAAGTAAACTACACCGAGCCCCCACATCCACCCTTACCCCTGAAAAAACGAAACTAAGAAACTATCCCGACCGCCCACCCCAGCCTCTAAGAACCAAATTACTCCTAAAGTTGTAAAACCCACCCTGAGTCATAAAAAAATGCCCCAAACCCCACCAACCCTGCCCCAACCCTACTTACCTCACTACATCCTCTCCGGATCCTTCCTCCTCTTCTCTCCTCCCTCCCTTACTTAAACCTTCCCCCATCCCTATAAAAATAAACTACCCCACCCTAAATAAAAAGAATACTCAAATTTCCCAGCCCTTGATAAATAGTCCACCCCCAACCCCCCACACACCCCAATCCCTTAATCCACCCTCACCCCTGCCCCATTCACCTCACTGCGTCACTCCCACCCCTATCCAAAGCCCCACCCTAATTCCTTAAAAAAATACCCATACCCCTTAAAAAAAATAGTACACCCCCATCGCCCCACCCACCCCAATCCCTTAATCCACCCCCACCCCTGCCCCAGCCCCACTTACCTCACGCAGCAACTCCCTGGTAACATTCTGTCAGTACTCTAAACACAGCACTACCACGTATCCAGATTCCAGTAATACATCAAATTGCTAAAATTAATCCTCCAATATCTTGTAAAGATCGAGGGTCAAAACAGGAGGGGAGAGAAAACTTCCCTCTAAATTTTCACATTTCGAGATGGAGAGTGCTCTGTACAAGTATTGGCGTGTTCACCAAGAGCCATCTTGTCAACTACGTCTTTTATGTACATAGCAAAGCAACATACAACATGCAAGAAACATACACAGTTGTGGCAGCCATGTGCTAATGGTGTCATATTTACAAGGTCAACATCCTTGGTTATGTAATCAGTATCCCAAACCATAAAAAAAATTCCCTACATTAGTAGTCATCTTCAAATCACAACCAGTTGTGCTGTTATAGAAAAATTCCACTAAGACCTTGTATCGCAAAAACCTTAAAGCTATCCTTTTGGTTCATGAACATGTGTCTCCATAATTCAATTTGACGTGAAATCAGGCTGTTTATTGTATGGAACACTGATATGATATGTACTGCACAAGTGATTGGAATCTGATTGAGTCAAGATATTTACATTGAAAACTTCTCATTGCTGTGAGAAGACATTAAAATAAAAACACCAAGAAGCCTTACTGCTGGGGTATTGGACATTGAATTATACTCTTACATTGAGTGCTCAGAGCATGCTGTGAAGGTTGTGTATTAGCTCCAACCTTGCACAATCTCTTTATGTCAGATCTATCAACTGAATTAGACAATTGCATCTTTCATGCCCCATAGATGGGTGGTCTTGTCCTTTCCAATTTATTATACACTGATGACCTTGTGCTTATCAACCAAAGTCTAGTTGGCCTCCAGCATTTACTTGATACTACCCAAGGTTATTCTTTTAAAAATGGGCGGAAGATAAACTTAGTTAAATCAAAAGTCATGCAGTTAAATCAAAGAAAGGTTAACTAAAATTATTACTGGCATCTGGCAGGACAACGGCTAGAAACAGTTAATGAATATAAATACCTGGGGGTTATAATAGACAGCAAAGGCACTTTTTTGTTCATAAAGAGGCATGAACAAGAAGAGGAATTGCTATGGTAGTAGTACTGACAAATCTCAAGAACAAAACGGCAGGATCAAGTCTTACTCCACTGATTCAGGTGATACAGGCAAAGCTCATTCCAGTTATCACCTATGGGAGTGAATGTATGAGGGGTAGGGATGCCAGCAAGCTGGATGGCATAGCAACAAGAGCATTCCAAATGATTTCCAACTTAATAAATTATACTTCACCGGATCAAATAAGACTGGAATTTGGCATGCAGTCGCAACAACTTGCTCGCAGAGGTGCTTATGTTAAAAGCTGGTATAAGATCAAGAGAGCTGGGCCCGGTACACTAAATGCTCACTTATGGAATTAATTATTGGCCAAAAACAGTGGTGCAGCAAAGCGCTACTTACAAGAGTCAATAGAGCAACTGGGCCTCCTGGATCTCTGAGCGGCCTCACAGACATACAACACTTTCAACCAGCTCATCAACAGCTGTCAAAAGGGTTTCTTTAGCAGATGACAAAGCATTGTTGTCAGGAAGGGCACACAGTTGGTTTACTCTGCACAGCTATCATAATGCAGCCCCACAAACGTATTTAGGTATATGGTTCACCAACAAACCTAAAGATAAATATCACATGCTTGGCATCGTCACTACCTTGTTTCTCCTACCTCCATGGAAAGACCCATAGACAATTTTCAGTTGCTGACTGTGTGGGGCAGCAAAAGAGGATGTGCTGCATCTGCTATGTATATGTGGAGAACTTACATACAAACGCAGCCTACCGCTAAGGCCCCTCTTTAATATTAAGGGAATAGGAACAGTGAAAGCATGCTTTGCTGGTAGATATGTTCAGCTGGTCTGCCGCCATTGTACGATTGTACGATTTCTAAGCATCGCTGAAAAGAAATTAAATTCTAATAATGGAATCATTTTCTAATTTGCACATTCATTAGGAACTCCTAAATTGTTTGGTTTTACACAGTGGGCCCCATTTTCTGAGTCCAAAAAGTATTGCTAATTTTGCATGTTGGTTCCCATAGCCCATACAGAGTTAGAAGGCTCTATGGCTATTTTAACAAACGTTTGACTGCTAAAAGCCGGCTCTGCTTGTGTTGAACTACCCCAGTTTGCTCTCACTTTGCTGGATGTAGAATGAGCTCACATGCTGCTGACTTTGCTCATTGGCTTGTTACTCATATTGAATTTTATGGTATTAGCCATCTCAATCTTAGTAATGTTAGCTACTAGAAGCAGACTTTATCCTGATAATCTATTTTCATTGTTTTAGTGGTATGGTTTTTGCACATTATGGGGAATATTTATACCCCATTTGCTCCGAATTTGCATAAGAAATTCATGCAAATTTGGCACAAAACTAACTCCATATTTATATTTTGATATTAGACTCATCCAACGTCAAATTATTGGAGTATGCACCATTTTTTAGATGCGTGAACCTACCTTGCATCAATAATATGCAAGGTAGGCGCTCCCATCCAATAAATGGTGCTAACCCCATAGCCCCATATTTATCCTCCCATGCTAAAATGACGCACTGGTGGGAGGAGGGGGTAAATAATGGTGCAAAGTTTGTTTTGTACCATTATTTAACGCCTGGATCAGACCAGGTGTTAAGGGACCTGTGGACCCATTTCCATGGTTAAACACCATGGACATGGGTCTATAGGTGCCTTCCTCAAGCCCCAGGAACACCCCCTCCCACACCAGAGGGACACCGGAGGATGGGGGACCCCATCCCAGGTAAATAGGGTAAGGATAGATAAGTATTCTTTTTTTTTAATTAAAGTGCCATCGGGATCCCAACTTGGGGGCCCCAGCATGGCACAGGGTGCAATAGCCATGCCCAGGGGACACTGGTCCCCTGTGCTGGCCATTGGGGTGGTGGGCATGACAGAAAATTAAGCTAGGCTGGTTAGAGTCATTTATGTTTTACTCTAACCAGCCTACAGTCATTTTTTGTGGTGCAAAACCCCCTTCTCCCATACCGCCAGCCCAATCCAGCTAGCGTAAACATTTTTTACACTATCCCACCCTTTGCACCGGCTTGCGCCATTCCATAAATATGGCTCCCGGCTGGTACTCAGGAATGGCGCAAGCCGGTGCTAAACTTTTTGGTCCAAAAAGTATAAATATGCCCCATGTTTGCTTAATGATATAACATTGAACTGTAATCTATATTTTCATCATGGTTGATTATTTTGAGCAACTGAATGTTTTCTTTTTTTTATTATTGCACAGTTTTTAATTAATCATGCAAAAAAAGATTTGATATTTGATAAGAGTAGTTAATTGAGTTTATATTCCTGTGTACAGAAATTATGTGGTATCACCTATTTCTTACAGGATAACATATTTCACACTAGGCACACTTATTAACCAATAAACTATTTATATGAGCCTTGAACTCTAGCACTATAAACCATTTCAGTTTTGATGTCCGACAACAACCATGTAATTTCTCTCACTTTTTAGCACAAACATGGTCTGTATAAGTGACTGTGCACCTAATTGTGTGGAATGCTCTAGGGCTGGCCATCGGTTTCCACAATTGTAGAATTTAACTCTTTTAAGTAGGTATTGACCATATTCCTCTGTATGGACATATTTTACAAGATTGGGTTCCATTCCTTAATTTTACCAGATACTTCTGGCATTGAGAGCAGGCCTGCAAATAGAAGAATATATTTAATACATTTGGGTGTGTGTGATTCTCGGAACAGTCAGTACAAGGTAGAAACAATTTACATATTTACACCTCTTTCTGGGTATGTTAGGATGGCTTTTTGGACAATATATAAAATCTGAATTGAAAATAGACAATTATTTTCCTGTCAAAGTAGCAATTCCTCGTATTGAAAAGGACAGACTCAATTTTGGGATTAAGAAATACTATAGATGTTTGCCTACTTTTAACAAAATAGGTAAACCAGTCCAGGGCACGGAGGAGTCGACAATGTTCACTGTATTGTGACATTTGTGAATAGCACCACAACGGTAATTTAGCTCAAACCACAGAAACCTAAATTGTTTGCCTCGGATTTGAGTGCAAGTGTACTCAGTTCTTCAAAATATGAGCCAAGAAAGGTTTCAGGTACAGTGAGGAAGACAGGTCATGTTCAGATTTAATTTCCCACATGGTGGAAGACTAACTCCTACAAAGGATGACAAGTTGCACACTCATAGTAAAGAGACTGGTATAAGAAATTTCCATTTAGCCTACCTAGATTTTTTTTGCTAAATGACCACCTGTTTTTTTGGACCTCGGCTGTTAGTGAGACTCATCTAAATTCACTGACTGTAAGCGCTGCTAAAATACCCACCTTATAAACTAAGGTCTGCAGCTGCACAGCTGTGGTAAGAGGATTTGAACTAGTTACACATGAATGCATGGGCACCCCTGAATAAGCCTGGGAACACTGCACAGGTAGCCTATCACAGATGGGACATTCAAAAACTGTCTATGGCCTTTGCAAGCCTTTTAATTTGCATTCAAAAGAAAATATTTCAATTTTTTGTGACTATTTTGTGAGTCTTTAGTGCTTCACTGTATATCTGTAGTGAATTAATAAATGAAAAATGATTGTATGAATGAAAAAAGTATTTAGAAACCACAAAAGCCTAAACCACATCTTGGCACTAGGACTATATAAAGGGACCAAAAACAGGTAGAGTTAAGTTGAGTCAGACCTTGGCAGAAATGATGTAAACAGTTACGATTTTTGCTTCTCACATAAAATGTGATAATCTGCAACAGATTGCAAGGGTGGATGAAGAATATTCCAAGATTTTGCTGCAAGCACAGGAAAGGCCCTCTCTCCTCAAGTGGTGATTCTGAAATGTGAGACCTCACAGTCCTCCTCAAACGCCTTGCCAACACCATCCATCTCTAACAAATCACCTCCAAGAATTCCACCAGAAACTTTATCTTCATTGCAACTTCTATGCACATCACACTCCATGACTCCCTTGGCCTTGACTACCTTCCTCTTGCTCCACCACTTCCCACCATCAACCAAGACGGAATGCTTAGACACTTGCACCACTTTACACACTGGGAAATACTTAGAACCTTTGCACTTAAAAGGTCCTTTTATTCTCACCCAATCCCCCACTGAGAAATCAACTTCTTTGGTTCTTTTAAGTTCATCATACCCGCATTTAGCTGTACTTTGAGACACCTCCACTTTGTTCCTAGTAAGATCCATACTAGGTATGCACTTGTCCGGTGCAGACTTTTTAACCACCCACTTAAGGGACAATTCATTAAACAAATGTCTACCCCTCAACAAAGCAAAAGGAGTAATGCCAGTCGTGGCATGAGGAGTGTTCAAATAACACCATATTCTTTTAGCAACAGCTTCCTGAATGGAAATACCAGCTTGCATTGCAATCAGAATTTTGTCTTTAAGAATGCGATTAATTCTCTCCACTATGCCATTCCCTTGTGGACTATATAATGCTGTAGCCAAATGTTTAATTCCGAACTCATCCAAAAACCTCCTCATTGAATGATACACAAACTGTACCCCATTATTCGTTACACCAAACGCTGGAACCTCTTCTGAATGAAATAGGTCCTTAAAAAATGGTATTACTTCAGTTGTGTTAGTTTCCTTCAAAAACTTATGACACCCATTTGGAATGATAGTCCACGACAACCAAAACAAATCTCCTACCCTCATTCATGCCACCAATAGGACCAATGAAATCCATACCAATCTTCTCCCAGGGAGACTCACAAAACCTGACCGGACACATCGAGGTGTTGTGCACACATACAGACTTCTCAGCTTGCGCGCACACTCCACAACTGCCAACCATCGCTTCCACACTAGAATCCATTCCAGGCCACCAATAGTACAGGCAAAGCTTCTTTCTGGTGCCTGTCACACCCACATGCCCTTTGTGAGCCAACATGACCAGTTTATGTCTAAGTACAATAGGAGGGATCAACTTTGTACCTCTCATCACCAACTTTCCCTCCACACTCAATTCATCCTTGACCTTGAAAAATGGTTTCACATCTTCTAACACATGACCTTGCCTGGGCCAGCCATTTCTTATATAATCCTTCAAAATATTTAACAAACAATCATTTTTAACCTCCTTCTCCCAACTTTCCTTCAAAACCACTCCTTCTGACATCACCAACCCATCAACTATACCAATGAACACCTCTTTGTCTTCAGATCCATTATCTGACTCTTTAGCCTCATTAGTGACAGGGCAGCGTGACAAAAAAATCTGCCCTGGAATTTTGCCCACCTTGAATATGTTTCATCCTGAAGCTGAATACATGCATTTTGGATAACAATCGAATCAACTGAGGACTTGCATTTCCCATCCCCGTTCCGTTCCATAAATACATCAATGGCTTATGATCAGGACCACCACAAATTCCAGGCCCCAAAAATATGTTGAAAAATGATGGACCCCCCCAAACACAAACTAAAGCCTCTTGCTCAATAGTACTATAGTTGTGCTCAGACGTCGTTAATCTGCGTGAGGCAAAGGCGACTGTGTGTTCAAGACCATCCTGGATTTGAGTGAGAACAGCTCCAATTCCCCCATTACTTGCATCCACCGTCACAACTGAAAGTGCACTATCACTGAACGGTTGTATGGCAGGTGCATTCATAACAAGGCTCTTCAAAATTTTGCATGCTTCACACTCAAACTTAACATTTTTGCACAACAATCTGCGTAAAAGGTTCACACTGCAAAGCAAAACTCTGTACAAATCTTTAATAATATTCGCACAAACCAAAAAGGACCTCAATTGATCCTTGTCTTTTGGTGAAGCACAATTATCAATTGCAGACAGAAGATGATTCTTGGGCCTGATGCTGTGTCCACTAATTCGATGCCCCAAATACTCCACTTCTTCCAACATAAATTTACATTTAAGCTTAGACACCGTCATCACATGAAGCTCAAGAATGTTCAAACGTCCGTCTAATTTGTCCAAATGGGATTGCACAGAGTCCGAACTTATCAAAATGTCGCCCTGGTACATTAATACTCCTTCCTCTCCCCCAAAAAGTTGATGCATCAGTTTTTGGAATACAGAAGCTGCAGATGCTAGACTAAATGGCATCCTCAGGAACCGAAAAGCCCCAAATGATGTATTAAATGCAGTGAGATCTCTAGATTCCTGACAAAGTTCTACTTGATGGTACGCTGCTCTCAAATCCAGAATCGAAAAAAATTTCAAACCACTCGGTTGAGCCAACATGTCTTGAATCCTAGGCAACGGGAAGCAGTCAACTTGTATATTTTTATTTAAAGACCTGAGTTCCACACAAAGTCCCAAGTCCCCCGTCTCCTTAACTGCTACCACAATGGGTGAAATCCATAATGAGGATTCAATTGGTTCGATCACCCCATCCTTGCACAACTGTGTAAGATGATCTTTCAATTTCTGCCTAATACTTAACGGGACATTGCGAACCTTATGTGTGACCGGAATAGCATCAGGCTTCAGTTTAATTTTGTGTGCATAACCTTTGACCATCCCCAACTTATCTTCAAATACAGCTTTATGTTTAGGTATCACCTCTTCCAAAGAGCTATAGTTATTGGCCACACTGTCCACCAAAGAAATTGGATGTGCAGTACCAGGCTTAAGAACCATCCCAAATTTACCCTGGTCCTCGTTTTGCCACATATACCTTTGTATTAATAGATCTCTCCTTATACTGCAATCTTTCCATGAAATACCCACACAAATTGATCTCTTGACCACCAAAAGCAATTGCTCGCACATCAGGAGGATGCAACACCACACCCTGCCATTTCTCCTCAAACAATTTATCTGAAATTATAGTGATTGGTGACCCAGAACACACGCGTGAGTTTGCATCCCATCCTTGTCGCCAAATAATGTTGTGTTACTCAAGACATGGAAGTCACCATAGACAGTAAATTAGTATCCAATTGCTTTTATTTTAACACAGGATGTACAGCGTGTCCCTCTGCATGCTGCCCCTGTATTTAACGCCGCCCTGAACCATTATAGAATCCCCACACCTGATCAAACCCTCACATTCGTGTGTTGTTCTCGTGCACCCATGAGCCCGTGCGGCACGAGAACAACACGCAAGAATACAAGATACAACAGTTTAACGTCCCCACTGCAATCCAGACATTCAAACAAGTAAGTTTAGAAAGGGAAACAGCAATGAGCGATCTTCTTTTGGGTAGGCTGGGGACCTTTTCCTAATCCTCAAGAGATTAGATTGTTTTCAAAGTCTCATCTTTTGGAGAAAAAAAAAGCAGCAATTTCAGTTTCTTGAACCCAAACGTCTTCTGGCTTACAAGACTAGCTACCCTCATATCAGACCACGGTCTCAAGATGAAGGAAGGCTTCAAACAACTACATAACGTTCCCAGAACAGAATTTTCAGTTCTAACTGGTTCCTGGTATGTTTCTGTAGCTGTGCTATCTTCTGTTTCCACAGGACATTCTTGTAGAGTAGGAACTGGTCCCTTGGGTACATTCCAGTCTGGCCAATGTTTACCCTCTTTTCAGATCTATTTTACAAACACAGGGAAAACTTCCACAATGCACGCAGGGGCATGAATTACGCCCCTGTTGTGACCTGGAAGTCCTGCCAATCATGTTCCCTCCTTCCCTACACCTACTGTGAGGCCATACTCGAAATTAACATTTGCTAACTCTCATAGCCACTTGGGGAATCATCTGTGAACGGCACGTTACCAGCACGGAATGTGGCTCACCTGTTCCTAAACATTGCAACCGTGATGAAGGTCCGTATATTTAATAATTCAGGCATGGATATCACTATATATAATCATACAGTGGCATTTTCATCTATCTTCTATGTGCTGTGATTTTGATTTTCATAGTATTTTTGTTTTAGAATTTAGTGTAAAAAGAATCCCAAATACTAGAACTGTACTATGTAAAGGGTATGCTATATATTTTTATATTTTTGTAGAAGTGGCAAATGTTTTGGGTCACTCTTGGACCTAAAATCTAGACTTGGTACATGTGCCCGAAGAATTTGTGCACATACACTTTTGATTTACCAAAGTGTCCTGTGACTTTAAATGAAAATTAATTATCCTTTTTTAAACCTTGGACATTTAAATGAGACCTGATTAGAAGGCCTCAGATACACTAGCTGTTGAATGTAAATACAAAACTGGGGGAACACAGCAAAAAGATGGATTTTGTCTAGAAATTTTAGACTCATTGTGACCTTAAATTCTTAATTGAAATATGCGTTGTTAATTGGAAACATACCTACCGCACACATTCACAATCAAACATCCAAGATTTGTATTTACCCATCATCACCATATGCCCACTTCACCCCCCTAGATCAACATCTACCTTAATACTGGCACATTTAAAGCCTGAGGGTTGCAAGATAGGAAACAACAGTGAATATATAACATTTTTACAACAGTCTGTAAACAAAAAGCAATACAGTTCACGGTGACTAGGGCTATATGGCAGTCCTTGGCATCGAGCTCGCAGGAGGTGTGGATGTAAGGTGGTGGGTAGAGCCTGTATGCAGACAGAAGAGAGCAAAAGACTTATGAAATGAACACAGCCACTATGGTTGCTTGCTACCCTTATCAAACTACCCTGCATATAATAAGATCCCGTGTGAAATGAGGGCAGCCACTATAGCTGATTGCTAGCCACATCAGACTATCCCACGTAAAGTAAGAGCCTTATGAGATGAAGGCATCCACTATGGCTGACTGCCAGCCTGCTCAGACTATCCGGCATATAGTAGCTTTGTGAAATGACAGAAGCAACTATAGCAGCCTATAATTCCATTCACCCTAACCTGCAGTTTGGGGGAGATAGAGCAGCCGAGAGAGCCTTTACAGAGACAGAAACTGTATTGAGTCTGTATCTTGTCTTTAGTTCAGAATCTGAATGTATTCCTAAATCAATGATGTTGGAAGCAAAGTAGACCACAGGAATTTGAGCACTGATTATGCCAAAGGTTCTGCTAGCACATTGCATTTTAATAGTATTACTTACATTCTTGGGATAGGGAACTGGTTGTTCTCTCCAGTTGTGTTGTTTCCTTCAATGTCCATGCCGTGTCCACTACCAAAACTGTTGGCAGACGATGTGGTGGAGACAGATGATTCAGTGGCCCTGTGGGCATTAGGTTTTGATGCTACGAGAGGATGTAAAACAATAATGTTATAAATACACGTGCGTTTGATATACATAATACATACAACGGACAGCACTTGTGATATTACTTAGTGGTACATCCACCAACACAACACATGATAACTACTTGTTTTATAGTACTGATGGTTTAATTTAGAGAGAGTGACTTTTTACACTCGACATACATGCGGAAGTTGCTGAGAAACAAACAGATTAATTCATTTCCCTTTGACCTCACAGGTCACCGGATTTGTCAATGGCACTCGAAGCATTAGCATAGGACATCAAAACTGTTTAATGATAAACTTAATTTTTTATTTAATTTATTTCTGTATTTCTGTACATTGTGAACGGGGCCCAAGGCCAACAGGGTGGATTAAAAGCTCAAAGTTAGTTATAGATATATATAAGATCATATACAAGCATAGTAAATGGTAGGTTTCTCACAAAACAATGATGACAGTAAAACAAATACCCATAAGGGGAGGAAAGGCCAGACCTTTGGAAGAGCTGGAGCATTCAACAGAGAGAAACAAGTAATTAATTAAAGGGGATAGAAGACTTAAGGTTAGCATTGAGAGGGTTCGGAGAGTACTTTCTTTTTGAGGGGTACAGCTTTACTGAAAATGTCATAGATCATAGAAGAGAAAATCATGGACACAATTCATCCTCCTGAAGTTACAGTTGTAGTTCAAACTGAAAATATGATTTACATAGGTTCAGAAAACATAAATATACTGAGGGCCTGATGTATAAGCCATTTTGCAATAGCAAACTCTGTGATTCGTAAAATATGAAGGCAAAATGGCTCTTTATAGGTAATAAGTCCATTTTGCATGTCAGAAAAACATTTTCAACTCGCAAAATGAGTTTTGCAATCCATCCCAAATTTAAATTAGGTGGGCACCTGAAAGGGGCACCCCATCTAGTTGCTAGTTGCAGTCGTATGTATAAATCATTTGCTACTGCATTTGCCAGCACAAACTAGTGCAAAAAGAACAGATGATGGACAGAATGCTGAACAATACAAACATTCACCCCAGTCACAGATCTGGGTTTAATCCATTGCTTTTTTGCTAACCACACCACCCCAGTTTGGACCCAGCAATATGCAAATGAGTCTTCACCCTGCTCCCCATGGGAACAGTCCAGCCTGAACTGCCAGGCCAGATCCTCCCTGGACCAAAAACAAGGATCCGCAGACCAGTTTCAGGGAATTACCCCATATCACTGCACTGACTTGCATATGGATGGTTCCAAACTGGGGTGGCATGATGAGCACAAAAAATGGATTAAACCCAAATCTGTGACTGGAGGTAATTGTTTGCATTGTTCAGCATTCCGTCCATCATCTGTTCTTTTTGTTTTTGGCACAAACTAGTGAACAGTTACCAACACCTCATAAGACATAGTCAATGATTACCAAAGGAGCAGAAGGCTTTTTGAGTGCTTTATTAAGCCTTAGGGTACAACAGTCTTCTTCTGATGTACACAGGAATGCTTTGTATATTGGTAGAAACCATAACTTTTCATTAACTAATCTTTTCATATGGATGTACACAGTCAGCGCCTGATGTACTAAAAGACTGGTTGCAAATTGCACATTGATGCTTTGTGACTGGTCTTTTATTTTGAGATGCAAGATGTGCACTCATAGGCCACAAAGACACCTGCCTAATTAAGATTTATACTATGTGCAACCCCCTGTGACTGGTTAACAATGCAGCCACAGTGGTCTACAAGAAAAAGCATACAACCATCCCTGTGTTTGTATTCCCAAATGGGAACGTTTTTAAGCAGCCTGTGTTCTTTAAAGGAACCGGTGCTGCTTTTATTAAAAATAAATAAAAAAAAGAACTTTTCCCATTTGAGAATTAGTGCACCAGGCCCTAGGTGTGAGAGGCCCACTGCGATTTGAATAGCTCTGTCTTTTAATATCCAACGATGGGCTGGGGAACATTTATTGCTTACATTAGGGCTAATAGCACACTTTTTACCCCACTGATAAACATATAAGTAGTGTGCTGAGTATAACAGCCTATTCAGGTGTAAGTGAGGCTGGGCCAAGCCTCTCCCTCCCATCTTGCTAACGATGGCTCATCCAGTCACACTTAACCTTCCATTGTGTGTGGCTGTCTAGGAGGAGTACACAAAGCCCAACTGCCAACTACACCCAGTAATGTGACCAGAGACAGACTGCAGGCACCAAGGGGCATATTTATACTCTGTTCGCGCCGGATTTGCGTAGTTTTTTGGGACGCAAATCTGACGCAAAACTAACTCCATATTTATACTTTGGCGTTAGACCCGTCTAGCGCCAAAGATCTTGGAGTTTGCGTCATTTTTTTGCGTGGACACCTTCCTTGCGTTAATGATATGCAAGGTAGGCGTTCCCGTCTAAAAAATGACTCCGAGGCATGTGCGCCGTATTTACACTCCCGGGCGTCATGACGCCCGGGAGTGGGCGGGTCAAAAAAAATGACGTCCAGCCGCTTTAGCGTCATTTTTTAACGCCTGGTCAGGGCAGGCGTTAAGGGACCTGTGGGCTCGGAAGGAGCCCAGAGGTGCCCTCCCATGCCCCCAGGGACACCCCCTGCCACCCTTGCCCACCCCAGGAGGACGCCCAAGGATGGAGGGACCCATCCCAGGGAATTTAAGGTAAGTTCAGGTAAGTATTTTTTTCTTTTTTTTTGTTGTGGCATAGGGGGGCCTGATTTGTGCCCCCCTACATGCCACTATGCCCAATGGCCATGCCCAGGGGACATAAGTCCCCTGGGCATGGCCATTGGGCAAGGGGGCATGACTCCTGTCTTTGCTAAGACAGGAGTCATTTCAATGGGGGTTGGGAGTAAAAAAAAAATGGCGCTAATCGGGTTGAGGCAAAGATTTTGCCTCAGCCTGACTTGCCCCATTTTTTGGCGCCCAAGCTCAATTTTCCCCTACGCCGGCGCTGCCTGGTGTAAGTCATTTTTTTTGACGCACACCAGGCAGCTCCGCTGGCTAACGTCATTCCATAAATAAGGCGCCCGCATGGCGCTTTGGAATGGCGTTAGCCGGCGTTAAATTTTTTGATGCACAACTGCGTTGGCGCAGTTGTGCGCCAAAAAGTATAAATACGGCCCCAAATGCCTAAGGGAAGAAAATGACAACTTTCCAAAAGTGTCCTTTTCAGAATTTTAATTTAAAACCCAACTTCCCTATATGTTAGGATTCTGAATTAGGATTCCAGAGACATCAAACATGCACCAGTGATCTCTTCCCATTTCAAAATTTGGTTCATCGTGAACTCACCATGTAGGCTGAGGCCAGATTCCTCATGGCATGCAAGACCCACCACAGTCAGGCATGGTGTTCTTCCACTGAAGCAGTGTATAAAAGTATATCATCACTAACTTTGATTACTCGAGGAGCACAGCCAACACTTCCTGTATCACATTTTGAAAATCTTCAGCTCCAATTGAAATGCTAAAACGTAACCTCTTGTATTGTCAGACACTGACAGCACTCATAAAGGTGGTTACTACTGGTTGCGATTCCAGATCTAGCATTAGCTGGTGGTAGCTAGACCAGAGGTACATTATTGAAAACCTCATTGCCCTACTGCATTCACTAAATAGATCCTTCACCGTGGTGGTGCCTTCTCTCTCCCATTTAATTGCATTTGCAGAGCTGTTTGTGTTTCCTGGTGACCACAATGGGGGATACTCATGGGATTGGGCCAGACAGTTTTCCAATGATGTCTGCCTCTTCTAATTTCTGCAGTTCCATCTCCACCCAGGGCCTTGGATAGTTTGCTATTCATTGATGCCACAACATCACCAGATGTACCAGCTTATTGATGTGCAGCCTGACTGCCTTCCAGTGGAGACATCCAATGCCCTTGAAGATGTCTTGGAACACCTCCACGATCTCCTCTAATTCAGTGGTGTGGAATCCTAGCACAAGGTGAACAAGTCCCCATTCCTTAGCTGCATGGCAGCTGAGCAGCATGCTATGCTCCTCGTTTGTCTGTGACTCCATGTGCTAAACTGATCTCAAACATGCTGGCCATGGGCAAGAGTTTTGTCCACCTGTAGGCAACTTTTCTGACTTTTGCAGCCGTAGTGATGGTCTACCAGGCAGCGCCTTGTACACCTTCCCCGACATTACATTATTCTACGCACCTGTATCAGTTCAGTGACCACTGTTCCTGACTTTGTTCCCACAAGTATTTAGCACTTGGGTAGGGACAAATTGGTAGCACATGGTTGCCCAATTGTGATTACTGAGTGGACCATGTACTCTGCGACATCATCGTCCATATCTCTGTTACTCTCTTTGACCTTCTGGATGGTGTTGTGTGGGATTGGGTTGATTAGGTGCTTATGGTTGAGAGGCAGACCTTTGTGAAGTGATTATATTTGCAGAAGGAGGCCCATTACTTCCCTTTTGCTGGGTAGTCAGTATCAGCAGCACATTTAAGGGCTTGATTTTGGCTTGGGTTTGTCTGGGGCCCTAGGCCCACTCACCAAATTCACTTGTTCAGTACTTATTGTCTTCAGGAGCGCTACTTTCTTGTGTGATGCATGAGCCCTAGATAACTCCTTGAACTGCCCTAAAGTGATAATGTCTTGCTGTGGGTTTCCTGTTTCTTGCAGTATGCGACTTGTCGGTTTAGAAGATGCACACCCTGTTATGATTCTGTCGTCCCATCTCTAGGGGCTCGGTAAAGGGACTGTCTGTAGCCTGGGAATCACCTTGAACACTCATCTAGAGTCCCTTTCTGACTCCTGTATGTTTCCCTTTTCTCTATGGTATGCTTTTGTAGAATTACTTTTGCTTCCTGGGACTGCAAATCCCATAATGCACAGCCTGGTAGTCAGGAAAGCCTGGATTCTGCTATGCATTGTTTTCTATGTGAGAAGTCCAGTTGCTCCTTTTTACTGGATTCTCTCCTCCAGGATTTGCGAGTGTCTGAAACTACACACACCTGAGACCTACCCTGTGCAGCCCAGTCATGTGATTCCACCTGGGGTTTGCTGCAGCCTGGAACTGCTTATAAGCAGCCATTTCCTCAAGAATCTCGTTGTGCATTGGAGTTCAAATCCTTTGTGTTCCAGACCCTTTATCGGATGGTGTTCCAGTCTCTTTATCGGATGGTGTTCCAGTCTTGTTCCTGTTCTGTTTCAGCCTGAACCTGCTTTCTGTTTCTCAGCCCTGTTCCTGCTTGTTCCAGCCAGATTCTGCTCCCTGTTTCTTAGCTTTGTTCCTGTTTGTTTCAGCCAGAGCCTGCTCCCTGTTTCTCTGCCCTGTTCCTGCCTGGTTTCTGCCTGAACCTGCTCTGTTTCCCAGCCTAGTTCCTGCTTGTTCCAGCTCCCTGTATTCCATTCCTGTTTTTGCTTGATCCAGCCATAGCCTGCTCTCTGTTTCCCTTTCCTGTTCCTGCTTGTTCCAACCAGAGCTCGTGCTCTGTTTTCCAGTCCTATTCCTGCCTTTGCTTCAGCCTGAGCCTGTTCCCAGTTCCTGCCTCTGCCTCCTAGTTTGTTCCTTCTGTTTCCGTTTCCTCTTGGGTATTTGTGTCTGGTAAGTGTACTATCAGTCTTCACCTGTGTAGAAGTGTTTTCCTTTGTACTGGGGTTGGCTCCTGGTTTCCAGGAGGCACTTCCAGCCTGATCCTTTGTCTAGTGTTATACATAGTCTTTAGTGCCTAACTGTGACAGTGTGCTGTTGCTGTTTTTTCAGGAATTGCCACTGTGTTTCCAGCCGGACCCACAAGGGCTTGTCTTGTGTATGTAAGTACAATTCTTGTTTGTGCACTAAGGGTCCACAGACAGAATCACTTCTGCTGACTCCTTTCTATGGGGCTTGTGGGGTGACTATCTGTAAGAGCAATCTGCACAGAGGCATTGACATTCCCTGTTGCTGTGGGAAGTTCTGAGCCCTACCCTGTGTACAACCTTAGTGGTATCCCCAGTGTGTTTGTCCATTAGTAATCCGTTTCCTGTTGACACTAAGGTTGCTCTGCTTTTACTTTCCTGTTTCCTGTGCCTGTCCATAGCTATCCTTTACCGTGTATGCCTTTAGCCGCTCTTCTGCCCCAGTACACTACCTCTTTGGGATATTCTGTGACCTCCAGTGGTGCCCGTACCAGAGTCCTGATCAGACCCGCCCAAAACCGTGACACACCCTTGGATAAACTGTGATCTTATTTCTTCTTGTTCATTGACAAACGGACATCTGCTCGCACATTCCTTTAATCGGGTGCAGAACTTGTCCAACAACTTTTCTGGTTCTTAATTGGTCTGGCAGAAAATAAACCACTTGTAGTCAGAGTTCCCCATTGGCTCACAATACATGTGAGCACTGTAACAATTGTGGCTTATGTATTCTGCGCCACCTCTGTGAGTGTCCTGGAAAATGTATATGTCTGCCCCTGTAATGTATAGCAACAAAACTCTCTTGAATCCCTCTTCCACTTGGGTCGCATTAAAGTATAAATGAAGCTACTCCACCCAATTTCCACTTGGGGGACTGAGCAGAAGAGGGCACTTGCAGAATGAAAGGCTCAATGGCAGGGATGTTTGCCATTTCAGTGTTGCTGGTGGACCTCAATTTCACCCATCTACATTGTCAGATTGTGAAACAGGTCATAGCCCTAAAAGGGTCCTGCCAGACATACCCAAACGCACAACACTCGTCTTTGCTGGTGAATACCTTCTGCCTATTCAGGCCAACTGTACCACGTGTTCCCTTCTCCTCTGTAAACACGGCACGCAGTGACTCACAGAACCTGAATAGCCCTTGTCTCCCTGGCTGGGTATGGTAGCTTCACACGTCACCGCGTACGTGCTGTCCCAGGTGGTGGCGTAATGCCCCTTGCTCTGCGAAATACAGAGCTGAGCTTGCCTGCTGCTGGATACAGCACACCCATCTTCCACTGACGTGCATGAGCTCCTCTCGTCACCAGTGAGTGACCGCAAGTGCAGGAGGCAGTCTTGCACATGTTCCAGGAGCGACCACTGCATATAGCACAAGACGAAGGTATTCAGCGGCTGCCATAGGCAGCAAGAGCACCACCCTCCAGCAGCAAAATCCACTAGAACTGCTGTGGTTCTGGTCATCTATATCTGTAAATAGGATGTTCATTGTTATGTCACAGGGATATCACGAGGGCATAGATTTTACACATGGCCAACAGCTGTCTTTATTTGTACTTTAATGCTGGGGGATCAATTATTCCATTGGTCATGGCAAGGCCAGGTGACCTTGTTGTTCCAGTGCCATGAATGAGTTTTGTAGGTTGCTGGATGTGGTTGAGGTACTTTATGGTGGAGGTACTTTAAGTGGCATAAGTAGTTTTTTTTAAATTAGTATCTGGCAAATCTATGGCTTATGGAAAAGGGCTAAACCACAACCTCCTGGTCAGCGTCTGTTTGCCCTCCTCTCCGCAGCTCCATCTGTTTGCTGCTGCCTCTGCTGCGAGCGAACTGAGAGCCTGTCTGACTCTAAGTTCGATGCCCACCTCCACCCGCAGGCTCACACCTGTCTCTCATCCATGGTGGCCTAGTGGCCGTCTGCATGTAAGTATCTTGCTGTCTTCCTTTACTTCTGCTTATGCTGCTGCTATTTACTTCTGCTTGTTTTTCTGTCATTTTTATTTCATTTTTTTTCTTTTCTTTCGTTCCTATCTTTCTCTCTTCTTTCACTCTCCCTGTGTTTTCCCACACCGCTGCTGCCCCTGCAGCCCTGCCCCCCTCCCTCCTTGCAAAGAGCTTTCCAGCCCTCCCGCCTCCCAGCTGACCGGACCACCCTGCCTCCTCCCCTTCTTAATGGCAGTCACTGCACACTGTGAGGGTGACTCCTCTGACCTCCGGGTCAGCGTCTGTTTGCTCTCCTCTGTGCAGCTCCACCTGCTTGCTGCTGCTCCTGCCTTTGCTGCGAGCGAACTGAAAGCCAGCCGACTCTCAGTTCGAGGCACACCTTCACCTCTGACCTCCTGGTCAGCGTCTGTTTACCCTCCTCTGTGCAGCTCCACCTGTTTGCTGCTGCCTCTGCTGTGAGCGAACTGAGAGCCTGCCTGACTCAGTTCGAGGCCCACCTCCACCCGCAGCCTTCTACCGATGGATCTCCGAATGCACCAACAACCTAGCACCTCTCTGTCAGACCTCAGCGAAACACCACTGCAAGAAGGCCAGCTGGTTCTCCCCTGCACTCCAGGAATCCAGGCGCACCTGCAGACGGCTAGAGAAAAGATGGAGGAACAGCAAGTCCCAGAAGACTTGGAGGCTTTCAAAGCATACCACCATATCCCACCATTACCTCATCAGAGTCACCAGGGAAGCCAACTTACAGGACTGCATCAGCGTCACCACTCACAACACAGCTCTTCGCCGTGGTCAAAGAGTGTGCCAACCCCCAACCAGAAACAGCAAGCAACCCTTGATCTGAAGACCTTTGCAACAGACTAGTCAACTTTTTCCACTGGAAAATCAAAGACAGCTTCGGATCCCAAGACCCTCCGAGGCCACCAACAACACTCCCAGATCCATCTCATCAAACCACCGCAGACCCTACACTGCTGAATCACCCTCACCACAGACGAGACCCGCACCATCATGAGCAGCATCCGCTCCGGAGCCCCTACCCCTGTCCTCACCAAACATTCAACAACACCAACTCATCCGTTGCACCCGAGCTCTGACACACCCTCAACTGTTCCATAGAGACAGCCACTTTCCCAGAGGTCTGGAGGCATTCCGGGATCCGCACACTCTTGAAGAAACCCACGGCTAACACCCTGGACTTCAAGAATTACCACCCCTTCTCTCTACTGCCTTTCCCAG
The DNA here is from genome assembly GCF_031143425.1 of Pleurodeles waltl. Lineage (NCBI taxonomy): Eukaryota > Metazoa > Chordata > Amphibia > Caudata > Salamandridae > Pleurodeles > Pleurodeles waltl. Next base: position 436,184,192 of record NC_090442.1, read on the forward strand.
TCAAGGTCAACAAAAAGGCCATCAACGCTCAGCTCTTTAAGCACATCGAGGACAACAACATCCTGGACACCTCCAAGTCAGGCTTCAAGAGCAATCACAGCATGGAGACTGCTCTTTTTGCCGCCACAGATGACATCCGCACTCTCCTCGACCGCAGCCATACAGCAGTCCTCATCCTACTGGACCTATCGCCGCCACCTCACCCTCAGCTACAGGCTCCACGCAGCCGGCATCTGTTGAAAATCCCTACAATGGATACGCTCCTTCCTGTCTGGCTGAACACAGAGAGAAAGACTCCCACCTTACCTGTCAGAACCTACAGAAATCAGCTGCAGAGTTCCACAGGGCTCCTCCCTGAGCCAGACACTCTTCAATGTCTACATGGCCCGCTCACATGAACATCGTCACCTATGCCGACAATACACAGCTGAGCATCTCACTGACGGAAAACCCCACTACTACCAAGAGGAATTTCCACATGGGGATGGAGGCTGTCGCTGCCTGGATGAAGGACAGCTGCCTCAAGTTCAACTCTGACCGAGATCCTCACCCTGGGACCATCCACATCGGCCTGGCACGATTCCTGGTGTCCATTGACCCTCAGCACAACTCCCCTCCCCACCCCAACAAACTACGCACACAACCTCAGCATCATCCTGGACTCATAGCTCACCATGACACACCATGCCAACTCAGTCACATCCTCCTGTTTTCACACATTCCAACTCCTCCAGAAGATCTACAAATGGATCCCAAAGGACTGGCCCAATACCGTAACCGATACCCTGGTTACCAGCAGACTTGACTATGGCAACGCCCTCTACGCTGGTTCTACCCAGAAGAACATCAAGAAATTACAGCACATCCAAAACAACTCTCCCAGACTCATCCTGGACATTCCCCGCCACAAACATATCTCCAATCACCTAAGAGACCTCCACTAGCTCCCTATTGGGAAGAGAATTAACTTCAAGCTCCTCGTCTAAGGACCTCCACAACCTAGGGCCTGCCTACCTCAACCACCACATCACTGTCTACTTCCCCAACAGACCTCTCCGCTCAATAAGTACTAGCCACCATACCCTGCATACCGACAAAGTCGGCTAGTGGGAGACCCGAACTCGCTACCCAAATTCAAGAAGGACCTTAAAACCTGGCTCTTCGACTGAAGCTCAGAGGACACACCCCCTTTGCTCCTTAAGACCCTTACGGGTGAGTAGCTGCACTTTATAAACCCTGATTTGATCAACAGAAGGATTCTCACATGAGCACTCAGAGAAGGAATTCTAAATTGAATGTAATTAGATAGATGTAGTGTTGTCACAGGAACAGGAAATGAAAGGATTTACATGAATATGAAGTTAGCAATCACATGCCTGAGGTGCTGAGTTAACAGGCACCACAATACACCACAATACAGAAAGCAGAGAGTCTAAGGGAGTCATTATGGCCTACAGGGTCCTCCCTGGACTGGAAACAAGCATCCTCGGACCAAATTGGGGTGGCTTGCTGAGGAAAATAATTGATGGATTAAACCCAGATCTGTGACTGATGGTGAATGTTTGATTGGTTCTGCATTCTGTCCATCATTTGTGTTTGTTTGCTTTTGTCGCCATAAGTGCGCCGGCTATGCCCAGACGTGGGTCCCAGGCTCACTATGCCACTGGATTCAAGCAAGCCTGGCTGATGAAGGCTGATACCCTGAAACTGGTCCTAGGATGCTTCTTTCCAGTCCAGGGAGGACCTGGCTTGGCAGTTCGGGCTGGACTGTTCCTGTGGGGAACAGGGTCAAGACTGATTTCCATTTGGCAGGGTCCCAACTGGAATGGCATGGGTAGCAAACAAACAATGGATTTAGGCCTAGATCTCTGTACTGGGGGTGAATGTTTGGCATTGTTCAGCATTCTGTCCATCACTTGTTCTTTTTGCATTTATCGCCCCAATTGGGAAGAGTATGCCCAGACGTGAGTCCCTTGCTCCCCATGCCACTGGAGACAAGCTAGCCTGGCTGATGAAGGGTGGTACTGTGATGCTTGTTTTCAGTCCAGGGAGGACCTGGCTTGGCAGTTCGAGCTGGACTGTTCCAATGGGGAACAGGGTCAAGACTGATTTGCATATGGCTGGGTCCAAACTGGAATGGCATGGGTAGCAAAAAACGAAAGATTTAGGCCCTGATCTCTGTACTGGGGGTGGATGTTTGACAATGTTCAGCATTCCGTCCATCACTTCTTTTTTTAATTAACAGACAGCACTAGAGTGTGGCAACCTCTGGAGCCTCAACCGGGGAAAATTCTGTACAGTTTGTGAAGGGTACTACCCTTGCCAAAAACCGTCTTTCTTCGCAGGTACACTCAAACCATTTCTATCCTGCCTCTCCAACTGCTGCTTGAAGAATTTCTGCTAAAGTGTGACCTATTGTGCTGCCCATGTTCCAATTACTACCTGAGGCGGCCCTACTGGCGATACAATGTACCAACCCTGCGCTATGACCAAACTGAAAGCCAGATTCAATTAAAAAATAAGGTTCTACATTGCTTATGCACATTTTAGGGAGTTAGCTCTGTATATACTATATCAAAATGAGATATAGCGTGCACAGAGTCCAGGGGTTTCCTAGTGGTTTAACAGAGGCTAAAGCAGATAAACATAATGCTCTCTTTTGTGGTAGTGCGGTCAAGCCTTTAGGCTTATCAGAGGGTAGTGCAAAGCATTTGTTGTACACACACATGCAATAAATGAAGCACACACTCAATGATTAACTCCAGTCCATTTGTTTTTATATAGCAAAAATATATTTTATTTCTATAACCACAAAATTCAAGTTGCAGGTAATTACATTTGCAAGTAAGTATCCAACAGATGTATCAATACCACTTTGTTTCAAATTGGCAAATTACATGGTTTTTGAATAAATAGCAATAAACTTTTAAAAGTTGACAGTGCAATTTTCAGAAACAGTTCTGGGGGGGAGAAAAGTTAGCACAGTTTCAAGGTAAGTACAAGACTTACAGTTTCAGTCTCCAGGGGTTAGGATGTCCACAGGTTGGGGTTCAAGTTAACCCCAAACACCCACCACCAGCAACATGGGGCCGGCTGGGTGCAGAGGTCAAAGTTGAGGTTGGTTTAACATGGGCTACTATAGAGACTGGGGGCACTCGGAATCAGCCCTGCTTGTAGGTAAGTACCCGCGTTTTTGGAGGGCAGACCTGGTGGGTTTAGAGGAGCACTGGGGGTGCCACAGGTCAGCACCAAACACACACCTTCAGTGGCCCAGGGGCTTCCGGGTGCAGGGTGCAAACACAGAGTAGGGTTCCCACTAATTTCCTATAGGGGGACCCCAGGGGTCAGAAAGATGCTGCAGGTGAAGTCCAGGGGGGTCGGTTCCGGGAAACCAAAGGCTGGACAGGGAGGGGGTAGCCTGCTGGATGTTGCTGCACCAAAGGTCGGATTCCCCAGGGCCATGGGGCTGCTGGTGAGGGGTACCTTTTGGCATCTGGAATCTTCGTCTGGTTCTGTCACATTGAGGGGGGGGTCCTCCGGATTCAGGCTGCAGGCATCGTCGTGTTGGACAGGAGGAATCAACCCAGGGTGGGCACTTGCTCAGAATCGCCTGGGGACCAGCTCTAGTCAGCTGGGCCACTTGGACTCGGGCTCTGAAATCAGGTGCAGAGTGGACAGGACTCACAGATCCGGGGTGACTCTTGAGTCCTTGGATGGTGTTTCTTCTTGGACACACGCTGCTGTCCACTGGAGTTCTTGGTTCTCTGGGGTGCAGGCAGTCCTCTTGAGGCTTTTCAGAGGTCTCTGGTCCTGCAGAATACATTGCCTTCTTTTAGCAGGGCTATAGAAGCTGGGGCCAAGTCAGTTTGTGTCTTCGTTCTTCTCTGCTGGGGGTCAGCTTAGCAGCCTTTCTTCTTTCTTCTTGTGAGGTCACCATGAATCTGATGAGCTAGGTTCTGGGGAGCACTTAAATCCTGGATTTAGGGGTGTTACAGGGGTCAGAGGGCAGTAGTCAGTGGCTACTGTCCATGAGGGTGGCTACACTCTTCCTGTGTCCACTCCCTTTGGGGAGGGAGGAAACAGACCTAACCCTGTTGGTTCCTGTCCTCCAAACTAAGATGGATGATTTTGCAAGGAGGGGGTCACCTCAGCTGTGGACACCTTAGGGGTGGTCCCAGGTGGTCACTCCTACTTGTTTTCCCCAATTTTCCCACAGGACTTGCTGTCAAAAGTGTGGCTTTGTCCAGGGGCTGGGCATCTCCACTAGCTGGAGTGCCCTGAGACACTGCAACAAGAGGGCTGAGCCTTTGAGGCTCACGCCAGGTGTTACAGTTCCTGCAGGGGGGAGGTGTGAAGTACTTCCACCCAGTGCAGGCTTTGTTTCTGGCCACAGAGGCACAAAGGCGCTCACCCCATGTGGTCAGAAACTCGTCTGGAAGTGGCAGGCTGGCCAACATACAGGGGATTAACTAAAAGGCCCTCTGGGTGTATTTGTCAATAAATCCAACACTGGCATCAGTCTGGGTTTATTGTGCTGAAATGTTTGTTACCAAACTTCCCAGTAGTCAGTGAAGCCATTATGGAGCTGTAGAGTTCGTAATGACAAACTCCCAGCCCATATACTCAAATTGGCCACATTGCACTTACAATGTCTAAGAATGGACGTATACACTGTAGGGGCATATTGCCTTTACAGCTACGCCCTCATCCTGTGGTATAGTGAACCCTGCCTAAGGGCTGTAAGGCCTGCTAGAGGGGTGACTTACCTATGCCACAGGCAGTGGTTTGTGGGCATGGCACCCTGAGAGGGGCGCCATGTCGTCTTTGACTTTTTCTCCCCACCAACACACACAAGCTTTAATTGCAGTGTGCTTGTGCTTGGTGAGGGGTCCCCCAGGGTGGTTTAATACATGCTGCAGCTCTTAGAGGACCTTCCCTGGCCACAGGGCCCTTGGTATCATGGGTAACTTTTACAAGGGACTTAACTGTGTGCCAGGGATGTGCCAATTGTGGGAACAATGGCACAGTTTTTGGGAAAGAACACTGGTGCTGGGGACTGGTTAGCAGGATCCCAGCACACTCTCAATCAAGTTGGCATCAATAAATGACAAACAAATGGGGGTAACCATGGCAACAAGGGCACTTTCCTACACAACCCGCTCCCAAATGAAAGAGGATGAGACTAACCTTTCCTAAGAGAGTCTTCATTGTCTAAGTGGAAGAACCTTGAAAGGCCATATGCATTGGCATGGGGAGTCCCAGGTCGGTGTTCTACTGAAAAGCTAATTTCCTGTAGGAGGATGGACCACCTCAAAAGTTTAGGGTTCTCACCTTTCATTTGCATCAGCCATCTGAGAGGTATGTGGTTAGTTTAAACAATGTACCAAACAAGTAGGGTCTCAGCTTTTTTGGGGACCAAACCACAGCAAAGGTCTCCCTCTCAATGGCACTCCAACACTGGTCCCTGGGGAGTAACATCCTGCTAATGAAAGCAACCGGCTGGTCATGACCATCATGATTGGTATGGGATAGGATTGTTCCTATCCCATGTTCAGAGGCATCTGTCTGCACAAAGAGCTGCTTAGAATAATCAGGAGCTTTGAGAACTTGTGCTGAGCACATTGCCTCCTTCAAGGTTTCAAAGGCCTTTTGCCAGTCAAGATTCCAGTTTACTTTTCTGGGCATTTTCTTTGAGGCGAGTTCTATGAAGAGAGTCACAATGGATCCATACCCCTTCACAAACCTCCTATATTACCCAAACAAGCCAAGGCATGCCCTGACCTTAGTCTGGGTTTTTGGAGTTTTGCAGTCCAGAATTGTCTTGGGCTGTAAGGGTTGCACTTGGCCTCTACCTACAAAGTGGCCCAAGAATACAACAGTGCCCTGCCCTATATGGCATGTTGATGCCTTGACAGTGAGGTCTGCTGATTGCAAGGTCTGCAAAACCTTCCCCAGATGGATCAGGTGATCCAGCCAAGAGGAGCTAAAGACAGCAATATTATCTAGATATGCTGCACTAAAGGACTCCAAGCCAGCAAGGACTTGATTCACCAACCTTTGGAAGGTGGCAGGGGCATTTTTTAAACTAAAGGGCATAACAGTAAACTGATAATGCCCATCAGGTGTGGAGAATGCAGTCTTCTCTTATCTTCCAGGTGCCATCCTAATTTGCCAGTACTCTGCAGTTAAGTCAAAGGTACTAAGGAATTTGGCTGCATCTAACTTGTCAATCAGCTCATCTGCTCTTGGTCTAGGGTGAGCATCTGTCTTGCTTACAGAGTTGAGGCCCCTACAGTCCATGCAGTACCTCATTTCTCTCTTGCCATCTTGTGAATGAGGTTTGTGGACTAAGACCACCGGGCTAGCCCAGGGACTATCAGAGGGCTCAATAACCCCTAAATCGAGCATCTTGTGGACTTCCACTTTGAAGCTCTCTTTGACTTGGTCAGACTGACTAAAGAATTTTGTTTTAACAGGTAAACTGTCTCCTGTGTCCACATCATGGGTACACAGGTGGGTCTGTCTAGGCGTCAAAGAGAAGAGCCCAGCAAACTGCTATAGGACTTGCCGGCAGTCAGCTTGCTGTTGGGCAGTGAGGGTGCCTGAATAGACAACTCCATCAACTGACCCATCTTTAGGGTCATTTGAGAGGAGGTCAGGGAGAGGCTCACTCTCTGCTTCCTGCTCCTTGTCAGTAACCATCAGCATGGTTACATCTCCCCTGTCACAACAGAGCTTTAGGCAGTTTACATGGATCACCCTTTGGGTGTCCTGCTGGTGCCCAGGTATACCAACTAGGTGACCTCACTCTTTTTCTCTAGGATAGGGTAAGGGACACTCCATCTGTCCTGAAGTGCCCTGGGAGTAACAGACTCTAGAACCCATAACTTCTGCCCTGGTTTGAATTCTACCAATGCAGTCTTTTGGTCATACCACTGCTTCTGGAGCTGTTGGCTGGCCTCAAGCTTTTTGGATGCCTTTTCCATGTACTCAGCCAACCTTGAGTGGAGGCCAAGCACATAGTCCACCACATCTTGTTTAGGCTCTTGGAGAGGTCTCTCCCAGTCTTCTTTTACAAGTGCAAATGGTCCCCTTACAGGGTGGCCAAACAGAAGTTCAAAAGGGGAAATCCCTAATCCCTTGTGAGGCAACTCTCTGTAAGCAAAAAGCAAGCATGGCAGGAGGTCATTCCATCTCCTCTTGAGTTTTTCAGGGAGCCCCATGATCATACCCTTCAATGTCTTATTGAATCTCTCAACAAGTTCATTGGTTTGTGGATTATATGGTGTGGTGAACTTATACGTCACCCCACACTGATTCCACATGTACTTTAGGTAAGCTGACATGAAGTTTGTACCTCTGTCAGCAACCACCTCCTTAGGAAACCCTACTCTGGTAAAAATACCAATCAGGGCCTTGGCTACTGCAGGAGCTGAAATAGGCTTAAGGGGAATTGCTTCAGGGTATCTGGTAGCATGATCTACTACTCCCAGTAAGTACTGACTCCCTGAGGCTGTGGGTGGCTCAGGTTGACCAACAATGTCCACACCAACCCTTTCAAAGGGAACCCCCACCACAGGTAGTGGAATGAGGGGGCCTTTGGGTAGCCACCTGCTTTACTACTGGCTTGGCAGGTAACACAGGAGTTACAAAACTCCTTCACCTTCTGGGGCACATTAGGTCAATAGAAGTGGCTGACAAGCCTACTCCACATTTTTATTTGTCCCAGGTACCCAGCTATGGGGATGTCATGGGCCACAGTTAGGATAAACTCCCTAAATCACTGAGAAACTACCACTTTCCTGGTTGCACCAGGTTTGGGGACTCTGGCTTCCGTGTAAAGGAGCCCATCTTCCCAATAGACCCTGTGGAAGCCACTGACCTCTCCACTTGCCTGTGCAGCTGCTTGCTGCCTCAGTCCTTCAAGAGTGGGACAAGCCTTTTAACCCTGGCACAGCTGCTCCATTAAGGGTCCCCCTGGGCCCAAGAGCTCTGCCTTGTAAGGATCCATCTACATGGACTCAGTTCCCTCAGTGGATAATACATCCTCCTGAGAAGAGAGGTCTTGTTTTGTGTGCTGCTCAGAAGCTGGTCCCCCAGTCTTCTTGCCTTTTCTCCTGGAAGGTTGGGCCATTATTCCAGGCTCCAACACTTCTTTTTCACCATGTGCTGTGCTCTATGCTCTGGTTTTCACACACACCAGTTCAGGGATTCCCAGCATAGCTGCAAAGGTTTTGAGTTCTACCTCTGCCCAAACTGAGGGCTCCAGATCAATCCCTAGCAAGCATTCCACTGGGATTGCAGAAAAGACCACTACCTGCTTTAGGCCAGTAACCTCTCCCCATTCTAAAGTCACCATAGCCATGAGATGGACTTTAGGAACATTGCCAGCATTGGTAACTGGATATGTTTGTCCAGCCAAATACTGTCCTGGGGAAACCAGTTTCGCTGTCACCATGGTGACACTGGTACCTCTATCCCTCAGGGCTTCTACCTTTGTCCCATTAATCAAGAGATGCTGCCTGTATTATTGCATGTTAGGGGGCCAAAGAGCAAGTGTGGCTACATCTACACCACTGTCAGAGACCAAAGTAGTTTCAGTGTGGACCCTGATTTGCTCTGGGCACACTGTTGATTCCACCTGGAGACTGGCTATACCAGTACTAACTGGAGCAGTGCTAGGGAGATTCTTTTTGGGACAGGTCTAGTCTCCAGTTTGGTGTCCATGCTGTTTACTGTTGTGACACCAGGCCTTTTTGGGATCAAAGGTTTTTATCCTTGTACCCTTGTGAGGACTGTGAAGAGGCTTGGGGCCCACCCTCCTGTGCAGGTTTTTGGGGTTCTTGTGAAGGCTCTGTTTTTGTCCTTAGGTGTCTCACCAACCTTCCCTTGGGAGGCATAATGACCCCTTTCTTCTGGTAACCCCCAGTGGAAGTCTTAGTCACCCATGTCTTGACCCAATGGTCTGCCTTCTTTCCCAATTCCTGGGGACAAATTGGACCTAGGTCTACCAGATATTGATGCAACTTGTCATTGAAGCAGTAACTTAAAAGATTGTCTTTCATAAACAAATTACAAAACCCATCATAGTCATGCACTCCACTGCCAGTTATCCAACCATCTAGTGTTTTCACTAAGTAGTCTACAAAATCAAACCAGGACTGGCTCAAGGTTTTATGAGCCCCCCTAAACCTAATGTTCAGGGGGGCTCACAGTGATGAATCCAAAACCCACAGTGGTGAATCCAAAACCCTCAATCAGGGTAGGCTTTTTGTTGTCATAGGATTCAGCATCTGTACCAGTGAGTGTGAGGAGTCTATCCCTAAACTTACTAGTAAACAGTTCCCAAGGGAGAGCTCCCCGATGAGATCTGTTTAGTTTTCTGGTTGCACAAGCTCTCTCAAAGCTGTGAACAATTTGTGGTGATATCATCATCTTCTTCATATTTAGAGACAATCCCTTTGGGGATTTTTAGGACATCAGAATTAAGTTGCTGTCACCATTAATGGGTGCTAAGCCCAGTTCTGCTCTCTCCCTCTCTATTGCTAGGAGCTGTTGCACCAAAGCTGATCGTTTGCCCGCCCTTGCTAAAAGGAGGTCCTCATCATTGCAGCTGCCCTCAATGTTCCCAGAGGAACTGGACTCCCCCTATGGAAGATCCAGATCCTGTGATCACTATCCTTGGAGAGGAGAGAGGGGCCTTGGGCCCCTGATCTCCCTAGTTAGGTGAGGAGAGGGAGTTCATCCTCCTCATCTCTAACATCTTCTCTATCTAAGGAGGGGGGTCTTCCTCCTCAGCAGGGTGGTCCCTTGTATATTCTGCCAAGAGCTCCTGGAGCTTGACCTTGGTAGGGTTGCATCCTGTTTTAATTGTTTTCAGTCTGCTGAGGGTCTTTACCTCTCGCATTCCTAGATGGAGGTAAGGGGTGAAGTTGAGCTCCACAAACATTTAATCTGAGCTGCTCATTATGTTACTAAAGTTGGGGATTCGTTTTAGGAACTAAAAACTATTTCTAGTTACTAACCTCCAACTTAAAATAACTTTTAAATCTAAAAAGAAATGCTAAAGGGGACTTAACCAAGGCCCTAGCAGGACTTTTAAAAATTTGCCAAATTCAAAAATCAGTTTTTAAAGGCAATTTTGGAATTTAGTTGTGTGATCAGGTATTGGCTGAATAGTCCAGCAAATGCAAAGCAGTAGACCCCACCGATGATCCACCAATGTAGGACACTGGCTCTGTATATACTATATCAACATGAGATTAAGGGCCATATGTACGAACACATTTTCCCATTGACACAGAATGGGAAAAACCCTTTGCTACATCTGGCCCTTAGTGTTCACAGAGTCCAGAGCTTCCCCAGAGGTTTAACAGAGGCTAAAACAGCTAAACCTAATGCACTCTTTTGTGGTAGTGTGGTCGAGCAGTTAGGCTTATCAGAGGGTAGTGCAAAGCATTTGTTGTACACACACAGGCAATAAATGAAGCACACGCTCAATGACTAAAGCCACTCCATTTGTTTTTATATAGCAAAAATATATTTTGTACTTTACTTCTAGAACCACAAGATTCAAGTTGCAGGTAAGTACATCTGCAAGTAAGTATTCAACAAATGTATCAATACCACTTTGCCTCAAATTGGCATGTTATATGTTTTTTTAATAAATAGCATTAATTTGTTTTAAAAGTTGACAGTGCAATTTTCAGAAACAGTTCTACAGGGAAAGAAAAGTTAGCACAGTTTCAAGGTAAGTACAAGATTTAAGGTTCCAGTCTCCGGGGGCTCAGGATGTCCACAGGTTGGGGTTCAAGTTAACCCAAAACACCCACCACCAGCAACAGGGGGCCGGACGGGTGCAGAGGTCAAAGCTGAGGTTGGTTTAACATGGGCTTCTATGGAGACTGGGGGCACTCGGAATCAGGCCTGCTTGCAGGTAAGTATGCAAGTTTTCAGAGGGCAGACCTGGGGGGTTTAGAGGAGCACCAGGGGGGCCCACAGGTCAGCACCAAACACACACCCATAGTGGCGCAGGGGGGGCCAGTTGCAGGGTGCAAACACAACGTCAGGCTCCCAATGCTTTCCTATAGGGGGACCCCAGGGGTCACAAAGATGATGCAGGTGAAGTCCAGGGGGTCGGCTCTGGGAAGTCAAAGGCTGGATAAGAAAGGGGGGTACCTGCTGGACATCCTTGCACCAAAGGTCGGGTTCCCCAAGGCCAGGGGGCTGTGAGTGCAGGGTTATATTTTTGCATTGGGAATCTTCTTCAGGTTCTGTTGCCGTCGGGGGGCCTCCGGATTTAGGCTGCAGGTGTTGTCGTGTTGGACAGGAGGGGGTCAACCCAGGGTGGGCACGTGCTCAGAATTGCCTGGGGAACAGCTTCAGTCAGTTAGGCCACCTGGACACGGGCCATGGGCATTGGGTGCAGAGTGGACAGGACTCACGGATCCAGGGAGACTCTGGAGTCCTTGGATGGCGTTTTATCTTGGACAGGGCCGCTGTCCACAGGAGTTCTTGGCCCTCTGGGGTGCAGGCAGTCCTTGTGAGGCTTTTCAGAGGTCTCAGGTCTTGCAGGACGCCTTGCCTTCTTTTAGCATTGCTTTAGAAGCCGGAGACAGGCTGGTAGGGTTGGGGCCAAGTCAGTTTTTGCCTTCAGCCTTCTCTGCTGGGTTTCAGCTTAGTAGCCCTTCTTCTTTCTTCTTGTAAGGTCGCCAGGAATCCGATGAGCTAGGTTCAGGGGAGCCCTTAAATCCTCTGACAGGGGTCAGAGGGCAGTAGCCAATGACTACTGCCCCTGAGGGTAAATACACCCTTACTGTGTCCACTTCTTTTGGGGAGGGGGACACAGACCTAACCCTATTGGTCCCTGTACTCCAAACTAAGATGGAGGATTTTGCAAGGAGGGCGTCACCTCAGCTCTGGACACCCTAGGGGTGGACCCAGCTGAGGTGGTCACTGCTCCTTATTTTCCCACAGGACTTGCCGCCAAAAGTGTGGCTTTGTCCAGGGGGTGGTATCTCCACTAGCTGGAGTGACCTGGGGCACTGTAACAAGAGGCCTTAGCCTTTGAGGCTCACTGCCAGGTGTTACAGTTCCTGCACCTCCACCCAGTGCAGGCTTTGTTTCTGGCCACAGAGACAACAAAGGCTCTCACCCCATGTGGTCAGAAACTCATCTGGAAGAGGCAGGCTGGCACAGACTAGTCAATCCTGCACTAGCAGTTTGGCCAACCTACAGGGGGCATCTCTAAGATGCTCTCTGGGTGCATTTTCCGATAAATCTAACACTGGCATCAGTGTGGGTCTGTTGTGCTGAGACGTTTGATACCAACCTTCCTAGTATTCAGTGAAGGCATTATGGAGCTGTGGAGTTCGTAATGACAAACTCCCAGCCCATATACTCAATATGGCCACACTGCACTTACAATGTTTGAGAATAGACTTAGACTCTGTAGGGGAATATTGTTTATGCAGCTATGCCCTCACCTGTGGTATAGTGCACCCTGCCTGAGGGCCGTAAGGCCTGCTAGAGGGGTGACTTACCTATGCCAGAGGCAGTGGTTTGTGGGCATGGCACCCTGAGAGGGGTGCCATGTCGACGTTGACTTTTTCACCCCACCAGCACACACAGGCTGTAATGGCAGTGTGCATGTGCTTGGTGAGGGGTCCCCCCGGGTGGTATAATACATGCTGCAGCCCTTGGTACAAGGACTTAACTGTGTGCCAGGGATGTGCCAATTGTGGGAACAATGGTACCGTTTTTGGGAAAGAACACTGTGCTGGGGCCTGGTTAGCAGGATCCCTGCACAGTCTCGGTCAAGTTGGCATCAATATCAGGCAAAAAGTAGGGGGGGTAAACCATGCTAACAAGGGCACTTTCTTACACACATCTTTGTGGGATCTGAGTAGTAACTGTGCATTACAGAATATTATTTAAGTGCAGAGAGTTTCTGGCTAGGCAATACAGTGAAAAGGGATCACGTTGATTGCACTATCAACTTTTCTAATGCTCATCAGGTTGCCATGATATCGCATAGGCTAGCAAAGTGCCCTAAAGGTAACTGTACCGTTAGAGCAGTACCACTGAGTTTTTTCTTTAAGCCCAACTTCCTGGTTCAAGTTGTGTATGATCCTGCAGTCCTTCCAGCGAGTAGATTCCAGACTGTGCTTGTTGACATACTCACCCAAATTTGCTTCTCAGCCAAAGCTGATGCTGACTGGGGAACACCGAAGGTGAGCAACAGCCAAACGAGGAACATACGTCAAGGTCTCCGGGGCCACGAGATAAAACTGTGAAGGTCAATAGTAGAAGAAGGCACCTTCCAAATTCGGGCTGGATCGGCAGGGGGAGGAGAATTGGTTGGCCTAGGAATGGAAGGTAATAATCTTTCTCAGGCCCTGGCTTGCCCTGCCCATCTCTAGACAATTACGGTCCTATGAAGGAACAGGGCTTGTACTCAGAAAGTTGGTCAATCTACTTCTATTCTCATAAAGGACACCACTATTTTAGTCTGGAATGTTGCAGGGATTGTCCAGAAGCTGACAGATCCAAACTGGACAAGCATAATGGGTGATTACAATATAATTTGTCTACAGGAAACCTAAACGTGTGAAAGTGTACATCTGAATGGGTTATTTGCTCTAACAACACCAGCTTTGCCTGTTGCTCATGGGCATAACAGAGGTGGTTTACTGACTCTGATTTGTACATCCATGCCCTGTTAGATAATAGATAGGCATCTTGATTCACCCCATTTCCAGATTGTGTGTCTAAACTTTGGATTGCTCCCTTTTATAGCATTGATAAACATATCATAATAATTTTATATGTGGGGATGTGACAATTGTGGATTAGTTGGACACTGCACTAACTAAAGGAATAGGTATAGGTAGATTAAGGAGCGATTACTATATTATTTTGGGGGGGAAGGTTTAAGTGTAGAAGGTGCCCAGCCTATTATAACTCCGTGTGTGGCTAATGGGATAGTGCTCATGGCGACCGCCCCGCATTTTTAGCATAATACATTTGGTGATTTGCTAAATAAATTACTGGTTAGATATAATCTTATACTTACAGCTCACTTGTTGAAGAATCCAGCCAGCTGGCAAGTATTGTTCACGGGAGAGGTAAGGGCAGCTTGATTATATTGCAGTTTCACTAGAGATGAGAGGGGAAGTCTGTCATTTTTTGATTGACCCCAGTGATAAAAGTGACCATAATCCCTTAGTGCTCCAGCTATGTCTGGGGCTGTTAGCCCCAAATCACACTCACTCTAAGCCATTACTAGAATATCCAAAAAACAGAGGTATTAGGTGTAAGTGGGCAGATGTGGACCTGGGGAATTGCATGTAGTTTTGTGAGGTGCTGCAGTAATGTCCTCACATGTTTGGACACCAATGCAACACCAGGGGACATACTGGAGGCTTATTTAGCTCTTTGTAGGTACCACTGAACCTTTACTAGATACTAATGAGCATCACACTGTAAAGATCCACAAGTGGTTCAAAAGCCCACAGATTGTTATTAAAGACTCTGAAGAAATCCCCTATAGTTTTGGAGGAAGTGCTGTGCTGTAGACGGTTGTATAAGGCTGTCCTCAGTGAAAGGAAAGACACAGTAAGAAGGGAAGCATGGAAAGAGCTATAGAAAGCCAGTCTGTCCAAAAATACAATTACATTCTGGAAGGCAGTAATGCACTGTACTTAAGTAACAGCCATAATACCAACATGGACATTCCCATCCAGTCCTCTAGATGGGTAATCTATCTTAAAAAGGCATTTGAAGCACCAACCTTGGAAACCCAGGATAGGGAAGACAAAGACATCATTGCTGCCTTTGAGGAAAGTGAACCATGGTTAGTAACCATAGATGAGGTAGAACATGCTGTAATGAGATGTCCTAATTACAAATCATCAAGCCCAATAGACCTTTTTGAGAACAACATGGATCTGTGGGGACCAGTCTTGGTAACTGCTCTGAATAGCACAATGGCATGTGGTCCCTGAGGTCATGGTCAAAAGCCATAATAGCACCAATATTCAAGAAGGGCGACAGGGAGGCCCCCAAATGCTAACACCTAATTTCAATTCTAGACTCCACAGCAAAGGTGTTGGGCAGGATACTCCTGGATCATCAGACACTTGGGCAACCGAGGAGAGCATTCTATCCCCCTTGCAATCTGGATTTAGATATGGTTTAGTTACTATAGAGTAGTGCCTGAATCTCTCTCTCTTGTATAATAAGTATGTACAGAATAAGGGTGGTTGCCTGTACCTTGCATTCATGGACCTCAGCGCAGCTTTCAATAATGTTGACAGAGGGAGACTCTGTTTGAAGCTGCTGACTTTGGGAGTGGAGGCAAGGTTAGTGCAAATCTTTGCCAATTGCATCAGGAGGTTATTGGTGCATTAGGTATGGACCAAATGGTGAATATACTACTCGAATTATCATCAGTAAGGGAGTTCGGAAAGGCTCTGTCTTTGCCCCATTTTTGTTCAGCCTATATATTAATGACCTGGACCACAACCTATTGAAGATAGTGGCTGACCCCCCAAGGGTGGGGTTAAGAGGTCTACCCATACTCGTGTATTCAGACGATTGTGTACTAATGTCCAAAATGGGTATTGGCATGCAAAGGCTGCTAGATATCCATGGAGTTTATGGATTCACTAGGGCTGCAAACCAGTAAGTCAAAATCATGTACTCTGGTATGTAGCAGACCTAAAGGGTATGAGAAGATCTTTTCCGATAAAGAACACTAAATTACAGACAGTAAGCACCTTCAAGTATCTTGTGCTCCCATTTGACTACAAATGTTAACTTGGGAGCATCTTTTTAAAGTTAAACGCACCTAACGATCAAAATATAGTGTATATCTTTAAGACCACTAAGAAGCTGGGGTCATCTCCTTTGGGTGTCTACAAGACTAGATGGAATGTGGCAGCCACCTATGGAGTAGGCCTATGGGGATGGCAGAACCTGGTATTGTTGTAATCTGCTGAAAATATTTTTCACCGTAAGTTATTAAGCTTACTGGGATGTGTACCTGACATCATTTGTGAGGAAGAATTAGGGAGCAGATATCTACGTAACACTGTTAAGCTAGCGCCAATCATGCTATGGCTGTCTACCGGGTATCGCCCGCAGCTGCACTGAATATAGCAGTGATTAAGAACTGCTTGGCCCCTTATAAAGCCTGTAATATTCATCGGCTACAGTAAAGATCAACTGACTAAAATAGGCCAACAAGCGCTTTTTGATAGGCTGCAGAATATAACAAGATGGATGAAATTGCCTATCAAAAAAGCACTCCTGGACCATATAAGAAGGGAGAGCGATCAGGGGGAGTATGAAAACAGGGCAGTGGGAATGCATGCTGTTTTGGTGCTCACTAGTGATATAGAAACTTATTCACTTACCATTCATAGTGAACAGCATTTTTATTTGGTAAGGTTTCGTCTCAACAGGGCGCATTGCCTGGTTTCATATCCAGCATCCGCCCAAAACAATAATGATCTGGCAGTATGACCATGTGAATCATACACATCTCAATCACAAGTGCACTTCTTCTTTGTGGCCTTTATAGTGCACCAAGAAAATGTATACTCAGGCCATTGCTTAAGACTTTGCATTTTACACAATGTAGGCTAGCACTGTTGTATCTGTAACTACTGCAAATAGCGTTAGTTTATTGCAGAGCTTTTAGATATATCACAGACTGTGTTAAGCTTCGCAGAATTATGGGCAAATAATAAATTTGACAGCTTTCTACTGCAATATGAGCAATGTAATTCTTGTCTCTATTACATCTCCCTATGTAATAAGACTTATTTACTATGCACATCTGGGTGTCTATCGTTTTAGCTTAATATATTCTTATTGTATTCCTTTTAATTTTGAGGTGCAGGTTTTTAGTTTACATGCTTATCTAGTTATACCTTATCAATATGATGCATCTTTTTTATTATTCATTGATTTTTGATGTATTCATTGCTTCTATATATGCCTCTACACCGTTTGTATATTTATTATGATTTGCACTTAAGGTACTGTATTTGCACTTTACTTTTATGGTTATCTAACCGAATAAAGTTTTATACTACTACTACTACCTCAAGCAGCACACTTTCCTCTGAAATGGCCACTAAATTTGCACAGATATACAGTTTTACTGAAAAACTGTATAGTGCACAATAGATATTGTTTGGAAATCGATTTTCAGCAGATACCTATCATTTGCACATCACCAAGTAAAGTGTCTTGGTTTGTTTTGCTCCTGTTAAAAATCTTTGTTTCATCACACTTCAGAATTACTAGAAAGTTGTGCTTTCCTAATTGCGGGTATATTTCGAAATCTGTAAGGTTCATTTACAGGTACTTACATTTTGCCATATGCTGGAAAAACAAATACACCTTAAATCCTGTACCTCAGCAAAATTGTCACTTGGGTCACTTTTACAAAATGACTCTCTTTTCAGTCAGAGATAGAAAGTTAACACGAGTTTCTTTGTTAAAAGAATAGGCAGCAAATTGTCAGAAGACAGACTGACAGTTGACCTTTGTCTTTAAACGCACATCCAACGGGACAAGATAAACACAAAATACCTCTAATGGCATCTTTATTGCTCATTCACCTTCTGAACTCCAGCGTGGATATTTTGGGAGTGCTGCAGAACTCCCTCATCCCCACACACCTACTTCCAGCGCCTATGTGCCGGGACAGGGCTAGGGCGATGCAACCGGTGCCAGTGCACCAGGTGTTGACTTTGGGTGGGGGGAGCTGTGTTTGCAAGTGTATTATGATTTTAAAAGCCCCTGCTGCATCCAGCTATTTTCAGGCAACAATAAAAATGTCAAGCTAACTCTGTGATTAATGTTCTTTCTGTAGAGAGAAATAGGAGTCCTGTCTAGTGGAAGTTTTGACTCTATCATAAGGTAATGCAGAGGGTTATTTTGTCTGCTACAAAGAAAGTGTACCATGCAGATCACAAAGTGCATATAATGTAAAAAGGTCAGAGTGTAACTGCTTTTGTCAGAAAGAACCTCTGTTACTTGCAGTTCATAAGTTAAGACCCTAATATAGAACAGTAAGTTATTAACTGCCATCAAAGAGCTGCCTGAAAACACCAAGGTACAGATTAGATCATTATGATTTTTCCCCATCTTTCATTATCCTAATGTTGCACAAAGTGTTCATTTGGGTAGAGATCATTTCTTAAAGATAACCCCCAACCATGGTGTTAGATTTTAAATTAGGAGTTTGTGCTTCTCCAGACCAAGGACTCTTAAAATGCGCTGCCTACCAGTATGGATGACCTGTGACTCCTACACCTTGCAGTCCTCTGTCATTCCCTACACCCTGATTTACACAGGTAGGATTGATTGTCTCTGTACTCTGACACCCTACCCTACACTTGTACGAGTGATGCTATAAAACTAGCTAAGCGCACCTGAGGGAGAGTGGTTATGGAGACTTGAGTGGCACTGTTAAAGGCTGGTAGGGAGGGAATCCGTAGCGGAGGCTTTGGGGGCAGCCTACAATCATTGTTACACTGGGCGCCACCAGCGCTAAAGCCGGTCCTGCGGCGGGAATACCATTAAGTGGGTTGCACAGTCAACATCTAAGACTAAGGCTGTACATGGCCTACTCTTTGTTTATCTTACGTCTCCGATATCTAATACTGTGTCCCCTTCTGTTGTATAGTAGCAGTGTGTATTTCGAAAATCACGCCCCTTAACTTCTCAGCTATTTTCCCCGAAATTTCTGCAAACACACATCGTACGTCTGATAAGACAAACGAAGTATCATTACCTATGGACAAGCGTGCGTGTGAAGGGATATTATTTCCGCGTTCTCCTACCAGTGCACTATTGAGCAAACGCGTCTGCTTACCGAGCGCCACTCCGTGCTGGTGATGTGAGATCGAATTGGTATTCAACTAGTGTTCGGTGCCTTTCTACATGCAACCATTTCCATATCGCTCTGGGAAATAAAATGAAGTTATAAAGCAGGTTCATTATCCAGAAATAATTACTTCTCACAGCATTGTATCAACACCCTCTTTCTGATGTTTGTTAATTGGAACAGCTAAGATGAGCGCAAACACTGACATCCTCTAACTGAATCACAGGGTCCGATGGAGTGAAGGGAAGGAGGCAGAATGCAAAATGACTGCCGACCATTTCAGCATCACAGGCACATTATATAACGGCGGGAATTATTCCGATGGGAAATGCAGTCAAGCGCCAAATATTGTGCAGGCTGGACGCACAATACCATCAAAAGGGCAGTGTATGTGTTTGACAAAACAGCGGCTTCTGGACCATAGAACAATACTAGACAACATTTGCAATAAAACCAACTCAACCGTTGCACACAATACGAAATAAAAATACGTTTTTATTTCTGAAATGTGAGCAATATTCTCATGGTAAGCGTCTAAAATCGAGTCTCACTGTAGCCAAAAGACTGGCAACATATTTTAAATTAGTATAAATATACAAAGCATCAGCTGTGCCATTGCCTGCGGGAAAAGGATGAAGCTGCGCCTTCATGCAGACGCAAGAAATTGAAAAACGAATGACTGCGTTTTCAAAATGGCTTGTCGGTGTATTTTTTAAGTCAGTATTTGATTGTGATGTTCATAAGAGATCCTATAAAGCGGTGACGGCTCGAAAGCTTAGTGTGACTCCTAAAATACTATTTTGCTCTCACATTGGGCACATAATTCTGCTAATCTATTCGTATCAGCTGTATAACTATGATTGAAGTGCTTGTAAACAAAAGTTTTATTTTGTTTGAATATAATGTTCATAGCAGTCTCCAAAAGAGATCATAGAATCTGAAACCCCGTGCCAAGCGTTCAGTAGATGCACAAGGAATGTGTGTATGCACACCTTAGTGTTTTAGCTTCACAGACCTAAGGTAGTACATGCATTTAAGCAGGCTCTTTTTAGCTTTGAAACGGGCTTGAACATGAAGGAAATTAAATAATATTTCACATTGCGTTCTCATTATGTCAGGTGCCTCTTGAGAGAAATCAAAATAGTATATCAAGCAATATTATCTTGTAGCGTCGCTCTTTCAGCAAGTTGATGAGGGAAGCTGGCAAATACAAACTGTAGAAAAGCCCTCACCTCAATTCACACACTCAATGGAATAGGTGCCAGATGAAGAATGTTTTTCATTTCTATCCATTCTCCCCACCCACTTGGGATCTGACAACACCATATTGGCTTCTTCTCCAATTGTTACCATTTCTTCCAGACAATCACATACAGAAATGAGAGCTTTCCAGTGAGTTCTAGCATACCAGAAGGAACAATCTTCTTCCTTGCAAGTGCTGTACAGTCTCTACACAAAGACTCTTCTCGCTAACTAACCTAAGATTTAAAATACAGCAATAGGCCAAAGATACCCAGCTTTATCTGATCACATTCACTGCATAAACAAATGCCTTTTCAACATACACTTTAAATAAAGAACGAGCTCACAAACATTAATAATGGAAACTCAAGTTTCTAACAGTGCCAAATACCTCCGTTTCATCATGAAACCTTTACTTCAAGACTTGCATCACTATGAGAAGTCAAACAGTATGAGATGAGTTATCATGTCCCTCACACTTGGTTTCAACCAATGTCTAAAGACATTTACAGCCTCACTCTACTTTTCAAGACCTGTTGCATCACAAACAAAGCTTTAATGACCAACAGAGACCTTTACCTAGCAGAAAGGCGTATCCTCCTAATAGATCTACACAGTGTAAAGAGCCAAGACATCATCAGGCAGAAGGTTGGGAAATGCAGAAAAGAAACACAATGAAACACACCTTTTCATACTATGCATCCAGGATCTGGATCTCCTGGTTCAATGTCCTAGTCTCCTGCTTAAACATTACATACTACCTAAGTATATTTACAACAAGCAAAATCAGTCTCCCTTACCTTTATTGTGGTCTAAGGAATTACTCTGCAGTCACACCAGACTGGGGACATTTGCTTCATAGTGGGATTGACTGCTCAACTTTTGCAACCTTAATATTTTGGTATCATGATTTGTCTATTGTAGAAGGACTGGGGCGAGTAGACTGTAATCATCCTAATCAGGAAAGGCGAGGTACTTGCCACATCTGTAACCATCTCCTAATATTCTTAGCCACTCTTCACAAGACTGTCTACTCTTTGATTCTCAACTAGGTTACATCCAGATGACTAATCCCCTCAGCTGGAATGATAGAAAGTGAAACTGCTGCCCCTAGTGGATTCACTGTGCTGCTATGGCAGCTTAGAAGAACACTGAGATAATGAAGAGTGAAAAACTTGAGTAAGGGTCTAATTCACCTAGTGTGAGTACTAATTCCCCATGGAAATAAAGAAATAGCCAATAATGAGTCAGTGAAGGTTATATGAGGGGCTTGTTATACTGGTTGCATACATCTTGGTAACATAAGTGCGTCTGCATCAGAAGACATACTACCTATGCCATTGTTGCTTCCTTAGTTAAGAAGTAAGCGATGCTTGCTCAGAAAGATTTTGACCCTCATTAAAAGAACCACCATCTTTCATTGTAATACATGTCCTGGGAGAAACCGTAATCCTGCAGGGTGTGGTCCTTTCCCTGTGTGATTGGTACCTCCTTGTTCTAAGCTGTGCAGGTTAAAATGGTGGATAACTCAATAACACTGCATTCCCCCCTTCAGCTGTGAAGCTCCGAATCAAGCAGTGTTTCTCTGCACCAATATTTTAAGGCTTATTACTGGATACAAAAATTGTGTGGAGAAAGATTGCAGATGAATGTAAAATAACCACAACAATCATAATTACTAGGAACCAGGACTGTATTGTCCCTTGTGGTCTGTGGGTAGATGTGGGATCACCCTGCACAAGCAAACGTGAACACATGCAAATACTGGCAGACTCACACAAGGTACACGCACGTGATGCGTGGGTATATGCAGTCAGGCAATATCTGCAGGAGGTAGGAGACAAGTTAATAATTGGTAGATTTTTTTATCCTCTGTGGACCAACACTGTTCTGACTCTAATTCAATCCTTGTTCCAACACAAATGTAGTTGAGCAACATGTTGGTCAAATTTATAGTGTAGCTGCTCTCTATAGAGTTAGGACGACTATTACATTTCCATTAGTGGTACCCTGCTGGCTCTGCCAGCAGAAACCATACACCAACATTCCAATAGACTTGGGGTCACTGATGTAAGACCATCTGCCCTATTTAGAGCAGATAGTCTGATGTACTTTTGTTCCCTTTGGTACCACCAGGAAAAGCTTACCAATCAAGAAAAGAAAAAAAGAAACATGATTCCAAAGCCATGGGAGACAACTCCCAGGGTCATTAATAGTTTTTGTTTACTGAAACAAACTTGCGCTTTGGAAGTTTGTTTTTTTTCAAAACAAAATTGTATGCTGAGCGGCCACACACCGCTCTCTGGCGGGCAGGTAGAGATAAATATGGTGGGCAGTACACCACAAGGGCAGGAGATAGTGGGTTTCCCACCAAACATTAAATCAGGCCCTAAGCCACCTTTTAGGTTCTCAAAATCTTCTAAGCGAAGCAAAGAGTGAAGCTGTAACTAGGCAGAACTCTACGAGGCTGGATAACTTCACAGTGAGAGCCTGCTGAACCTGTGTTCTGCACAGCAAATAGATCTGAGTGAGACAGTCTTCATTTTTGTGCTGCCCTGGTTTTGTCCTCCCTAGGCAAGCCTTAGAACCTTTTCCTAGTCCTCTGGAGGATGAAAAAATGACTGATTCTACTTTTGTCCAACTTCTGGATTAGTTCATTATGGCCACTACTGCAGTCTCAAGTCCTCAGGGCAGGAGTCTAGGAACCAGGTCTCTCTCTAGCCAGGGTTTCTGCAGTCAGCTGCATTCTATTGGGATGAAAAGTCCTTTTACTGTTTGTGTCAGTGAAGCAAAGAAACAGGTCAACGAGATGCAGTCCATGTGGGCCAGCAGAATCCTGGAGTTCTCGAAACTGCTGTCTTCCAGTAAAACCACCTTCTCCAGGTATCATCTTCCCAGGTCCACAAATGCTCTAAGGAGGTAGTGGTGGTGAGATGCCTTTGTTATCTTATGGCCTAACAAGTGCTTGAGATTTTTTCTTATACTTTGTCACCCTATGCCTGCCTTCTTTTGCAGCACTTCATGTTTGCTTTACATCATCCCAGAAGGAATAAATCCAAACTGGGTAAAGCCTTATTCCAACACAAGTTTCTCTGTCTCTATCCAAGCCTCTTCAGTTAAGATGACCTCTACTACCTTCCCACTGCCAGTGCCAACAACAGGTTTCTCCCTGCTGACTCTGGAGCAAGTGGGCTTAGGAATGAATGTTGGTAGATCCTGTCAGGCTATTGGGAATCTTCAAGTCAAAAGTGTTACTGGACAAGCTGCTTTTTGCTGACAACTGTTCCTCTATCTTTCACAGTTTATAATCCCTATTAAATGGCTGGTAGCTCACAACACCCCCACCTTCCTGGGCTCAGAGGCCAGGCTATTGTCCTCTAAAGGGCAGTTAACCACAACCAGGAATGTGTACTGGCCCCATAGCTGAGATAAGTAGTAAAACTGATTTTAGGAACAATGAAGCTGTTTTTTTATGAAAAATATATAAAAACCTGATTTCACAGTTAAATTAGATGTTTCAAAGCTGATTGGAACATAACTTGGAAAAAAAACAATTTGCAAGCATTTTCCCACATCTAGATACAAATTACGGGTTTTAATTTTACCTATCCTTGTTCATGGAGAATATAAGTAAGCCTACACAGTGAAAACAGCTTTTAAACTGGTAGTCATTGTGAGAGCACACTTTTTCAAAACTGAATTGTGCCTCTTCATAATATATTAAGTACCCAGTCTCTAAAACAGTACTGCAAAAAGTGGCTTACCTATTTAACTATCTCCTATAAGGTTGTAGTAGATGGCAGAAAAAATGTACCAGTGGCATGGAAGTTGAATGCTATATGTGGATGCAGTGTGGAATAATGGACAAAATGTATTGGTGTCAGTAGCACTACTGTGCTGTAGCTGTTCAGCAGGCTACAACAACTCTAGTGACACGTGGGCCTGGGTAGCTTTGACAGTTTGAGCTATTTATATATAAAATAAAGTTATATACATGGAAATGTCACAAAAAATTGACAATGGCTAAAAATGTGGGCCCCAGGTGGTCCCAATGGACACTTAACACACAGAGACAACTGTTAAAAACTATAAAATATGTGCCAAAATAGGCTAGTTTTGCTGTTGTTTGCAAGACAAGGAGTAAAGAAACAACTAGTGTAAAGTTAGAGTGGGCATGGTCTCTGTCAGGGTCTGTGTCTATCTGTGCTGTGTGGTTGGTACATGTAATGTGTTATGATGTGAAATGAGGCTTGTGTGATTTATTTATTTTAAATTAAATACAAATGTATATATTTGTAATTTTCTAGGTATGTGAATTCTAGGTATGTTTACATTTTTACAATTTAATTTTTCTGGGCGTCTATAAGTTAGTTAACTCTTCTCATCTTCTCTGAAATCAATAACCTGCACTTAATTAAGCAAAAGTTTATTGTTCGCTGTATTTCTTTCAACTTTTATTGAAGAGAGCACTAATTAAGTTAAATGTGTGAACCAAGATATTTGAATTCCCTGGATACAGAGAGCACCTTTCGTGCATCTCTGTAATGTTATGTTATGTTTAATGTTCTAGGCACTCTCCATTGTCCACAAACCCTTACAAGGAAAAAGACCTATGTAACTACAAATAAAAACGAAAAATATAGACAATTCCAAAATATCGAGACTAGCACCTCAGATCATGATAGCCCCTTAAAGGGAGAAATCCATAATTGATCGACTTTACCATTCCAAACAGACAAGTTCAGGAACTCCCTATCAGCTAAGATCTGAAGTAATCAGCAACACTTCAGAACTTCGATTATGTTTTGAATTATCAATCAATGTATTGACAAGCATACTTTATAACTTAATAAGAGGTTGTCTTTGTGACGTACACCAAAGATCACAGAACTATAAGCGATTCCTTTATTGCTTTATGGTGTGGTGTCTCTTTTCTCACTTGGGGAACACTTTTATCAACTGTCACTCTTTGTTTATTTTCCTAAAGTATGATTATAAAAATGATTCACCATTATATGCTGATGCAGCTTCCAAAACATTAAAAACACGTTTTTCACATGTGTGTTGGTACTGGATTCGGTGGAGCTTTTTTTGAAAGATTCTAGACAGATGATTTTCGTCTTCATTTAAGAATTTTTTTGTATGAGTTAGACAGTAGCAAGATTTTTCTGCTATAATATTTAAATTGATTGAAAACGAGTTTCACATAGATATGTGTTTTGTGTTCTGAACCAGAGCTATGAGTAGAAAGCAACTGTTGTGGCCTGGGCTAAAGCAAGAGATATTGGAATCTGTGGTGGGAGTTTCTGGGCAGGAGACTGGTTGCTCCTTGGGAAGGGTAAGTTGAGATGGCTTAGCAATAGTGGACACCACAGCACGCTCCTATGCATCTTCAGTGTCACAACACAAAATGGGCAGTGCTAATAAATGATTTGATAAACGTCTGTGATTTGAAGAATGAGACTTGAGTAGGTGTGAAAATGTATCAGTCCATTCCAGTCCATTCTTTAACTTGCCTTATTAGACTTCAATCCTATATGACAAATTGTGACATTGAGTATACTATATATACCAAGGTAGATGTGAAATATCACACAAAGCACTATTGGACGAGTAACAGATATGTACTGGCAGGAAGAGTTGTGAAGCCCTGACGCCAACAGAGAGGCCAAATGCTGACTAGCCAAATGCACACAGCTTTGTTTTTAAAGTATGAAAATAAGTAAGTTTCAAAACATTTAGCTGTAAAGGAAAGTCTCGCTTTTGCTGATATAATTATATGATTCACTACAACAGCAAAAAAACAACAGATATCAATAAATAAGCGGTCGTGGCAAGAGGTTTCTCTTCCTCACCTCCATCTGGCTTGACAGGTCCATCAGACATCACCTTCCGGAGGGCAAGCTGGCTTTGCTCTTTGCTGTCACTGGCTGGTAGAGGCAGATTGTCAGACTGAGTTCTTTGAATTGGGAAGACACCTGCTATGCTGTGTCTGTGCTGCTTCTTGCCATGATTAGACTGACCGCTTTTATGTGCTGCTGTGGCAGTGTAGGTGAAATGGAAACCCAAAGTATGTATCCTCAGATGGAATCAGCTTAAATGTTAATCATGCAAACAGAAGTAGCTCCTGTATTTCAATGCATCTAAATTTTAACACTAGAGTCTCTACATGCACAGCACTAAAGGGTATTAAAACTGTCTGTTTCTCTTTGATGATGCTTTGATGATTGCCCCTTCTGGGTTACACATGCAGGAGGACAAACATAACACGCAGTCCGCATGTCACGCTTTGTTGTAACTTGTTGATTACATTCTCATCCAATTATTTGATCTTGGTCCCAAATTAAAATTTTTTAGTCATGTATGATTTACTTCTCAAACGAAAAAGTGTGGATTGTAAATTCACGGCAATCGCGGTAATAGTAATTGGTGAGAAACCGTAATTAATAATGTTTCTTCCTGTTGCAAGTGTGCACTGCTGGGATGTCACAAGGAGCTCATCGCAGTAAGTACAGCACTCCGGGTTCTAAAGGATTGAATCTGCTTCCTAGGCTTCGACTACACCAGTGAAATAGTTGAGCCATTACTCCTGCACCGTCATTATTTGCAGTCGTAGTGAAATGCATTCTAAATACCTCCAACATCCCAGATGGTCTACAGCTCTTTTATTTTCAAGAGGGCTCTTTAAGATGCTGCGCCTACAATGGCTCGAATCTTTTGGTATAGTTAGTACCAGTCTGATTTCATGGGATTCTCTGGAGTGCAGAACCTCGGCAGCTTGCACTACTTAGAGAGCAAATCAAATAAGCCCATAATAACACTGCAGCAAAGACGGCCCACTGCTCTCTCCAACATGCACACGTCATGGTGGAACAAAAGCAAGGATCTTCATTGCCATCTCTTCACACCACCCGCAGTAATGTGCCAGGCGAGTGGATATTGTCCACTCTACCAAGAAAAGGGAAATTGGTTGAGACATTTAAAATCACTGATACAACAAAGGACAGAAAGCCGCCTTTCCGTGCAGACCTGTTAAGCATCACAGCAAGGGCTGAATGAAATGAACAGTTGGCACATGTTCTACAACGAAACGAATAACAAAAGAGAAACAGACAGTTTCTTTGCAGTCTGACTACGGTAAAGAAGAATCCTAAAGAGGTAGAACACGTTTCTTCAATCCCGCATTTACTCAAAAAGGGACAGTACACAGAGTTGACACAATGTGATACAAACACCAAACAACTACAGGGTAGAGGAAACAATGACAAAAGGCAACAGATGAACATTAAGCTGCCATGCTGAGGAATTTATTTGCTTCTTTTACTTGGTTGGAGGCGAAGCTGTTGGACAGCTGCTTCGGCGGCAGCGATGGCTGCCCCAGCGTCTTCCAGGTGGGTCTGAGTGACACTAGTTTTGCTTTGGCTACGTGACGGTCCATGGGATCGCAGGTGCCCTTCAGAGGAAGACTTGGAGCTGCCAGGACTGCTGTGCGATTTTTCAATGGTAGGTACCTGCATATCTGAAAAACAAAACATAGGTTTCAGCATGGATCTGTATCTTAAGATTCTTGCAGCTATTAACAAATGTCAACGTCATCCATACTTTTCACATAAAAGCTGGTTGAAACTGAATATCGTTGTTTCAAATCTGCATCCACATGTGAATCTAATTTCAATTGCTACACCAGTGACCCATAATGACCTTGAATGATAATACAACTTATAGATTGCAGTGGTTCTTGCCACATTTATTTAAAAAAAAAAAAAAACAGCAAATGACAAATGTTAGAAATGGGGTTTTTGGTTGGCAGTCAGGTTACCTCCTGTCCAAGCAAAAGCCCTCACTCTAGTCAGGGTAAGTCACACACTATCCAAGATTATCCTGTGCCCACCCTCTGGTAGCTTGGCACGAGCAGTCAGGCTTAACTTAGAAGGCAATGTGTAAAGTATTTGTGCAATAAATCATACAATACCACCATATAGCACCACAAAAATACACCACACAGTGTTTAGAAAAATATATAATATTTATCAGGATAATTGTAGGTCAAAAAGAATAAAGTTGCAATGGAAAATTGTAGAAATATCACAGGGAAGTGATATAAAGTGTCTTAAGTCTTTAGAATGCAATACAGTGTCTTTCAAGCACAAAGTACCTGGTTTCTGGTGGAAAATCTCCTCAGAGGGCCACAGGAGAAGAGATGCGTGGAAAAAGGGGTGTGTGCGTCGATTTCTCCTCAGCACACACAGACTTGCGTCGTTCTTTTCCACGCGGGGAAGTCGGGCGTCGTTTTCCGGCGCGCAGACAGTCTCTTTTTGTGGATTGCGGGGATTACCAGATGTCCCGGGTCTGTGCGTGGATTCTCCTGCTTGTTTTCCGGCTGCGCGTCGTTCTGCGGGGCTGCGCGTCGAAGTTTCGATCTCACGGTAGGCGTCGCGTCGATTTCTCCTTGGAAGTCGGGCGGCGTTGTCCTTGCGAGGCCGTGCGTCGAAAGTTTGGTCTCACGGCAGGCGTCGCGTCGATTTCTCCTTGGAAGTCGGGCGGCGTTGTCCTTGCGAGGCCGTGCGTCAAAGTTTCGCACTCACGGTGGGCGTCGCGTCGATTTCTCCTGGAAAGTCGAGCGGCTTTGTCCTTGCGAGGTTGTGCGTCGAAGTCTCGATCGTCCCGAGGGCGTCGCGTCGATCAGCGTCGGTGTGCGGCGTTTTTCTCGCCGCGAAACAAGCTGTGCGTCGAAATTTTCGGCGCACGGAGCGTCCAAGTGAAAGGAAGAAGTCTTTTTGGTCCTGAGACTTCAAGGAACAGGAGGCAAGCTCTATCCAAGCCCTTGGAGAGCACTTTTACAGCCAGACAAGAGTTCAGCAAGGCAGCAGGGCAACAGCAAGACAGCAGTCCTTTGTAGAAAGCAGACAGGTGAGTCCTTTGAGCAGCCAGGCAGTTCTTCTTGGCAGGATGTAGTTTCTGGTTCCGGTTTCTTCTCCAGCAAGTGTCTGATGAGGTAGGGCAGAGGCCCTGTTTTATACCCAAATGTGCCTTTGAAGTGGGGGAGACTTCAAAGAGTGGCTAAGAAGTGCACCAGGTCCCCTTTCAGTTCAATCCTGTCTGCCAGGGTCCCAGTAGGGGGTGTGGCAGTCCTTTGTGTGAGAGCAGGCCCTCCACCCTCCCAGCCCAGGAAGACCCATTCAAAATGCAGATGTATGCAAGTGAGGCTGAGTACCCTGTGTTTGGGGTGTGTCTGAGTGAATGCACAAGGAGCTGTCAACCAAGCCCAGCCAGACGTGGATTGTAAGGCACAGAAAGATTTAAGTGCAAAGAAATGCTCACTTTCTAAAAGTGGCATTTCTAGAATAGTAATATTAAATCCGACTTCACCAGTCAGCAGGACTTTGTATTACCATTCTGGCCATACTAAATATGACCTTCCTGCTCCTTTCAGATCAGCAGCTGCCACTTCAACAGTGTATGAGGGCAGCCCCAATGTTAGCCTATGAAGGAAGCAGGCCCCACAGTAGTGTAAAACGAATTTAGGAGTTTTACACTACCAGGACATATAACTACACAGGTATATGTCCTGCCTTTTATCTACACAGCACCCTGCTCTAGGGGTTACCTAGGGCACACATTAAGGGTGACTTATATGTAGAAAAAGGGGAGTTCTAGGCTTGGCAAGTACTTTTAAATGCCAAGTCGAGGTGGCAGTGAAACTGCACACACAGGCCTTGCAATGGCAGGCCTGACACAAGGAAAAGGGGCTACTTAAGCGGGTGGCACAACCAGTGCTGCAGGCCCACTAGTAGCATTTAATTTACCAGCCCTATGCACATAAAGTGCACCTTACTAGGGACTTATAAGTAAATTAATAGTCCAATCAGGTATGATTCAAGGTTACCATGTTTTAAGGGAGAGAGCATATGCACTTTAGCACTGGGTAGCAGTGGTAAAGTGCGCAGAGTCTAAAAACCAGCAAAAATGAGGTCAGAAAAAGAGAAGGAGGAAGGCAAAAAGTTTGGGGATGACCCTGTCAAAAAGCCAGGTCCAACATGACCCCCTCCCAGCCTAAAGCCAGGGTAGACTAATCAACACTCTGATGGACTTCCCTGCTTAAGGCGATAGAACATGGACAATGGCCCACTACTGCAGGGGCACTCGCCAGTTCTACGCCTTTCCGAACTCAGTGAGGCTTCTTTGTCTATACTCTCTGGGGCCACTGATCTGGCCCATGGGGAACCCTTCTCATCACCTGAGGACCCCATCTGGACAGCTCCTAACTTTAATTTGCTTACAGATGTATCCCAGTATGCAGACAGTATCACCATGGCCAACAAAGTGATGTGGCCCATTCCATTCCTTGGGTCTGACTTCTGTCCCCCACCCAGGGAAAACTCTGCCCACAAGGACAGAAACCAATAGATGCCACTGACAGCTGTCAGTGTTGTGAGCCAGGCCCCTGACCATCCACTGCTAGGTGGAGACCCGGAGGGGGGCCGTTGGCTGAGCTTCTCCTCCAGCTGGGGGGCTGGTAGGGAGCTCCCAAGGGATTCCTGTAGCATCCCAGAATGGGGGGTAGTAACCCCAGGGGTCTGGCACCCCTTCTCCACTCTCACCAGGTCAGTGGTGGGTCCCTGATACTGGTCCCTCAGCCCAGGGTCTGTACTCTGAGGCTGAACAGAGGGCAGGGGTGAGTCCTTTTTCCCCGTGCCTCCCCATCTGGGCTTCCATACCCTCCTCTGGGGAGTGGTACCGCCAGATATATGAACTGTTAGGGCACCCTTGGGGGTCGGCCCGCTCAGCTCTCCTGACACTAAGGGAAACTCATTCCCCAGAATGCAGTCAATGGGCAGCTGGGGACTAACTATGACCCGCCTCTGGGTCACCTCCCCACCCCACTCTAGGGACACCCGGGCCATGGGGCGGAAGAAATCTTCCCCAATGGCTGGAGTCACTCTACACACCTGTCCGGTGTACTGCTCTGGTGACACTAGTCTCTCCACAATCATGGTAAGACTAGCCCCCGTGTCTCTCAGAGCGGTGACTGGGATCCCATTCACTCCCACCTGGTGGAAGTGACGACTCCCACCCTCAGGGATCACCAGTTTACCCTCTGAGTCCACCTCCCAACTGAAGGAGATGAAGGCATGGTCTACGACCTGCCCCTGGGGACGACATTCCCCTAAGGCCACATTGGCCACCCCTGTAGAGGTCCCAATATTGGGTGAGTTCTTTGGACAGACAGAGTCCCCCTTCCTGTGTCCTATCTGGGAACACTCAAAGCAGCGGGGTTGGGAATGGGATACTTTGGGCCACTGCCCACCAGAACCCCCACCCTGTTTCTCAGAGGGGGTATGGGAGGGGGTATGGGAACCCTTTCTTCCCCCCTTACTCTGGAACTCGTCTGGGTCATCTCTAACCTCCCCCTCACTTTGTTGGGGGGAACCGGAACTACCCTTCTCGGGGTTACTCCCAGATACCTTTTTGGACACTCTGGTGCTTGCCCAGAGGTCCGCCTCCTCAGCAAGCTTCCTGGGATCAGTCAGCTTACTATCCACTAAGTGCTGGCGCAACTCTGTAAAAGTAGTATTAAGCATATGCTCTCTCAGAATCAAGTCATATAAACCTTTATAATCAGTTACTTTGTTGCCCCGCACCCATCCATTCAGTGCCTTACTGGAGAAGTCAAAGAAATCTACCCATGTTTGTGTGGTTTGTTTGGTGCTGTCCCTGAACCTCTGACGGTATCCCTCAGGGGCCAGCCCAAACTTGGCAAGTAAAATGGCTCTCTGAAGTGGGTATGTGTTTTGATCAGGTTGATCCAATGTGAGGAGTGTATCCCTCCCCAATGGCGGTACATAACCCCACATAGCTACCCCCCATTGCCCTTCAGGAACCTCATGAGCCCTTAGTGCAACTTCATAAGCAGCTAACCATTTATCTATGTCATCTCCCACCACAAAACTGGGCACCACATTCTTGGGTATACGAACCTTCTTTTCTCCAGCAGGTCCTGTCAGTATGCTGCCACCATTATTGCTGGATTCAGACTGTCTTGCCTTGATCTCCAGCTCCTTGAGACTCAGTTCATGAGCCAACAAGAGTTTCTTTTCAGCCAGAGCTCTTTCAGCTTCCACCTGTTTGGCTGCTCTTTCAGCCTCAGCTTGTTTGGCTTCTCTTTCTGCCCTTCTCTCCTCCTGTTGAGCCTCAATTTTCAATTTTGCCATTTGCAATTGGAACTCCCTTTCTTCTCTCCTTTCCTCTGCGGTCAGGCTTTGCCCAGAGACACTGCTCCCTGGTCTGGAAGGGGGCACAATTGCAGTGGTAACACCATCCACAGATAGTGAAAATTCCTCTGAGGGGCCATTTTCTGGCTCCTCTTCTTCATCATCCTCTAAATGGGCTTCTGCCCAGGCCCTCAGTGCCACTTGAAAGTCCTCCTTTCTGGAGGCCCCTTGGGTGGGTACCCTCAATGCCCTGCAGAATCCTCTTAGTTGTTTGACCGTATATGTATCCACCTGGACTAGGTCAAAGTCCCCTGTCTGAGACCCAGTCAGAGACATGTTGAGTGAGGATTTAGTTTTTGAAAATTGTCAGGAAAAAAACGGATTTGCAAAAAGAGATAAAAACCAAGTTGACCTTCAACTGTGGGTAGGTAGTGAAATACTTAGCTACTGTATGTCACTGCACAATACAAGTCCTATCCTCACCGCTGATCACCAATGTTAGAAATGGGGTTTTTGGTTGGCAGTCAGGTTACCTCCTGTCCAAGCAAAAGCCCTCACTCTAGTCAGGGTAAGTCACACACTATCCAAGATTATCCTGTGCCCACCCTCTGGTAGCTTGGCACGAGCAGTCAGGCTTAACTTAGAAGGCAATGTGTAAAGTATTTGTGCAATAAATCATACAATACCACCATATAGCACCACAAAAATACACCACACAGTGTTTAGAAAAATATATAATATTTATCAGGATAATTGTAGGTCAAAAAGAATAAAGTTGCAATGGAAAATTGTAGAAATATCACAGGGAAGTGATATAAAGTGTCTTAAGTCTTTAGAATGCAATACAGTGTCTTTCAAGCACAAAGTACCTGGTTTCTGGTGGAAAATCTCCTCAGAGGGCCACAGGAGAAGAGATGCGTGGAAAAAGGGGTGTGTGCGTCGATTTCTCCTCAGCACACACAGACTTGCGTCGTTCTTTTCCACGCGGGGAAGTCGGGCGTCGTTTTCCGGCGCGCAGACAGTCTCTTTTTGTGGATTGCGGGGATTACCAGATGTCCCGGGTCTGTGCGTGGATTCTCCTGCTTGTTTTCCGGCTGCGCGTCGTTCTGCGGGGCTGCGCGTCGAAGTTTCGATCTCACGGTAGGCGTCGCGTCGATTTCTCCTTGGAAGTCGGGCGGCGTTGTCCTTGCGAGGCCGTGCGTCGAAAGTTTGGTCTCACGGCAGGCGTCGCGTCGATTTCTCCTTGGAAGTCGGGCGGCGTTGTCCTTGCGAGGCCGTGCGTCAAAGTTTCGCACTCACGGTGGGCGTCGCGTCGATTTCTCCTGGAAAGTCGAGCGGCTTTGTCCTTGCGAGGTTGTGCGTCGAAGTCTCGATCGTCCCGAGGGCGTCGCGTCGATCAGCGTCGGTGTGCGGCGTTTTTCTCGCCGCGAAACAAGCTGTGCGTCGAAATTTTCGGCGCACGGAGCGTCCAAGTGAAAGGAAGAAGTCTTTTTGGTCCTGAGACTTCAAGGAACAGGAGGCAAGCTCTATCCAAGCCCTTGGAGAGCACTTTTACAGCCAGACAAGAGTTCAGCAAGGCAGCAGGGCAACAGCAAGACAGCAGTCCTTTGTAGAAAGCAGACAGGTGAGTCCTTTGAGCAGCCAGGCAGTTCTTCTTGGCAGGATGTAGTTTCTGGTTCCGGTTTCTTCTCCAGCAAGTGTCTGATGAGGTAGGGCAGAGGCCCTGTTTTATACCCAAATGTGCCTTTGAAGTGGGGGAGACTTCAAAGAGTGGCTAAGAAGTGCACCAGGTCCCCTTTCAGTTCAATCCTGTCTGCCAGGGTCCCAGTAGGGGGTGTGGCAGTCCTTTGTGTGAGAGCAGGCCCTCCACCCTCCCAGCCCAGGAAGACCCATTCAAAATGCAGATGTATGCAAGTGAGGCTGAGTACCCTGTGTTTGGGGTGTGTCTGAGTGAATGCACAAGGAGCTGTCAACCAAGCCCAGCCAGACGTGGATTGTAAGGCACAGAAAGATTTAAGTGCAAAGAAATGCTCACTTTCTAAAAGTGGCATTTCTAGAATAGTAATATTAAATCCGACTTCACCAGTCAGCAGGACTTTGTATTACCATTCTGGCCATACTAAATATGACCTTCCTGCTCCTTTCAGATCAGCAGCTGCCACTTCAACAGTGTATGAGGGCAGCCCCAATGTTAGCCTATGAAGGAAGCAGGCCCCACAGTAGTGTAAAACGAATTTAGGAGTTTTACACTACCAGGACATATAACTACACAGGTATATGTCCTGCCTTTTATCTACACAGCACCCTGCTCTAGGGGTTACCTAGGGCACACATTAAGGGTGACTTATATGTAGAAAAAGGGGAGTTCTAGGCTTGGCAAGTACTTTTAAATGCCAAGTCGAGGTGGCAGTGAAACTGCACACACAGGCCTTGCAATGGCAGGCCTGACACAAGGAAAAGGGGCTACTTAAGCGGGTGGCACAACCAGTGCTGCAGGCCCACTAGTAGCATTTAATTTACCAGCCCTATGCACATAAAGTGCACCTTACTAGGGACTTATAAGTAAATTAATAGTCCAATCAGGTATGATTCAAGGTTACCATGTTTTAAGGGAGAGAGCATATGCACTTTAGCACTGGGTAGCAGTGGTAAAGTGCGCAGAGTCTAAAAACCAGCAAAAATGAGGTCAGAAAAAGAGAAGGAGGAAGGCAAAAAGTTTGGGGATGACCCTGTCAAAAAGCCAGGTCCAACAACAAAACATACAACATTTGTTAGATTTGGTGACTCTATAACTTGCCACATTTATTTCTAAACTATGCGCCAGTCGCAGGAGAAAGTACCGGGAAGTGGGTATTCATGACCAATCCTGGCTTCTAACACATCTGCAACCATGGATAGATCATAGAAGGGAATACTAACGGGCCAAACCTTACCAGAGGCCAGCCTCCACACATGACTGTGAGCACAAATACATCCCATGTCATGAATGTGGTCACAACAGTTAAGAATCAGTCCAGATAGTGAAAGTGGGCAAAACAGTTGAATATAAAGGCTTGTACTGTCAGTCTAGGTCACCAGACAATGTAGAGAGTACACTAGGAGGCCAGTAACTTTGCCATTTAGGTAAGAAAGGAATATAGAGATATGTACCACTAAATGGTCATATGCAATACCGACACTGTGAAACTTTCCTGGAAATTACAATACTCATTCACAACCTTTTAGAACGTGGCCGAGTCCTGAGAGGGATAACATTTGATCATGCTGAAATAGCTGAATTAATGGCCATAGCCACTAGAGCCTCAAATGCATTTTACTTTATTGAAAAGGCTGAGTGGGAGGGAAAAAATGAAATCTTACAGAGATTTACACAACGCAGGTGTGTGCATGTTTTGCCTTAATTGTGCTGTTCTGCATCAAAGATCCCGCTATTTTTAATTACCACTTCATGCAGTGTATCTCAGGTGTAGTGGCATGTGGAAAAAACATATAGCCCAGCTATGAAAACTAAAGGGTGAGAACATTCTTGACCTAAAGGCTGACAGAAGCTCGGCCCATCCACAGAATCCTCACCTCACAGAGGCCAAATAAATAATATGAGGAGAATGGAACTGGGTAGTACGCTGAACATGTGGAAGGCATTGTACATGCACCTGTTAACTGCCCTAACCTATAGGCCTGATTCACAAAGGTAAACTTACACTTTTTCCTAAGTTTATGATTGTGTGCTATACACAAAGGGATTTACGAGTAGTATAGTTACCACTAAAAGATGGGTCTTTTATGTGCGGAGACTCCGCACTCGCAAAGATTTCACTCGTAAATCCCACTGTGAATAGCAAACAACCGTAAACTCACACAAAAGTATAAGTCAACCTTTGTGAATTAGGCCCTTTGTATTTTAGTGTCAAGCAGGCTGTTGGCCTGTCTTCCGAGCCGTTTGCCTGGGTGCTACTGCTAGGCCTCATAGGGGCCCAGGAGGCAGAAAGTTTCAGCCATCTGTTACCTGGCTGGCTAGGTGGGTTCAGACTGGCTTCCCATCGCCTTCTGGTAGGGGGCAGTGTGCTGAGGTTGGGGTTCCATTGCCGGGAAAATACCACAAATATAGAAGCAGTATTCACCTTTTGATGGTTCGAGGGGATGTAGGATGTGTCTGTTTTTTATAAGCAAATATGTGTTAGCAAGTGTTTGTGTTTGCCTGTCGTGTGTGGTGAACATGTGAACTGATGAGAAGGTACTGGTATATTGTAGCCATTCTCTGCATTGTCATGGATATCTCTGAATTACAGGTGGCTATATAGCATTTTATGTGTGTCTCTGACATTAAGATAGCCATGCTTGAAATTTTATGAGCATCACTGGCATCCCTGTCATGGTAGTTACCCTGGCATACAATGGCTTTCATTGACCGATTATGTCAAGTGTCATGTATTGACATTATCAAAAAGAACAGAGGATGGATGGAATGCTGAACAATGCAAACATTCAACCACAGTCAGAAAGAGCAGGGTTTAATCCTTCATTTTTTGCCCACCACACTCCCCAGTTTAGACAAAGCCATATGCAGATCAGTCTTGACCCTGCTCCCCATGGGAACAGTCCAGCCCATACTGCCAAGCCAGATCACCCTTGGACTGGGACAAGCATTCTGGGACCAATTTCATGGTATCATCCCTCATAAGCCAGGCTGGCTTGAATTCAGTGGTGCAGCAAGCATTGGACTTATGTCTGGGCATACCCTTTCCATTTATTTTGACAAAAGCAAAAAGAAAAGATGCATTGACATTATGTCAGCCAGCACTAGCATAATGTTAGGCCTTGCATGTTGCAAGTAATTGTTCCCATTATGCTTATACCTGGCAGCACAGTGGCCCTCCCTGGCATAATAATAAACGTCTCAAGTTATACTTAGCATAATGGTAGTTCTGGTATATTATGGTTATCTTTGACATATTGTATACACCTTTGATGTAAAGGTTGCCATCCCACACACAGTAGATATCCTTCACATAATACTTTCCCTGGCATAATGTGTCTAATGATGGCACATTATGGGCACACTTGGTATAACAGTAGGCAAAAGAATGGTAGTGTTGACTACCCTTGGTATAATGGTAGCCATCCTTGGATTTTGCTGGACATCTTTGGCATAAAGTGAGAACCATTGCCCTCTAGTGCCTATGACTGGCCTGTGTTGAAAACTGCTGGCACAGGATGGTGATATATTGGCACGTACACCTGATTCTACATGGGATAATAGTATTTGTGGTACTGGGATGGAAATTACACACTAATATTTGCGAAGCAAACCAAAGTATTGACTAATAAAGAAAACTGGTATTTTGTAAGTAAAGTCATTTGCGAACAATTAAAGTCCCTAGGCTTGAGGGACTTTAATTGAAAATAAAAAATTATTTTTTTCACGGAGCAACAAGTGTGTATTCTCTGTAACTGAGAAACTGATATTTGAGGAAAACTTTATTCAGATGAAAAATGAAAAGCTTGTACTCATTGCAAAAACGAATACATTTAAGAAAATGGCAAGTTGCTGTTTGGTGACAAAATTATTATATTTCCTTGACATATATTTAAAGGTGATATGCAAGTGATAATTCATGCTGTGATGGGGTCGGTTATTGCTGAAAGGTTTTCCTTAGAGCCATAGGATACATCCTTGGTGCTCTATTGTGGTTCAGATTGAAAAGTCTCTATTTATAGCTTTTACTACAGCAGCCCTACACAATTTTAACAATTAAACAAGCCTATTACGATAATGTAGCAAAAAAAAGACAGGCAAGGTAAAAAAAAGATATATTAAAGAGAAATTGTAATGAGGAACCCGGAATGAGTATCCACTCCAACATGGCTGCCGCACTGGGCAAGGGAGTGAGCATTCTAGTCACAAGGACAGACAGCATAGGCCAAAAGGAGCATGGAGGTATGTTTAAAAGGGAAGATGCCGGAGAGCAGGGATAGAGAGATGGAGACGCATACAGTGTGGATGAACGGAGCAACCCAGAACAGACTGAGGCCCTCATGACAATCCTGGCGGTCGGTGTTAAAGCAGCAGTAATACCACAAACAGGCTGGCGAAAAAAAAAAATGGGATTATGACCATGGTGGAAACCGCCAACATAGACAGCCACTTTAACACTCCGACTGCCACAGCGGTAGAAACAAACACCGCGGTGGTAACCACCAACAGACAGGCGGAAGACAAAGTACCGCCCACTGTATTATGACAGACCTATCCTCCCCCTTTTCTGGGGTGGAACCAACGCTATCAAAAGCACGGCGGAAACATTACACAGAAGGGAAAACACTCACCTCTCGACACCCAACGAGGAACCAGGACGCCATGGAGCCCTAACTTCAGGTGTTACCTGTTGGTTTACCTCCTCTTCTACCAGAAGTACGAACGGCGGCGGCAGCGACTACGGTGAGTACTGCACCTACAACACAGGGGAGGGGGAGGAAAGAGAGTGACACACACACACGCAACACCCCCACCCTCACACACAACATACACACAAATACATGCATCAGCATTACATATACACCCCCCCCCACCCCCTGGAAGAACGCAAGGACAAAAAGGAAATTATTGTAATGATTGTAATCATGAAAAATCCATTCGTCAAAATTCAGTATATGCAAATATGTACACCAACTACACAAGTCCGGATAGTGTACCAATCATTGTCCGTGGACCACTGGGCCCAAAATGCATGGGCGAAGCCCACACATGATACCTGACTGGAAACGGAGAGAACACTGCTGGGGCATCAGATCGAAAATACACAGGCACCTCAAGGGGGGGGGGGGGTGCACCTCAGCCTGATGAATGCACGACACCACTGCTGCATGAGGAGGCTCCATGCCCACTGCTTTATCCTGGGGAGTGCAAAGCCACAGTCTCTCAAGTCTCTCCAGTGGGTGGTTTGCCCACTGTTTTATCCAGGGGACTGCAAAGCCACAGTCTCTCAAGTCTCTCCAGTGGGAGGTTTGCCCACTGTTCTATCCTAGGGAGTGCAAAGCCACAGTCTCTCAAGTCTCTCCAGTGGGTGGTTTGCCCACTGCTCTATCCTGGGGAGTGCAAGTCTCTCCAGTGGGTGGTTTGCCCACTGCTTTATCCTGGGGAGTGCAAGGCCACAGTCTCTCTAGTGGATGTTTGTCTCCACTGGTTCTGGAGTGGGGCTGGTGCCCAGAGTGCTTCATCCTGCCAAGGACTGAGGTAGTGGATGTGATACTCCACTGGTTCTGGAGGGGGCCTGGTGCCCAGAGTGCTTCATCCTGCCAAGGACTGAGGTAGTGGATTTATCTCTCCACTGGTTCTGGTGGGGTCATGGTGCACAGAGTGCTTCATCCTGCCAAGGACTGAGGTAGTGGAGGTGATAATCCACTGGTTCTGGAGGGGGCCTGGTGCCCAGAGTGCTTCATCCTGCCAAGGACTGAGGTAGTGGATGTATCTCTCCACTGGTTCTGGAGGGGGCCTGGTGCCCAGAGTGCTTCATCCTACCAAGGACTGAGGTAGTGGATGTATCTCTCCACTGGCTCTGGAGGGGGCCTGGTGCCCAGAGTGCTTCATCCTGCCAAGGACTGAGGTAGTGGATGTATCTCTCCACTGGTTCTGGAGGAGGCATGGTGCCCAGAGTGCACCACGTGCAGTATGGTCGGTACAATTCCATCACCTGGGTGTGCGTGCCACGAGATTGGTGAGGTTCCGGTAGCATGATACGCATGGAGGCAGCAACATACCCCACACTGCTGCGGCTTCGCCTTCCACCTGCAGGTGCAAACAGTGATGGAAGTCATGCCTCATGGAAGCTGCCCAGGGTCCAGGAACTCTCCTCCAGCCTCAGACAACTGGCCACTGGGGATGGTAGCCATGTCAGTAGTGGTGCCACTGTCCGAGGATGCCGTGGGGCTGGTGGCGGTGTTTGCGGCGGTGTCTGTGGCGGCGGTGTCTGTGGCGGCGGTGTCTGTGGCGGCGGTGCTTGCGGGGGTGTCTGTGGCAGCGGTGCTGGTGGTGGTGCATGGGTCAGCACCTGCTGAGGGACAAAGCAGGACATCTCCTGTAGCCTCGGACGGCTGCCCACTGGGGAAGAGGCTGGGGACTGTCGCTGAGGCTGTAGACATGCCTGGGGTGGTGCAGGTGGCGGGGCAGCTAGCAGTGTTCGCCACCATACAGGTTGGTGTGGTCGTGGACAGAAAGTGTGACACAGGTCCCTCAGTCAGTGCCACCATGCCCTCTCCTGACCTGCTCTTCTGCTTTTGGCCCTTCCCCACCTTTGATGGTGCCGCAGTTGTCTTGCCACTATCTCCTTTTGTTTTTGCTGAGCCCTTGGTGGCTGGTAGTTTCGGCTTCTCCCTCTGGGATGTGGGCACCTTTTTCACCTTGGCAGGTGGCGGAATGTCCTTGACCTCACTACGTGGCACACTGGCAGCCCTGATGGGTGGCGCACTCGATGACCCCACAGTTGCTGGCACCACTGTGCCTGGGGATGTTGTGGCTGAGGTGCTGGGCTGGGACTTGGAAAGCTTGGCCATAGGGGAAGGACAGGGGGTGTAGGGAAGAGATCAGTGTTAGCCAGGAAGAGTTTTTTAGACACACTGGACGGGAAGATGGAGGGGGTTTGAGAGTGGAGGTAGAGGTAGTGGTTGTAGGAGGTGTACGTCTGCTGAATTTGGGTGAAGGTGCATGGGCCGGAGGCTGTTGTGAGGTGGATGGCTGTTGGGTGGGTGGTGTGTGCCTGCATTTGTGTACTTTGGGAGGAGGGCTCACTGACACACCGGGAGAGGACACTGGGGATTTGTGAATGGTAGTGGGGGTGGTGAGGGCACGTGAGCGGTGTGTAGAGATGGGCGTGTTGGTGATGAGGTAGTGGCTGAGGATGTCGTGCATGCAGGTGTCAGTGGAGACGAGACAGGGAGGGAGGAGGAGGACGTGGAGGAGGGGGACACAGTGGAGGCAGCGGATGTTGCTGTGTCTGCATGGGGATAGTGCTTGTGTGAGTGCCTGTGGGATGTGTGGTGCTTATGTTTGCCATGTCCACTCTTGTGTGTTTATGAGTGTGCATGCTGTTCTGATGGTGTGCTTGGGATAGCCTGAGGTACAGTGGATTGGGTCTAGGTGGAGGAAGTTGGAGGGGGGAGGTTGGACACAGGGACAATAGCTGCCATCAGTGCTGAGGCAAGAGCCTGAAATGCTCTCTGTTGGGCTGCCTGCCCAGAATAAATGCCCTCCAGATATGCATTTGTTTGTTGCAAATGCCTCTCTACACCCTGGATGGCATTCACAATGGTAGATTGCCCAACAGTGAGGGATCTCAGGAGGTCAATACCCTCCTCACTGAGGGCAGCAGGGCTGACTGGGGCAGGGCCTGAGGTGCCTGGGGCAAAGGAGATGCCCACCCTCCAGGGTGAGCGGGCACGGGACACATGCTGAGGGGCTGCTGGGAGGGCAGTGCTGGTAGGGGGGTGGGTACTGTACCTGTTGATGTGGTGGGCACAGAGGTGCCCGCCACCGCAAGGGAGCTCCCATCCAAGGAGGAGTCGCTGTCACTGCTGTCTGCTCCTGTCCCCGCCGTGGAGCTCCCCTCGCCCTCCGTCCCACTAGTGGATTCAGACTCCATAGCTTCACCCTCCAGGGCCAAGTGGGTTGCAGCTCCCTCATGCTCCAGTGCCAATGCTCCTCCGCCTGATGATGCTATTGCACACAAGAACAGGGAGACCACAAAAAGGGGGGGGAGACAGAAGAAAGACATGTTCAGTGCATGCAACACCACTACCGTTGGCAGACACAACACACATGGAGCAGCCCTCTGCACTACGCCATGTACTGACAGTTCCTAGAAATTTCAGCTGACCATGGTGTATGAGGCCTAAGACTAATTGCTGCACACTTGGAATTCACAGGAGCCTGACTAGATGTAGATGGCTCTTATCACTGGTGGGGTGCCACATAGCCTGCCTCACAAGGGACCTTGCCTACCAAGTTCGCCCTGGCCGAGGGGAACCCACTGCCCACTTCCCCCACCCAGACACCTCGTGATGTGCGCAGAGTCAGCTGAATGAGAGTGTACTCACCCCCTTGTGGCTGCTGTGATGCCCTCAAGCGCCCGTCCAACTCTGGATAGGCCACCACCAGGATCCGGAACATCAGGGGTGTCATGGTGCGACAGGCACCCCTCCCACATTGGGAGGCCATCCCCAGCTGGGCCTCCGCCGTCTTCTTGCTCCAGCGGCGCAGGCCCGCCCATCTGGGAGTGAGTGCTCCATCTGTGATAGACCCCCAGAGTCTGGACTTCCTTGGCGATGGCACACCAAATACCCTTCTTCTGGTGGGCGCTGACCTAGAGGAATGGTACAGGGGGAAAGGAAATTACTTACCCGTCCGGACCGTCATACTCATTGCCCACCAGTTCCCACCCTTGCCCTGACGCACATACACTCACCATCCGCACATGCAGGCCTCAGCCCCCCCATGTATCTTCCATCCACACCACTCAAAAGAGGCATTGCCCATGCAGCGTGCTCACAGTGTACTCACCTGTTTGCCTGGAGGACCGTACAGTTGCGTGTACTGGGGTAAGACCCCATCCACTAGTTTCTCCAACTCCTCCGAAGTGAAGGCAGGGGCCCTTTCCACAGACACTCGAGCCATCGTAGATTCCAGACACAGGTCACAGCAGCACTTGCAGTGAAGGTCCTCTCCTGTTGAATGTCAGTTATTAAGTGAGGGAACAGACAGAAAATGGCGGTCACGTCCGTGCTGGGGCGTACCGTCACCACTGGCGTACATCGTCATTGGCTCCTGGGACCCATAGGGCCCTATGTTAACCAATGCAGAATTGTGCCACGATCTTCGACCGCCCACCGCGACGGTGTACAAATCCATCGCAGTTACCTCATATCCCATTGTCCCACCTTACAGGTCAGGTAGCCGCCATTTCAGAAGGCCCATGGGATGGATGTTAACTGCGTCACACCTATCTAGGCCGGGAATATAGACAGATACCGGCACATTGCGTATTACTAACGTTTCTGCAAATAACAAATTGTGATACCTCAGTGTTGGATAACTCTCTGCTCGCTGTTCTCCTCCATAGAGCACGTCCGCTGGGGCAGGTGATGAGATGGCGGCATCCTCCGGTGTACAGACCCTTGGTGGGCCTGTCGACAATGGAAGAGAGGCACATCCTAGTCACATACAGACTTGATCGTGCAACAATCCAGGAACTGTGTGCCCAGTTGGAGCCAGATCTGATTTCATCTATCCGCCATCCCACAGGAATCCCCCCTCTAGTGCAGGTTCTGTCTGTACTCCATTTCCTAGCCAGTGGGTCTTTTCAAACAACAGTGGCCATGGAATCAGGGATGTCCCAGCCAATGTTCTGTAACGTGTTGTCCAGACTGTTGTCTGCCCTGCTGAAACACATGCGCAGCTACATCATGTTCCCTCAAGTGAAGGATTTGCCACAGTGAAAGGTGATTTCTATGCCCTGGGACATATCCCCAACATCATTGGTGCCTCTGATGGGACACATGTGGCATTTGTACCCCCCCCAGGAATGAACAGGTGTATAGAAACCTGAAGAGCTACCATTCGATGAA
The DNA here is from genome assembly GCF_031143425.1 of Pleurodeles waltl. Taxonomy (NCBI): domain Eukaryota; kingdom Metazoa; phylum Chordata; class Amphibia; order Caudata; family Salamandridae; genus Pleurodeles; species Pleurodeles waltl. The sequence goes on from NC_090442.1 coordinate 436,228,166, forward strand.
TGTGCAGATAGGGTGTTTGGCAGACCAGTACATCTCCCATGTCAATGCCAAGTATCCTGGCTCTGTGCATGACACTTACATTTTGAGAAATAGCAGAATCCCTAATGTGACGGGGCCACTCCAGAGGCACCATGTGTGGCTAATAGGTGAGGCCAAGGGCCCAATACAGTTGACATAGGTGTCTAGGTATGGGGCTGTCCCTAAGGGTTAGTGTGTGTCTAACAGTTGTCCCTCGACATTTGCAGGTGACTCTGGTTACCCCAACCTGTCATGGCTTCTGACCCCAGTGAGGAATCCCAGGACAAGGGAAGAGGAACGCTACATTGAGGCACATGGGTTAACTAGGAGGGTGATTGAACGCACCTTCGGCCTCCTGAAGGCCAGATTCCAGTGCCTCCATCTGACAGGTGGCTCCCTATACTACTCACTGAAGAAGGTGTGCCAGATAATTGTGGCCTGATGTATGCTGAACAACCTGGCTTTGCGATGGCAGTGCCTTTTCTGCAGGAGGATGGGCCAGATGGTGGTCTTGTGGCAGCTTTGGAGCCTGTGGACAGTGAAGAAGAGGAGGCAGAAGAAGAGGATATCGACAACCGAAACAACATCATCATGTAATACTTCCAGTGAGACACAGGTAAGAAGATGTCACTGCTTCCCACATCTCATACTATTGTTTGAGCTAGCATAAGTCTGTCATTTTCATTTAGTGTATGGACCCTGACTTGTCACTTTGACTTTCCATTTCACAGGTCTGGGTCCCACTTTGTGCCCTCTGCTATGTTTACTACTGGCCTACAGCTGTGTTACATTGGTATGTGAACAAGTACATTGACATTGCTATATTCCATAGTTAATGCAATTACACATTTGTGAAAGCACAGACTGACTCCAGATTGTTTTGTGATTGAAGTGTGTTCATCCAGTGCAAATAAGTGGAGGGGGTTGCAAAATGGGCTGGGGTGATGGAGGAGGTATGTCCATGGCAGAGTCCAGTCTATTTGTTTCAGTTGTGCATTGTCCAAAGGGGCATAGGAAGTGGAGCAATGGCAGTTCAAGGATGGACAGGGTGACATAGTGGGACAGAAGGGTGACATTCAGGGGGGTCTCATTTCCTGGCGGGGGTCTTGGCAGTGTTCTCTGTCTTGCTCCTGGATCTTAGGGACGGTTTGCGGGGTGGTTCTCCATCTGCAGGGGTTGGGTGCTGGTGTCCTGTTATTTCTGTGGCGGTGCCTCCTGTCCTCTAGCGCCGGCAGAGGTGGAGGGCTGTTCATCGTCCAGGCTAGTGTCAGAGGCCCCTTGTTGTGCCACTGTGTCCCTCCTGGTGTTGAGAAGGTCTGCCAGCACCCCTGCCATGGTGACCAGGGTGGTGTTTATGGACTTCAAGTCCTCCCTGTTTACAAGGTAGTGTTCCTCCTGCAGCCGCTGGGTCTCCTAAAACTTGGCCAGTACCATTGTCATGGTCTCCTGAGAAAGATGGTAACCTCCCATGATGTTGGAGAGTGCCTCGTGGAGTGTCGGTTCCCTGGGCCTGTCCCCCCCATGTCGCGTAGCAGTCCTCCCAGTTTCCCTGTTATCGCGTGCCTCTGTCCCCTGAACCGTGTGCCCACTGCTACTAGGTCCCTGATCGTCCTGTGTTAGTGGGGTTGCCTGGGTTCCCTGTAGTGGTGGACACACTGCTGATTGACGTGTCCTGGGGACAGAGGCATGGGCCCGCTGGGTGGGTGCTGTGCTGCTGTTTCCTGAGGGGGGAGGCTCTGTAGTGACTTGTGACAGGGGAAGGGGAACCGACTGTCCTGAGGTCCCAGATGGGCCGGACTGGTCATCTTGTCAAGGCGTGCAGAGCTGCTGTCATCACTGGGTGCCTCTTATGTGGGGGGACTGGATATGTCTGGCACCTCCTGTCGGGTGACGTTGGGGTGTAAATGCATAGTTATTGTATCTGTGTGTGCCATTGTGTGCAATGGGTGAGCGACCCTCTACGCCTGTGCTTGCATTATTGGCTTGGTCCTTGTGTGATTGGTGATTTTGGGGCATGAGTGAGTATCTGTACTGGACATGCTTGGGGGATGGGTGTCCATGCATTGGTGTTACATGCAGGGCTTGGTTTTGGGATGTGTGGGTTGTGTTGGTGGGGTATCTGTGGGTTGTTGGGGTGATGGGTTTGAGGGTAAGGGCGGGAGTATGTGATGGCATGCAGGTGGGGGGGATAAGGTAGTAAAGATTTGCCTTACCAGAGTCCAGTCCTCCTGCTACTCCTGCGAGGCCCTCAGGGTGCAGTATTGCCAAGACCTGCTCCTCCCATGTTGTTAGTTGTGGGGGAGGAGGTGGGGGTCCACTGCCAGTCCTCTGTACAGCAATCTGATGTCTGGATACCATGGAACGCACCTTCCCCCGTAGGTCGTTCCACCTCTTCCTGATGTCATCCCGTGTTCTTGAATGCTGTCCCACTGTGTTTACCCTGTCGACAATTCTGCGCCATAGCTCCATCTTCCTTGCAATGGATGTCTGCTGCACCTGTGATCCGAATAGCTGGGGCTCTACCCAGACGATCTCCTCCACCATGAACCTGAGCTCCTCCTCAGAGAACCCGGGGTGTCTTTGAGGTGCCATGATGTGGTGTGGGTGATGTGTGAGGTGGTGTCTGTTGTGATGTGTGAGGGGATGTGTTGGTGTGTGTTGTTTGAGGTGCGTGGATGTTGTTTAAGTGATGGTGTTGTGTGTCTGTGGATGCTGGTGTTGTTTTAGGTAGTGTCTCTCTCTGGCCTGCTTTCAAATTTCTGGTAGTAAGGGTTTGTGGGTAATGTGGGTGGGTGTTTTATAGTGTTGTGGGTGTGGTGTGTGTATCAGTTGTGTGTATTTTGAATTGTCCAATGTGGTTGTGTTTTGTAAATGTGTGTGTATTTTGAGCGCAGTGGTGTGTACCGCCAATGGTTTACCGCATTTGAAAGACCGCCGCGTTGGTTCGTGGGTCATGATAGTGTGGGCCTATTCTTGTTGGCGTGACGGTGTCGGTTTTGTTATCGGCAGCTTATCACCGACCTTTGGTGTGGTGGACTTGTGTGGGTGTCTGTATTGTGGCGGATTCCGAGTTGTGGGTCGTTATACCTGTAGCGGAATTCCGACGGAGTGCTGAACAATGCAAACACTCACCCCCAGTCACAGATCTGGGTTTAATCCATCGTTCTTTTGCTCACCATGCCACCCCAGTTTGGACACAGCCATATGCAAATCAGTCTTGACCCTGTTCCTCGTGGGAACAGTCCAGCCCGAACTGCCAAGCCAGGTCCTCCCTGGACCGGAAACAAGCATCCTGGGACCGGTTTCAGGGTTTCACCCTTCATCAGCCAGGCTAGCTTGAATCCAGTGGCACAGTGAGCAAGGGACCCACGTCTGGGCATACCCTTCCCACTTAGGGCAACTTTAGCAACACAAAAGGATGATAGGCGGAGTGCTGAACAATGCAAACACTCACCCCCAGTCACAGATCTGGGTTTAATCCATCGTTCTTTTGCTCACCATGCCACCCCAGTTTGGACCCAGCCATATGCAAATCAGTCTTGACCCTGTTCCTCGTGGGAACAGTCCAGCCCGAACTGCCAAGCCAGGTCCTCCCTGGACCGGAAACAAGCATCCTGGGACCGGTTTCAGGGTTTCACCCTTCATCAGCCAGGCTAGCTTGAATCCAGTGGCACAGTGAGCAAGGGACCCACGTCTGGGCATACCCTTCCCACTTAGGGCAACTTTAGCAACACAAAAGGATGATAGACGGAGTGCTGAACAATGCAAACACTCACCCCCAGTCACAGATCTGGGTTTAATCCATCGTTCTTTTGCTCACCATGCGACCCCAGTTTGGACCCAGCCATATGCAAATCAGTCTTGACCCTGTTCCTCGTGGGAACAGTCCAGCCCGAACTGCCAAGCCAGGTCCTCCCTGGACCGGAAACAAGCATCCTGGGACCGGTTTCAGGGTTTCACCCTTCATCAGCCAGGCTAGCTTGAATCCAGTGGCACAGTGAGCAAAGGACCCGGACAGCCAGATGAAAAGGAGAATAATGCTAAAGAACCCGGCGGCCATAAGGAAGAAGATGCTAATGTCCTAGACACCACCGCCCAGGAGGAGCATTGTGGCTACAGGCACATGCTGTTTCCAAACTTCATTTGCTTGCTGGGTTGGTGGCAGGGGCATGGAGGGCATAATACTGGATGAAGGCACGTTGAGGCTGCATCACTGCTGAAGGTGTGATGAACCAATGACCTGACAGAGACTCACAAGAGGGAAGTAGGCCTCTCGGAAAGAGTATGAGAGATGACAGTAGCACCAGCTGACAACTTTAGAGTGAGACAAAACAAAGGAATTGTTGAATATGACCCTCTCTGCAGGGTCATCCCCAAAGTGTTTTGCCTTTTCCCTCCACATTTTCCTGAATTCATTTATGTAGGCCTTAGGACTCTGTGTACTTTACCACTGCTAAGCAGTGCTAATATGCTTTTGCTCACTCCCTAAAACATGACTTGATTGACATATACCCAATTAGCATGTTGAATTTAATCGTATGTACCTAGTAGGGAATACCATGTGCGCCCAGAGCCTGTATATGAAATGGCTCTAGCGGGCCTGCAGCACTGCTTGTGCCACCCATTTAAGAATAACCGTAAACATGCCCCAGGCCTGCCATTGCAGCCTGAATGCAGTGTCACACTGCCATGTCTACTTGCCATTTAAAACCGCTTGCCTAGCCCGAAACTCTCCTTTTACTACATATCAGTCATCTCTATAGTAGGCCCTAGGTAGTCCAAATGGCAGGATGCTGTGTAATGAAAAGGAAGGACATTCACATTTAAGTTTTGCATGTCCTCCCAGGGAAAAACTCCCACATTCATTTCACTACTGTGAGGCCTACCCCTCTCATAGGATAACATTGGAAATTCCTTATTATATTTAATAAGCTGTCATTTTGATTGGAAAGTGTTAGAAATGGGGTCTTTGGTTGGCAGTCAGGTTACCCCATCTCCAAGCAAGGACACTCACTCTAGTCAGGGTAAAAGAGAATCACCCTCAGCTAACTCCTGCTTACCCCCTTGGTAGCTTGGCACGAGCAGTAGGCTTAACTTCAGAGTGCTAGGTGTAAAGTATTTGTACCAACACACACAGTAACTTAATGAAAACACTACAAAATGACACAACACAGGTTTAGAAAAATAGAGAATATTTATCTAAACAAAACAAGACCAAAACAACAAAAATCCACTATACACAAGTCAAGTTATCAATTAAAAAGCAAAAAGAGTCTTCATGTAGTTTTAAACATACACTAACACTGTTAGCATGAAAATGTACCTTCGGTGCGTCAAAAATAACTCTGCATGGGCGAGTGTGCGTCAAAAAGGGCTTGCGATGAGTCGATTTTACTCACGAGCGAGACCTTGCATCGTTCCTTTCGTCGGGTCGGGGCGCGTCATTTCTTCTCTCCGCAGGAGAGCAATGCGTTGATCCGGTCAGCACTATCGGGTCGGGCAGGCCTTGCGTTTTTATACACCCAGAGGAGCTTGCATCTGAAATCCAGCCGCACGATGATCTGAAAACAACGCAGCGCAGGTTACGATCTCACCAGCCTCTGTCAGCGATGCTGCGCGTTGTTTCTCCAGCTCCGTGCAGCGATTCTTCGGTCGCGTTGCAGGCAAGCGTTAATTTTCAGCCGCGTAGCCGGCGGTGCATCGATTTTTCAGCCGCAGATTGGAGTTGCGTCGATCTTTTCCCCGCACGGTGTTCTGTCCATGGATTTCTTCCTCTTAGCTTCTCCTTTCAGGGTCCCAGGAACTGAATGGGCACCACTTGGCAGGATGAGAGTCTCTCCAGAGACTCCAGGTGCTGGCAGAGAGACGTCTTTGCTGTCCCTGAAACTTCAAGCAACAGGAGGCAAGCTCTAAATCAACCCCCTGAAGATCTTCACAAGATGGAAGGCACACAAAGTCCAGTCTTTGCCCTCTTACTCTAGCAGAAGCAGCAATTGCAGGATAGCTCCACAAAGCACAGTCACAGGCAGGGCAGCTCTTCTCCTCAGCTCTTCAGCTCTTCTTCAGGCAGAGGTTCCTCTTGGTTTCCAGAAGTGTTCTAAAGTCTGTGGTTTTGGGTGGCCTAAATATACCCATTTTCTCATTTGAAGTAGGCCTAATTCAAAGCAAAGTCTCTCTTGATTGTGAAATCCTGCCTTGCCCAGGACAGGCCCCAGACACTTACCAGGGGGTTGGAGACTGCATTGTGTGACGGCAGGCACAGCCCTTTCAGGTGTGAGTGACCACTCCTCCCCTCCCTCCTAGCACAGATGGCTCATCAAGAAATGCAGACTACACCCCAGCTCCCTTTGTGTCACTGTCTAGTGTGAGGTGCAACCAGCCCAACTGTCAAACTGACCCAGACAGGGAATTCACAAACAGGCAGACTCACAGAAATAGTTTAAGCAAGACAATGCTCACTTTCTAAAGTTTATTAAAAGATGTATTTTTAAATTGTGAGCTCAGGTACCCCAAACTCCACAGGTCTATCCACTCCCAAAGGGAATCTACACATTAATCAGATTTAAAGGTAGCCCTCGTGTTAGCCTATGAGAGGGACAGGCTTTGCAAAGGTGAAAAACGAATTTAGCAGTATTTCACTGTCAGGACATATAAAACACATTACTATATGTCCTACCTTAACCATACACTGCACCCTGCCCTTGGGGCTACCTAGGGCCTACCTGAAAGGTGCCTTACATGTAAGAAAAGGGAAGGTTTAGGCCTGGCAAGTGGGTACACTTGCCAAGTCTAATTTACAGTTTAAAACTGCACACACAGACACTGCGGTGGCAGGTCTGAGACATGATTACAGAGCTACTAATGTGGGTGGCACAACCAGTGCTGCAGGCTCACTAGTAGCATTTGATTTACAGGCCCTGGGCACCTCTAGTGCACTTTACTAGGGACTTACTTGTAAATCAAATATGCCAATCATGGATAAGCCAATTACATACACATTTTGTAAAGGAGCACTTGTACTTTAGCAACAAAAACAGCAAAAACAGAGTCCAGCACACATCAACAACCTGGGAAACAGAGGCAAAAAGTTAAGGGAGACAATGGCAAGGATGAAAAGTCTAACAGGAAGGTTAGATCTTTCATGTTTACTACCTATGGAATTGTAATGATACATTTTCTTTAGTGGTAAAGTCAGATTTATTGTTAAAATGTTGAAAAGGCCACTTTTAGAAGTTGCGATTTTCCTGCTTTTAGCCCTATGTGCCTGCAGCCTGTCTCCAATACATGTCTGGGGTTGGCTTTGTGTATTCCCCCTAGGCAGCCACACAAAATTGGAGCTTAGGTGTGACTTCAGAGGCAATTAACTAGCTTGAATGGTGGACGGAGCTAAGCAAGCCCCACTTGCACCTGAATAGGCTATGCTCTATCTCCTCACAATAGGCCTAACGACCCTGTATTGTCACTCCAGCCAGCTTGGAGCCAGGGCAGGGGAGGAAGTGGGTTCCCTGCACTTCAAAACCACTGCCTAGAAGATTATCCCACCTTTTAGAGCCTGTGGATACTCTGCCAGAAAGAAGGACTGCTGTGCTGCTGAAAGGACTGTCAGTCTGGGGGGTACCGATCATCCTAAATTCTATCAATACCTTACAGCCTTTGACCAAGTAGGTTTAGGGTTTGGGAGGTGGAAGGAAGCCTCCTTCTGGAATACTGAGATCAATGTAACCCCAATCAGGACAAGAAATCCAGGAGTGAAGAAAGAAAGACAAACCGAATTTGTTAACCTACGTACTGGGGAAACCAACGTCTGTTCCTTCATCCACAGAAGTGTCCTGAAAATACTACCATAGCTTCAGCGCAGAACAGAGGGAAGACAATTCCATTGCAGAGTCATGGAAACAGGGCAGCGGCATTGTCAGAGATCAGGTAGGGCCATATTTGTTATTGAAAAAGGATTTGATATACTGGGTGATTAAGGGGGAAGGAAGTTGAGTAGACCAATTGTTGGTACCTTTTGCTTTTCCCGAGCAAGTTATACATTTAGCCCACAGCCAGATAGGGGGAAGACCATAATGGGAAAGAGAACACCCAAAAATACATTTTAGAAAAAGTTTACTGGCCAGGAGATTATGGGGATGAAGCTAAATTATGTACCACCTGTGAAGGGTGCCAAATCACTAACCCTCCAGGATTCACTGAAGCTCCTTAGCACCTACTCTTCATTACTGATGTCGCATGTAAGAAAGACGGAATGGAATTAGTGGGACCCCTAACCCCTTCCACATGAGGATATCAATATAGCTTAGGACTTGTGGACTATGCCACCCGCTATCTAGTGGTGACCCCCTTGCTCAGTATGACCACCATCTCTGTGGCTCAGGCTTTGATCACTTTCTTCTCCAGAGTAGGATTTCCACATTAATTGTTGACTGATCAAGATACTCATTTTATGTCTGAACTAATGGGCCAGATCTGTAAAATCCTAGGAATTCAACAAATACAAACATCTGCTTAGCATTCACAAACTGATGAATTGGTTGGACAGTACAATCAAACTATTAGGACCATGTTAAAGAAAATTATCACCGACTCTGGAAAAGACTGGGATCATAAGCTACCTTTAGTCCTTTTTGCTATCCAGTGCCATGCCCAGTGATCTACTGGATTCTCTCCTTACGAACTACTGTTTGGAAGGCAACCACGTATTCTCCTACACATGGTGCAAAACATTCGAATGATGAAGAGGATGAGAGGAAGCTTCTTTTTGATTACCCAATAAAACTGAAAAGAACAGTGGCATCCTTACGGGAACAGCTGCATATGAATCTAGAGAAAGCTCAGACCCAGCAGAAACTGATATGATAAGGGAATGAAATTAAGAGAATTCACAGAGGGGGTTGGGGGTGAGATTCCCAACTTGCTGCCCACCACAGAGAATAAACCCTTAGCTAAATAGCAAAGACCTTATGAGATACTACAAAAGGTGAAGACACCTACATATTGTGTAGCTGTTTCCCATAAACCTAGGGAAGGATACACATACCATGTCAACTTGCTAAAGAGATGGGAGGACCCAGGGCAAGGGACAAGGGAGCTCAACCCAACAGTTAATTTTATCACCAGCACTTGTCCCCTGGATATCACTGTACATCAGCAAGGGTCTAAGAAGGAGCCCATTAACACTAGCACCTCCTTACATGGAGATCAGAGACAACAGCTCTATTGGCTGTTAAAAATATAAATCCCACATTATTTTCAGGGAACCTGGGAGAACAACCTTAGTACACCATAACATTGTTAAGGCAGGAACACAAGTGGTGAAGCTGAGATCGTATAGGATACCTGCGGCTCGTAGGGTGGTGGTAGAACAGGAATGAGAGGCTATGGTGAAACGGGATATAATAGAACTGTCTCAAAGTGCTTGGTTTTCTCTGGTTGTTCTTGTACTGAAAGGGGATGGTTTTGTAATGACTTCCAGCAATTAATTTGAATTTCTAAATTTGATGCCTATCCTAAGCCACGCGTAGATGAATTAATTGATAAATTAGAGAATGCCCAGGTTATGCCCACGATTGACTTGACAAAAGGGTACTGTCAAATTTCATTAGCTCCCAAAGCATGAGAGAAACCCACCTTTGCTACTGCTTTAGGACTCTACCAGTTTAAAGGTCTCACTTTCGGACTCCTTGGAGCCCCTGCCACATTCCAAAGATTAATGGATTCTTTACTAAAACCTTACAAAGTCTATGCAGGAGCATATTTAGATTATATTGTCATCTTTAGCCCTACATGGGAGGCCCCTCTTGCCCATCTAGATCAAGTTATAGGAGTGCTACACCAAGTTGGGCAGACAACTGACCCGCAACAAAGAAACTTAGCTACCGACTACATTCAATATCCGGGGTTCTCGATACAAACAGGTACCATTCTGCCCCAGGTTGACAAGATAGAGGTGATACAAAAAATACCTAAGGCCCACTAGAAATAGAGAGGTCCAGTCATTCCTGGGGTTGGTGGGGTTCTACAGACGGATTATTCCACAATTCTCAGAAATTGCTAGTCCTCTTATCGATCTACTGACTAAGAACAACCCTGTCAGACTAACCCTCTGGAATGATAATTATGACACCGGTTTCCTGAAAGATATCTTGTGTTATGACCCTGTATTGATCTGCCCTAACTCCCAGAAGAATTTTATCTTGCAGACTGAAGCGTCTGGACATGGGTTGGGGGCAGCATTATCCCAGCCTGATGACAATGGGGCTCTTCTTCCTGTGCTCTTGATTAGCCGGAAACTCTTTGTGGGAGAAAACCACTATTCTATGATTGAGAAGGAATGTTTAGTCATCAAGTGGGCCATGAAAGCCCTACAGTATTATCTACAGCACTGCTCTTTTATACTATTGACTTAAAATGCACCAGTGGTATGGTGGGCCCAAACTGAGGACACAAATCAGAGGATACTGAGGTGGTTCCTAGCATTACAACCTTTTTCATATCAGACTTTTCATCATTCTGGGAGGCTTCAGACACATTTGGATTTTCTCTCTTGTTATCCGGTCCAGACTGGCCTGAACGGATGATCCAGGAGGGGAAGTATTGTATTGAGGAACCCGCAACAAGTTTCCATTCTAACATGGCCACCACAATACTGGGGCACAACAAGAAGGGAGTGAGCATTCTAGTCACAAGGACAGACAGTGTATGCTGGAAGGTGCAAGGAGGCATGTTTAAAAAAGAAGATGCCAGAGGGCAAGGAGAGGGAGGTGGAGACGCATCAGGTGTGGATGATCAGAGCAATCTGAAACAGAATGAATCCACAAACAAGTGACCAGAGAGGAGGAGGCTGGTGGACATCATAGGACAGAGCAGGAATTAGAGTGTAGCTGACCCCGGAGGGCCAGAAGAATTGGATCATAACACTGATAGACCCAAGGCAGTAAGGAAGAAATTACAGAGGTCCCAGGCACCACTGCCCAGGAGGAGGTTCGTGGCTACAGGCAAGTGCCATTTCCAAATAGCTGTAGCTTGCTGGGTTGGTGTCAGGGAGTTAGAAGGCACTAATAATGGAATGAAGGCACATTGAGGCCAGGTCAATGGTGAAGGTTTGTTAAAGCACTGATATGATAGAGACTCACAAGAAGGAAGCATGCCTCTAGGAAAGAGTATGATAGGTGATGGTAGCACCAGGTGACAACTTTAGAGCAAGAGAAACCAAAAACATTCAGTTAGGGTTTTTTTTTGTTTTGAGGGGCGCATTTCTTCATGACACACCTGGTAACTATACCCAGAAGCAGGAGGAGTGAAGGTACCAAAAAGGAACCCTGCAGAAAAGACGTACCTGAGATATAACCAGGAGAGAAACTTATCATTTTATTGGGAATAAATTCACAGAAACACTGTATCATTAGACTATGGTGACTATTATCTCGGCTACGGAATTTCTGCCATTATCTAATGGGAAATAATTAGCAACAACTTACACAACAAAACCAGAATAGGAATTTAGGACTATATCAACAATGAGCAAGAAGAAGAGTTTAGTTACATTTTAAAGAGTCTGCAGAGACTCCTCAGACCCAGGCACAGAATAATTTTGTTGTCTCAATCAGATAATCAAAGCATTTCAAAGCCAACAGCCAGAAGGGTTAAGACAGTGAATGGTACAGACGACAATACAATCTCGGTGAAAGACAGACAAGAAAACAGTATTACCATTGAGCAGATATAGGACCACTGACAAAATCTCTGCTCATTCTTAATGGCTACTCACTTCTAACTCAAAAGGCTCTACAGTTTACGTTTTTTTCATTCATAATTACTGAGGACCCTAACTTTTCTAAGCTCAATACAGGACTATTGACATTTTTCTGAAAACTCAGGCTGCACCATATTTTCAGAAACAACTCATGTCAGACTATAATAGACACCAATTGATGTTACCGTCTAATTTCAATCCTCCAATTGATGCCATACCGGAGCAAAATGTTATTGTTTAGAAAGTTGCATTAAGAGATAGCCAGGATTCAAGAACGTAATCAGTTTATGTTAAATAATATCAGTAAAAAAAAAGGGATGGCCAAGGGCCTGTAAATTAAACACTACTATTGGACGTGCAGCCCTGATTGTGCCACTCACATGAGTAACACTCCAAACATGTCTAAGGCTTGCCACTGCAATCAATAAATCAATAAGTGATTTTGAATGTGGGGCGGTAGAGTCTCAAGGCACTGCAGAGCTTGTGTGTGCAGTTTTAATCTGTCATGTCGACCGAGCAAGTTAACCCTCTTACCAGGCCCAAACCTTCCTTTTTATTACATATAAGTCACCGCTAAGGTAGGCCCTGGCCGGCCCAAGGGCAGGGTGCAGTATATTTTCAAAGTAGGAGATGCACTTTTAAATTTTACATTTCCTAGTAGTGAAAAACTCTTAAATTAATTTTTGACTGTTGCAAAGCCTATCTCTTCCATTGGATCACATTGGGGTTACCTTATTACATTTATTAGTGAAGAGACAGGACCCTCAAGTTTGTTGTCTCCGGACTCACAATTTAAAATCATAACATATGGTGAAGTCGGATTTTAAATAGTAATTCTGAAAATATCCCCTTTGGCATTTTCTTTCATTTGGTGTCTTCTTCCAGACTCTGAATATACATCCGAGGTGGATGACAGCTGGGCTTTGTGCATTCCTAACAGGCAGATACACTCAAAGGGAGCTTAGGTGTGAGTGATGGGGCATCCACATCCTGATGGGCAATCCTGGGAGGAAAGGAGGGAGGAGCTAACACCTACACCTGAATGGGCTATGTCCTGTCCCAACACAAAGGGTGCATACCTCACTGTAGTTAGTCTGCAGCCAGGGAAGGAACTCTGTGCACTTCAAAGGCACAACTGGGTATATGGGTTGGGACTCATACACCAACCACTCAGTACACTTCTGGACCTGTGGATACTCTGCAAGGAAGAAGGACTGTTGTGCTGCTGAAAGGACTGTCACTCTGCTGGGCTCTGCTGGACTCCTTTTATGCTGAGCTGACCTGCTTCCTGATGGCCTCTTGCCTTGGAGTGAGAAGAATAGGACCTGCATCTCTACATCCCAGAATCAAAGTTACTCCAAGGGCTTACTGGCTTGCCTCCTTTTTTCTGAAATCTCAGGGGAACAAAAGACTTCCAACACACCTGCTACAGCTCCTGGACCCATCTTCAACCAGCTTCTGGACCCCAAAAGGCACCTATCCAGTCCTGGTCCATTGGAAGTGGTTTTTGGCTCCTGAAATCAAGCCTTTGAGCTCTTAGCGACCATAAACTGGCCCAACTGGAATTACGCCGCTCGCCCGAAGGATCAGGGTGAGCTGCTGCAAATTATCTCTTTGCACAGCAAGCATAGCCGCTTGTGACCACAAGGGTCCAGTCTGCCCATCAGTTAGGCCAGGCCGCATCTTCACGCCTGCAGAACACTGCCAGGAACATTCTCCTTGCTCCTGTCGAACTTCTTCCCTGTGAACAGGACTCTTGGCTCAATTTTTGAAAATGTAAAACTTTAGTGGGACTTGTCTGGGACTGCATTCGACCCATGCTCCATTGCGGTCAGCCTGAACTTTTAGATTTAATTCGGTCTAGTGTGTCCAGGTAGCCACGGTGGGCGCTTTATGCTTTTAAGCTCTACATTTCAGTTTATACTTTAAAAATTCATATATCAACTTCTAATTATTGGATTTTTGTCATTTGGTCTTGATTTGTTCATTAAATTGTGTTCTATTTTTCTAAAGAGGTGTGTTATCTTTTTGTGTGGTGTTTTCACTGTTTTACTTTTTGAAGTGTTGAACAAATCCTTTACACACTGCCTCTTAGGTTCAGCCTAAGTGCTCTGTGCCAAGCTACCAGGGAGGGAGAACAGGTTACTATAGGGCAGTGGTCTTCAAACTATTTAATGCCAAGCCCCCACCTGTGGGGAAAAAAATAATTGGGCCCCTCTCAACATTTTTCAGAATTATTGTATTAAACTGACAGTGTTTAAATAGGTCTAGACTTATTTAAACATTGCAGTTGGGTTATGTTACCGATTTAAAATTGCAATCAAATACATGATTGTCAAACACATTTTTTCTGGTTAGGTAGGCTTTAATAATGTGTAATTGTATCCATAGTGTGATTATTAGAATTAGAGAGCGAGGGGTTTGAAGAATATTTAAAGTCCCTTCCATTTTGACACCTTCTCCCAGCCAGAATATAAATGACATAAGAGGTTATTGATGGCCCATTACTGCCCTCACTAAAACAAAACACGCCATCTGCGTAATGCTTTCTTTGGCCCACGCCTGGCGCCCCCCCAAGATCACTTGGGGCCCTCCTAGGGGAGCCCACGCCCCAGTTTGAAGACCTCTGCTTTAGGGTGTGTATCTAATATTCTCCGACTGCGACTGTGGTTCCTGCTTGATCAGGGTGCATACTTCCATCAACCAGAAACCCAATTTTTAACACAAGTCATTTAGTATATTGCATAATATGCCTGTTCAGACTAATATAAACAGGGCAGACTACTCAAAAAGTGAAATCACCCATCTCACAACACTGTAGATTAATGGCCAATCCTTAAACTTACCACTGGTTAGCCACTACAGAGAGAGTGACATAATGAAGATGACCTCACATGGCAAGACATAGGTGTAATAGTGAGACCCTCGGGGCGTGGGCAAGGAACTTGGCCTTCGGGACGCGCTTCTAGAGTGCTCCTGTCCCCGGCGAAATCCTGTTGCGATCATGAGGCTCCCCGGGGCTGGGAGAGCCGATCTTTTGGATCGGGAGGACGTCTGGTGGACCCAGGCGTGTCTGGAACCCATTTCCGGGGGTCCGACGACGCAGAGACGGCGGCCGAGTGATCCCACTGGGCCGCACTGGAGCTGTGTGGGCCTGCAAGGCTCTTTCCCTGTGCTGGGGTTGCGCAGATTGGTTGTGAGGGTGCTGGAGTGATGTGGACGCCCCCTCCCCTGAGTACACGAGAGGCTGCCGTCTGCAGCCAGTATAGGAGGGGTCGGTGGACCTGCGGCTGGAAGGGCAGCCTATCAGTGGGGACGGCGACGTGAGGATCGAGGCCGGGACCAGAGGCCTGCTAACTGGGCTTGCTTCTGGGCTGGCCTGTGGGCTGAGAGGCTTGTCGTGCTGCTGAGCCTGTTTGGACTTCTGTGGCTGCAGGCTCGGGGGCCAGCCGTTCAAGCTGGGAGGTGTGCCACTGTGTCTCCCTGAGGCCCTGGAGTGACGGGCTGCCATCCTGGGCATTTGGGCCTGCAGAACCGCGCTGATGGGTGGTGAGCATCGAGGCGAAGGCTCCTGGAGGTATTCCTGGACATCCTAGCAGAGGTGTTTTGGCTTCTCTGTTTCTTCACTTTCCATGGCTTCCGCTGTGCTATGGTCCCTATACTGTCCTTGTTGGTGAGTGTTACCTGTTTGCCTCGCAACTGCTGGAGAGACTAGCGGCCATTTGATCTTCTTGCTTGGCTGGACACTAAACTTTCAAGGAGAGGAGTGCTGCGAATATTGATTTTGTGGTGCGCTGTTGTCAGGACTCTGTGGGAGGTGGCCAGTTGCATTTGGGCCTTGTGTGGAACAACATGGGGTGTCACAAACAGACGGATGCTTCAAAGGGCAACACTATGGAACAGTATACTACCCCTGTGGCTCTCCCGCAGCAAACAGCGAGATTGGAGGTGAGTGGAGATGCAGCCGGCACGCCGCTGAGTGCGGGTGAGCCATCGCGAGCAGAGCTACTTGCGGCCATTCAGGGCTCCTGGGTGGCACTGGATGGCAAAATAGAGACAGGTGTGGTGGAGGTCAATCTGCTGAGAGTGGACCTTCGGGAAGTGTCCGACAAGGTGAAGGTGGCAGAGGGTTCCATTGTGGAGCTACAGTCAGAGGTGGGGACACTGCGGACGCAAATGGCACAAGCCACATCCACGGTGCGACTGCTGGAGGTGCGGCTAGAGGATGCGGAAGGAAGGTCCCGACGGAACAATGTCAGGTTGCTGGGCTTTCTGGAGTGTGGGGAGGGGCCTCTACGGAATCCTTTGTGGAGAACTGGATCAAGGACGTGTTGCAGCCAGCTGGGCTATCTAGAGTTTTTGTGGTGGTGCATACCCATCCGGCCCTTGTTGAACCTCCACGGCCTGTGCCCCGCCTAGGGCCATTATTGCACGCTTGCTTAGCTACAAGGACCTGGACTGTATTCTGCCCGCTGCACGTGAGTGGGATAAGGCGTTATACGAGAATTGCAAGATCTCAATTTATCCTGATTACACTAATAAGGTGCAGAACTATCGTAAAGGATTCATGGAGGTCAAGGCGAAGCTCCGAGCCATGAACATCAAATGCATGCTCCTGTATCCGGCATGTTTGAAGGTCTTGTCGGGTGGCAAATCACACTTTTTTGAGTGCCCTGAGGAGTTGTGGCTTTGGTTGGAGATGTGGGACAACGTGGCCCCGGGTAGACCAGAGGGGTCTGGAGGCATCGCCCAACCGGCCTCTGGCTCGGAAAGCCCGGACTGGAGATCATATGCTTCTGGGCAGCTGGCGGAGTCTTGCCACAGTGTTGAGATGCAGCGAGATGGAACAATGGCAGTGGGGCCTGCTGACTCGGTTGGGGGCACAGCTTCGGAGCAGAACTTGGAGGGGGTGGGGATGCCGAGATGACCTGACTATTATACTTGCTGTGTGCTCTTTGTTGTCGGTCCTGAAGAGGTGATGCAGGGCTGGGTGGGGGCTGGCTCTCCGGGGCGCTATTGGTGCTTTGGTTCTCAGGTTCAGTTTTTTTGAGGGTATTTCGTGATCTGATGCAGGGGGGGGGTGGTCACTCCACGGTAGTAGGAGGCCATTTGTTGCAGTAGGGTGGGGTTTAGGCTGCGGTCCTGACAGCATTTACGGACTGGACTTACAGTATGGTCTGTTTTGGTTGTTTTATTGTATTTCCGGGTGGGTTGGGGGTGGTGGGGCGGTATGTTCATGTTTACAGTTTATTCAACAGTGCGGGTATTGGAGCGGGTGTGCAGGCTGTCCTTCTCTGTTTCGTCATGGGGGGTAGCGCACAGTGGGTTGTGTCCTCTGGGTGGGGGCATCATTTTCTACTGCCATGGGTCATCTTATCAATATGCTGACTTGGAATGTCCGGGGCTTAAAAAGTTATACAAAATGCTATAGGGTGCACTCGTTCCTTTGTAGGCACAAGGTTCATATTGCTTGTCTTCAGGAGACTCACATGATGGACGAGGAAGCCCTTAAATTGGCTAAGAAGTGGTGGGGACGGATGTTTTCATCCTTCTTTTCTTCCTATGCATGGGGGGTGTCTGTGTGGGTGGCCCCCAGGGTTCCCTTTACCCATGTGTACAGTGAGGTGGATGTGGAGGGACGCTATGTTCTGGTGGAGGGCATGTTGGATTGTCTACCCATTGTGATCCTTAATATATATGCTCCCAACACAGATGATTCCTCCTTCTACTCCAGTATTGGTCTGGGCGGAGGACTATAATTGAGTGATAAATGGGATAGTTGGATCGCCACCCGCTGAAGTTGGGAACCAAACCACTAATGGTACATTCTCTTAGAGATGTGATGGAGCACTTGGGTCTCTGGGACGGTTGGAGGGAACGGCACCCTGACGGTAAGGAAAGTTACTTGGCATTCTAGAACACATGATACTTATTCTCGACTAGACAGGTTTCTGTTGGGTGGCCTCGACTGCTCACAGGTACTGGATGTTACTCATCTGGGTCGGTTTTTGTCAGATCACGTGCCAGTTCGGCTCCAGTTGTAGCATGGAGAGACAGCCCCACGTGCGGCTTAAGGTTGGCATATGCCTTCAGACTTGTTGGCTGATTAGGGATGTCGGGAACGAGTAGGTCATACCATAAAACAGTATCTGGACTTACATTGGAACACAACTGTGTCTCGCGGCTTGGAATGGGAGGCTATGAAGGCAGTCATTCGGGGAGAGTGCATAAGCATGGTGGGAGGGGTGCGCAGACAGTTGGAGCAGGATCTTACAGCCCTAGAGGTGACAGTGGGGGAGGTACATCAGCAGCTCCCCGAATCGAGCACGGCTAAGCGGGAGGAGCTCAGGTTGCACAAGGAGGTGAATGCATGTTGGGACACACTAAGCAGAACAACTTTGAGAGGGTATAGGCAGTGGCTGCATCGAGAAGGCGACAAATCAGGCAAACTCCTACCATAGATCCTGAAACGAGAGGTGGAGGCTCCGCCAATTCTGGGTGTAAGGAATACCGAGGGTGTACTCCTCACGGGCGCAGGGACATTCTACGGGAATTGGCGTCCCACTTTCAAAGGGTATCTAGGGCTTGCACTGTAACATCGGAAGGGGGTGTAGAGCAGTTTCTGCAGCAGTTGCGGTTGCCGAGGCAGGACCCTGAAAGTAGGGACGCGCTTGAACTCCTGATCACTGTTGAGGAGGTGGGAGAGGCAGGGACGTCAATGGCAAAATCCAAATCCCCTGGTAGTGACGGTTTTCCTTTTGGAGATGTATCAGGCTTTTTCCTCCACACATAGGGAGAGACTGCTGGAAGTTTTTGAGGAGACGCGGGCGTGGTAAGTTACCAGACACCATGGGCCAAGGTATAATGTGTTTGTTGCTCAAGCCTGGAGGGGGGAGGATGCTGCGGATCCCTCTTCGTATCGACTGCTAACCATGTTGAACAGTGAGGTCAAGATACTCTGTAAGATTTTGGCCACTCGGCTCAGAGGAGTGATTCGGGGCCTGGTGCACGAAGACCAATGTGGGTTCATTCCGGGTCGTAGTACGTCCTTTAATCTGCATCGACTGGCGCATGTTCTACATGAAACTAAGGGAATGGAGTTGGAATTGGCGCTGGTGTCTCTCGACTTGGAGAAAGCGTTTGACACAGTGGAGTGGGAATATTTATTGGAGGTGTTGCGAGGCATGGGCTTTGGCTCCGGATTTTGTGCCTGGGTTTGACTAATGTACACTGCCCCGACAGCTTGTGTGCATGTTGGGGAGAGAAATCGACTGTCTGGGAGATCGGTAGGGGTACATGACAGGTGTGCCCGCTCTCGCCTCTCCTGTTTGGCCTGACTGTGGAGCCTTTGGCGATTTGGCTTTGTGAGGAGATGCTGCAGTGGGGGATCCCGGTGTATTGGGCCTTACACGTAATTTCCATGTATGATGATGATGCATTAATCTATGTGCAAGATCCTCGCATGTCAGTGCCGGAGCAGCTGTAGGGGATAAAGGTATTTGGGGCTGTTTCCGGTCTCAAGATCAATATGAAAAAATCACTTCTGTACCCTCTGGGGTCTCTTGTTGGGGTTCCTCAGGTTGCTCCCTGGGGTGGGCTGCACTGGAAAGTTGAATGTTTTCAGCACCTGGGTATCTGGGTCGCTAACTCTGTAGATGTGTACAATAAAAACAATGCTGAGTGGGTGGTAGCAGGCCTGGAGCACTCGGTTACTTTCTGGAATAAGTTGCATCTCTCCGTTATGGGTCAGGCCGCAGTAGCAAAGATGGTGTTTTTGCCCTGGTGACTTTATCTGCTACAGAACTCCTTGTATCTGCTGCCTGCTCTGCTTTTTCGATGCTTGGATAGCCTGTTGATTTCCCTAGTATGGGCGGGCAGGCGAAGTAGGGTGGCACTGTCTGTCCTGCAGAGTGACCTGGGGGGGGGACTGGCGATACCGAGGGGAGGGGAACTGGCAATCCCCAACATCAGATATTATTATTATGCAGCAAAATGGATGTCAGAGGTTGATAATTGGGAAAAGAGGTTGTATGGTGGTATGTGCGATGGGTGGTCTCTGGCGCACATTCTCATGTCTGGGGGCAGATCTGATCCCGCTGCACCTTATCTGGTGAGGACTACTGCTGGGATCTGGGAACAGGTGGTTAAACAGGTGCTCCAATGGGCTCCCTTTGATAGGGAATTGAGGATATGAGATCTGTCTCCGTTTCGGGATATGGCAAGGACAATGTCGATGGAGGCCTGGCGGTTGGATGGTTTCGAGGTGGTCAGTGATCTGTACCCTAATGGTGAATTTCTTTCATTTCCTGATGCTCAGGATTTGTTTGAGTTGGGCTCTGGCCAGTTTCTGCAATATGCAAAACCTGAAAGTGTGACCCGTGAAATCTTGGACAGTTTCCTGATGCCCCCTAAGGCCTCCTCGGTTTTGAATGGTCTTTTTAATTGGGATAAGGATATGCACCTTATCGCTCGGTTCTATAAGGCACTATGGGAGGATCAACCGGGTGTGATTAGCGCACGACGTAAGGCATGGGAAGTTGATTTGGGATGCGGCCTTATCATTGGCCCGAACGGTTTCCTGTAATCACAGGTTTAAAATTTTGCATTTCATCTTTGTGCACAGAACATATATCACTCCCAGTAAGCTAAATAGGATAGACCCAGGTCGATAGGCTTGTTGTCCTTGATGTGGTGAGTTTGGTGCTTCATTTCTGCATATGGCTTGGTCCTGTAGTGCTGTTTATGTATTCTGGCAGGAGGTGATGGCGGTGGTTGCAGAGGCTACTGAGTTTGAATTGGAGGCCACTCTGTTGTCTTGTCTCCTGGGTGTGGTGCGCAGGCCGCAGGGTAGCGGGGTTATCTACAGGATGGTACAGTTAGCGTTAGTATTGGCCAAACGCAGAGTAGCGATTGGTTGGATGAGCGCGCAGACTCCTGCGACTTCTGCCTGGCTGCAAGATCTACTGGAGTGGGGGGCGGTGGAGGAGCAACATATGCGCATAACACGCAGCGATGAGATGGCACTCACTGGTGTGGCTGCTTGGGGTGCACTGTTGGAACGGTTCACTGATGAGGAGGTCGCAGGTTCTGTGATTATCAATGGGGCAGCGGGATGGATATACATACTCTCCCTCTTTGCACTTGTGACAACCGAATGTGGAGTTGATCTATCTCGACTTGATTATGCTATCTAATGTCTGGTCTCATCAGGATGTGGGATGGGTTTTTGGGATTGAGGACGGGATTAGGGATGTGGTTATGTCTTCACTGGCGAAGCAATTCTGTATTCGCCCTTCGGGCATCATTATAAGTTGGTGACATCTTGCTCTGCTGTAACCTGCACTTTGTTGAATATTTATGTTGGTTTGGAATTTTTCAATTGAAAAATAAAAACAGATTAAAAAAAATAGTGACACCCTCAAGGGGTGGAGATAGGAGTGTCATGGTAAACTGGAAAGAACGCCTCTAAATAGATAAAAGGAACCGATTTTAGCATTATCTTAATGATTTAGCTGAGTGACACAGTGTTTGTACTATGTCTATCATAAATCCTTTACTTTGAGTGCTAGCATTTGCCATTGCTACATCTATTTAGGTTGCATACATAGTGGTCTTACTGCACAGCAACCAAATATGTACATTATGTTTTCCAAATTCCATTGTTAGTCATTGACTTTATTGGGATGCAGAACTGACACAGATGCTATGTGCACCAGAAGTTATACTGTGCTGACAAATTTACTGTCTGAACATAAACATAAGCATGCTATCTCCCACATTGTCTAACCTAGTACTGCAAATAGAATGTCCCTGAATTGCATTTCATTGTCTTTTGTTTCATATGTGTATCTTTTCACGAAATGTTTGAATACACTCAGCTACTTGGACTATGCCAAACTGGTTTTCTCATTAACCTACTTTTGGAAATTGGGCTGAGACCCAACCACCCCTACTGTAGCACTTGACTCTCACAGGGTAGCAAAGCAGGGCAGACTAAAGCCTAATGAAGGTAGGTGGTTTGGGCTAGTAATAATCAATTACTGACAGGCAATAGTAACACTAAATAAATGATTCTCCAGTAAGTACTTTATCTTTAGAAAAAGGAGAAATACATTTATTACACACACACACACACACACACTAGTAAATACTATGCAATAATTTACAAATATAAACAACGGCTGATGAAACATACCATAGATTGTGTAATCAGAAAGATATCATTTCAGCACTCCCTCAGAGTTATTTTAACAACGAGGTTGAGTGCGCCCAGGTGGTACCAACCTACCTGGGTGGGGATAGGAGGTCAAATGATGAAGCATGACACAATATTGTGTGTGAGACCACCTATTCTGTAAGGAGGAATCCCCCAATAGAACATGGCTACCACTACCATACCCCATTTCTAAATTAGATCACTACATCTGTGATCTGATGACCAGTAGAACAGGCCTGACCGGTCTGTCCATTAGGTCCCCATACTCTTTGTGTTTATGATTCTTTTCTCAGGTAGGTAGTATGGGGACCAGATCCTCCGCTATCTCTCCCTATGTGTATAACTTGGAGAGAAATTCCAGTCACTGGGTACCAGCAGCACTCAGGCGTGATTGAGTCCTTAAAGCATGGAGTCCTGTTGTGAGTCCTCTTCTTCCAGCAGTGCCTTCTTATTCAAATATACTCTTACCTGGTCTAGAAATGTCCTGCTGAGGTGGTGACTAAGATGTTAGCTTTATCCACTGCAATAGCAAGTGATTGGACAATTCTACCATCCAATCCAAACTATTTCCTTGTGTCCCAATCACATCCTTTTGCAGCACTTCGTCTTTGTCTTGCTGTAAGAGTACCCTGGTGCAGCTATTTCAAGGTAGCAGAATCCAGCTGCCACCAGGTAGGCCTGTAAACAGATCCTTAGCTACTCCATTATTTAGATGAGCTATCCTCCCACCTGACAGGGTCAGAAATGGTTTTCTCCCTTGTTGTGCCTGAAGCCTGGCTGTCTGGAAGGGTCCTAGGAATGAAAAGGAGATGTCTTCCTTGGCATCTACAAATCGAAACAGGTGGTGCAGAAGCTACGCTTTGGTCTGCCTACTGCCAGATAGCTAATTCCTGCTGAGTGTTTGGAAGTTAAGACCCATTTGCTCTTCCCAATGCATGCTACTTTCTGCTGAGCCAGTCATTAACTCTCCTAGACAAAGATGTTTATTCCACCCGTGGATGTGCCATGAGTGTCAGCATTGGTTATGAGCCAGTTCTGATTCCGGTAGCTTAAAGTACATTTTAAATAGTTATTTTTACACTTATGGTATCAAATGTCTGATTTCACCATTAAATCAAAATTAAATAATTTCTAATTTTTGAACAAGCAGACATAGGAAATAAAGATTATAATCCCATCTAGACTTGTTATGGAAATGTCTAGCAAGGCCTACACAGTGATATAGCCTTTGAGTTTAGTTCTACTGTGAAAGCTTACTATCCTCACTTTCCAGTATGCCCTATCACTATATATTAGCACCCTGGCCTGTGGGCTTGCATGACACACTTTAAAGTGATTTATAAGTATATAAAATAGGCTTTTCCATAACAGTCCTAGCACTTTTCCTTGCCATGAGTCACTGAAGTGAATTTAAACTTCAGCCCAACCAGAGCATAGTGGTGCTCCTGGAAGACTTCACCATCTATATATATGACAAAAAATGTATATGTACATTGTAGCCAACAAAAGATATTCGCTTACTATGCCATAGATGAATTTTAGGCATCATTTACAATGGACATATAGGGAAGTTAAATAGGCTGCTGGGTTCCAATGTAAAACACATACTTAGAAGCTTTCTTTATTATTATTCATGACATAGTTACTTAAAACTTTGCATGATATGAATAAAACAGAAGAGAAGAGACAGGCAAACACAATATTAACAAATACAATGTGCACAAAATATGCTACCGGTGCATGGTTTCTTCAGACTTTAACCTAACTTCTGCTTAGGATCCGATAATGTTGTTAGATAAAACTAAAGTGAGAGTAAAAATAATCCAGGATAAGATCCCAATAGCAGTATCCTGACCATTCCGCTGTGTACATGCTAGCCAAGTTGGTGCCTGTGCTCATTGACAGTGATCTTACTACTACAGAAAAAGATCGGTGCAGAGCAGAGATGTGTGAATAGACTCTCTTTGCCAGATTACAAAACTTTAAAAAATATATCATAAATCGTTCCTGTGTGCATAGATTAAAATGTTGATTAGGCCCCTGCGGAGCACACGGAGTTCTACTCTGCAGAATTCCACGGAGTTGGTTAAAAATTCTGTGGAATTCTGTGGAATTCTGCATGTGGAGGAGTGCTGTGCAGTGGCTAGATACACCTGGCTTATGTGCCTGATCTCAAAAGAGCAAATCGGGGTCGGGCGGCCTGACCCTGCTTAGCGCTTCCGAGATCGGGTGCAAGTCTCCACACTTCCTTTCACCAACTGCCCTCCTTCCTAAACTTTTCACGGTTGGCCAAGCACACCTCATGTCTTTCACCAACCTTGCAATTGCTTCCTCTGCACTTACACAGTCTCCGATCACCCTTTCTTGCGGGCCCAGCACTAGTCAGCAGCAAAGCAGCTCACCACCAGCAGCCTGGTATTTTCACAAAGTGCCTAGCCTTGCCTGCCACTGGGCTCTACGGCACTCTCTCAGGCCACACACATCTCTATCTGGGAGGGGCTGCCAGACTACAACTCAGCAGCTGATGCTCCCCGCTGGCCTGAGCACCATACCCCATACTGCCACTTCCTTTCCCAGGGATGTTCAGGAGAGAGGTTCTCTTCAAGTGGAACTCTGACTTCAAGTTTCGTTTTTTACAAGCACAGACACCCCCATATGCAAATCCTGCCATGCCCAGTGCCGGACCCGTGTGCACACAGAAGAGAAAGGGAAAGCATGTGCTTACCTGGTGGGTCCAGGCAGGGTACCCATTGCCAGCGGCCTGGCTATCCTCCTCCAACTGCTCCCGGGCTGCTGAGGACAGTGAAAGGAGGGAAGCGTGGATCCGGAACTGCCGTAAGTGCAGTCCCTCAGCAGCAAATCCACGCCAACGTGCAGAATAATGTGCAGCCCAGATTTTGGCCACACAGCGCTAGCGCAGATTGTCTGCGCATGCGCTGTACGGCTCATAACTGGGTTGCAGAAGAGTTATGGGCCAAACAGTGCAAGCGCAGTCAATCTGTGCTTGCACTTTGTGGTCCATAACAACTAGTGCAGTGAGCTAGCAGTTTTTCTGGTCAAACTCTGTGCTCAAAGCAGAGCATGGAGTGCCAAAAACTCAGTTAGCTCCGCCAGCGGATTGGAGCTCACGGCTCACCTTTAATGCCAATAGACAGAAAACAAAATGGGACAGCAAATTGAAGCTAGAGAGGGAGCACCTTATGAAAGTGTGCTGTATTGCATATTGTCCCTTAAGAAGACGTTCTTCAGTCTCTTAAATACAGACAAACACACACCACCCTTGAAAATGGAATGCAACCAGGGAATAGAGAAGAACACAGTTTAGCAGCGCAAGGCAAACAGAAGATGCAGTATTCATGTCATTCCCTGCCAGCTTTGATACAACCCCCTAAGTGTGCAAAGTTCCCGTGCTGTAAAAATGTAAAAGAGTGAAAGTCAAAACATTTGGGCTGTGATTCCTCCATTTAACTGTGTGACTGCTTTGTATTGTCGTTCAGCGATGACAATGAATTTTACAAAGCATGCCATTATTTGTGGACTCTGGCCATGCAGGCAGGACATCAGGGCTTGACCGCATGTTCTTATTCAGCTGGCGTTGACCAGATTCGGCAAGAGCCTTTTACGCACCGTGAGCAAAGTCGGGCATGTGCAGATATTGTGCAGGAAAAAGATTTGTTCAGCACCTGACAGAGCTGGCATGACAATGAAGCTGGCTTTGGGGCCCATGATGTCGCTGCATCCTTTGATGGTAACAGGCCGAATCTTAATGCTATGAATTTGGCCTTTGATGCTTTCAAAAAGATAGCCCTGCGCAGTGCTTAATTTGTGCTTGTTGTTTCCGGTGCTGAGCACCGACACTTAATTGAGGGCCGGGGCTTATTCTTCTGGCTCAAGCATTTGCTGCAAGCAAAAGGCACGTATAGGAAAGACGGAGGAAGAGAACAACGAAAAAGCGTCACAAAGAGAGAAAGTAGAAAGCTGCAAGAGTGAGCTGAAGAGGCCGAGAGTGGCTTTATATGGATTGGAGAGGCCCGAGATGGCTTCAGCATTACGCTGCCTGAGTATTCCGTGTTCACACATTTAATTGCAGCAGCCGCGTGTTTGAGGAGGGCTTTGAGCACCGGCACCTTTTTATTTACAAATTAAGCACTGACCCTGCGGCGATGGTGATTTATAAGTATTAATGCATAACCCTGACTGTCTGCATTTGTGAAAATGTTCCTTGTGCTGTAGCCACGATTAAATCCTAGCTTGTTTGTTCACGGCAAGTTTAAAAATATGCTGTGATAGGCGCGCCCCACAGGTGTTGCGAGGCCAGTGATTTTAAAGCCTCACTTCTCACCTTGGCAAAACAGTTTGTTTGGCTGTAATCCTGAATCTCTTTCCAAGTTAAAGATTTCAGGGTATTCGGCGAGCCCTCTCTTACAGGTGACAGATATTTGAGAAGGGCACCTTTTAGGTGCTAGGCCTTGCTCAAATAGCCCAAATTCTAGTCCAATTTGCACATGTGACGTATGTTGTGGAAGGTGAAATACCAGGTGGTAGACTTTGCTCTGGACAGTGTAAAAGAATGAGCTCATTTGACCTGGAAAAACCACTGATCCATGAGACGACATTAAAATCACTTGGATTTGATTGCTGTCAAAGTTGGTTTCCAGGTTGGAGTGTAGAGTTTGATGTTTAATTTTTGGAAGGCAACAATCAATGAAGCTAGATGCGGTTTCAGGGCACCTAGGTGGAGCTTGGGCGAGTGCCACTCTTGTAGCCCCCAGATATTTGTAGCTCAGGCATCACCCTACTAAACTGCTGCCCAGGTACCATTTGCCCTCCTTTTTTTGTGGATGGTCCCAAAGATGACTATTTTAGTTTTATATAAATTGACTGTCATCAGATTTTTTTATTCAGTATGAGGCCAGTGTCAAGCAGTTTTTGCAAGCAGATGGGAGGTAGACACATTAGAAAAATATCACCTGTATACTGAAGTGATGTCATCAAGTGCTGTCCAGGTTTGGGGGATGTGAGTGCGCCTCGTCCAGGACTGGACTCAGATCTGATATGAACAAATTAAATAATGTAGGGGTGAGGATGCAGCCCCATTTTAAACGTTGTCCTGTTGGAATGGCTGTGGATAGACACTCGTTTGTGCCCAGGCTGACCTATGCCCATGTTTCTGAGTACAGTAGCTGTATTGACCACAGGAGGTTGGCTGGGATGTTCAATTAGGCTCATTTGTGCCACAGCAAATTCCTGTCCACGTGGTCGAAGGCTTTAAAAAAGCACGTGTAGAGGAGTTGTTTTTTCCGAGTTTGCTTTGCTATAAGGATGATGAGCTCAACTAGGTTATCTGTCGTACTCGAGCTGGGGCAGCAGCCTGTTGGGTTGCATGAGAACTGACCCTGTCCTCTGACCATTCTTCCAGTTCCGGTAAGATCATTCCAGTGAAGATGTTTGCCTCTGTGTCTAGTAGTGCAACTAAACAATAGCTATCTGGGGCTGCGTAAGGCACTTTTTGGTAAATTGAATGTAGGATTGATCGTCGCCAAGACTCTGGTATACAAGTCTTGCCGAGACAGTAATTGAATAGTTCCCGGTCTTGCTTGTATAATGAGGCAGGGACGCCGTTTGGACCAGGTGCCCTGGAACCTCTTGTTATCTTCATCTGTGCTGCCATGGAGGCTTAGGAGACAGAAAGGGCTCATATATCCACCTTAGTATTTAGGTGCGGCTGCTCGGGCTCGTTGCCGTGATATAAGGACCCGATGTACCCCAGCCAAATTTGTTAAGGGACATTAATGCCTACAGCACAGACACAGTCATGCTCTAGCTGATTGGTCAAGGCACACAAGAATGTGCAGTCTTTTGCATTGCAAGCTTGTAGAATTCAAATCCACTGTTGCTCACTTCTTGCTCTCTTTGCTTTCCAGATAGATTTCTTATATTTGTTTCTGATCTCTGTAAATGTTGAGAGAGAAGCGCCAGGTATGTGCTTGTTGTGTTTACTTTGCAGCTTTCAGACACACTTTTGTAGTTTGAGAGTGCTGTTAAACCATTTGCTGCGTGCCGGGCATCAATGCAGCATGCGCTGCCAAATATTTGCCCCCAGGGAGGACTTTAAGCCTGCCAAAATGTTTTCCAAAGTCAGCCACCGGATTCTGTAACTTCCAGCTGCCTGTAGAATGAGATCTTTTCCATCTGTTGTATTTTGCTTGAGTGACTCCCATCCATCGTACTTAATGCCATGCTGCTCCTGGGTCTTGCAGGCCTATATTGCACCTTTCGATGACATCGTCATTGTCTTTTGTAATCTCCAGCGTTAAAGGGAAGTGGTCGCTTTCTCTTTGGCTTTCTACTGAGAAAGCTTTAACCCTGTGAAATAGGTGGAGGGAGCCAAATACATAATCTAGTATGGACTCTGTTGTTTGGGTTTTCTGAAACAAATCTTCCATTCAGTGCATTGAGTGATCTGAAACAAATCTTCCATTCAGTGGCCAGAGCCCAATTGTTTCAAGTGTAACCAGCAGGTGATGGTCAAATTTGTCAAGTTTTGCATATTTTGAAGCTTGTACAGGTATATTCCAGCTGGCATCTGAGACATGTGACTTCATAAATTTTCTGACATTTTTAGCCAGATTTAAGTTAAATTCACTGGTCACTATCCATTCAGCGCATAAATGCTGATTGTTAAGCTCCAGTAAGGCTTGCTCTACAGCTTCGGTTGCTTTTTGTCTGCGGGCTTCCTTAGGGTTCAGATAGATATTTACTATCAAGAAACCTAATCCCTCCATCTCAAATTTCCAGTTATTAATTAATAGCGCTTGCATATAGGAAGAGCTAATTTCCAAATCTGTTATTTTTATGTTTTTGTTAAGGGTTGCATAAAAGCTCAAGCTACCCTTTGGCCTGCCCTTGCTTCTGTTTTTTTCAGCAGGTTTGTAAAATTGTGAGTGTTAGACATGGTATCTATAGCGTGGTGCCACCTAACTTTTTGCTTTTACTTTCCAGGTTGTTGCTGTGTGCTGGACTCTGTTTTTGATGTTTTTGTTACTCTGAGCACTTAGCCACTGCTTACTAGTGCTAAAGTGCAAGTGCTCATTATGTGAAATTGTATGTGTAATTGGCTTTTCCATAATTGGCATATTTTACTATTTACTAGTAAGTCCCTAGTAAAGTGCACTAAAGGTGCCTATGATCTGTAAATCAAATGCTACTAATGGGCCTGCAGCACTGATGGTGCCCCCACCTGAAAAGCCCTGTAAACATGGCCCAGACCTGCCACTGCAGTGTCTCTGTGTGCAGTTTTAAACTGCCAATTCGACCTGGCAAGTGTACCCACTTGCCAAAGCTAAACCTTCCCTTGTTATAGATGTAAAGCACCCCTACGGTAGGCCCTAGGTAGCCCCATGGGCAGGGTGCAGTGTATGTTATAGGTGGGACATGTATTGATGTGTTTTACATGTCCTAACAGTGAAATACTGCCAAATTCGTTTTTCACTGTTGCAAGACCTATATCTCTCATAGGTTAACATGCAGGCTGCCTTTAAATATTCTTAAAGTGCAGTTTCACTTTGAGAGCAGAGAGAGATGTGGAGTTTGGGGTCGCTGAAACTCACAATTTAAAAATACATCTTTTAGTGAAGTTAGTTTTTAGATTGTTAGTTGGAAAATGTCACTTTTAGAAAGTAGGTATTTTCTTGCTGTAACCATTCTGTGACTCTGCCTGTTTGTGGATTCCCTGTCTGGGGCAGACTGACAGTTGGACTGTTTGTGAATCTCCTCTAGACACTGACACAAAGGGGCCTGGGGTGTAGCCTGCATATCTTGATGAGCCATCTGGGCTAGAGTGGAAGCAGGAGTGGTCGCTTACACCTGAATGGGCTGCGCCTGCCCTCACACAATGCAGTCTCCAACCCCCTGGTGTGTGTCTGGGGCCTAGCCCGAGCAAGGCCGGATCTTGTACACAACAGAGACTTTTCTTTGAAATTGGGTAACTTCAAAGGCAGAAAGGGGTATAAGTAGTGGACCCAAAACCCCACATTTTAGATTTCTTCAAGATTTGCTTCTGGAACCAAGAGGAACCTCTGCCAAGGAGAAGAGCTGAAGTGCTGAGGAGAAGTGGTGCCCCTGCCTGTGACTGTGCTTTGTTCGGTATCCTGCAGTTGCTACTTCTACCTGCGAAATGGGACAAAGACTGGACTTTGTGGTATATTCCTGCTTGAGAAGAATCTCCAAGGGCCTAAACTGAGATTGCCACCTGTTCTGAAGTCTCAGGGCCATCAAATACTTCCTCTGCCAGCACCTGGACTCTCTGCTGAGACTCCTGCCCTGCCAAGTGGTGCCTAATTCAGTCCCTGGGCCCTTCAAAGGAGAAGCTGGTGGAAAAAACAAGAAAAAACAAGTAAACCGACTTTGGACGACTCTGGACCGACGCTGCTGCCGAATCCTGTGACGCCGCCTGCAACCGAAGCCATGGTCATTGCTGGAGTGCGACGACCCCATGGGCCCGATGTGCTGCAGACTTGCTGAAGTCCCCGGCTCTATGGAAGTCGCCTCACCACGTTGTGTCCGCCAGCAGTGTGCAAATCCAACTCTTCGCACCAATGCTGTCTCACCTCCACCGCTCCACAGCAAGGACCCAACACCTTTTTGACGTCTCCACTCCTTCGCTCTGCAGCACCGGAACTGATGCTGCCTCGGATCCAGTGACGCCACAATCCCCAACTCCGTGCACCGGCTTGTTTCCTTATTTTTCACAAGCTACTGTACCTGGGGTCCTTGTGACTCCATGACCCGCTACATTGGCATCGGATTGTTGGGAACAACTCCGTTACAACGTCGTTATAGCACCTATTTGAATCATTTGTGTTTCTAAGCACTATATTGAAGTTTAATCTTTAAAAAATCATAACCTGACTTGTGTATGTTGGATTTCTGTTGTTTTGGTCTTGTTTTGTTTAGATAAGTATTGGCTATTTTTATAAACCTGTGTGTATCCATTTTGTAGTATTTCACTGTATTACTGTGTGATGGTACAAATACTTTACACATTGTCTCTGGATTAATCCTTTCAGCTCGTGCCCAGCTACCAAGGGGGTGAGTAGGGGTTAACCAGGTGTGTTTCTCCTTTGCCCTGACTAGATTGAGGGTCCTTGCTTGGACAGGGGGTAACCTGGCTGCCAACCAAAGACCGCATTTCTAAGAGTGTGTAACCCAAAGAGGTGTTTTGCCAAGGCTCTACGTCTCCTGGAGGCATATTGATCTTGTTCTTATGCAGCACAGACCTCTTTTCTATTTTCTCTTGTGTGCTAGGTGCGACCATGAAGGGCAGGTGCAAGCCAGTTGAAGCGATTGCTCCCTTGAGGTGATATAGCGGTGTACCAAATTCTGTGACTCACAGATATAGTCATTTAGAAATTTTGCTTTGCGTGAATTTAGTCATTGGGTGGGCTTTTTGCATCTGCCAGTACCGCATGACTGGCTCTGGTGGCAGCAAGATTGTCATAGGTGGGCTGCGCTAAGAAATAAGGCTATTTCTCTGGCACTGGTGTACTCACATGGATTCCCCACTTCTCCAGCAATGTCCTATGCTAGAGGATGTCGTCCTTAATCTTGACGTTTGAGTCCCGGAAGAGATGAGCAGATTTTAAGAATATTTGTCCCGTTTAGGATATCCCAAGGCCCCCCTGGAACTGTAGGTAGGATAGAATATTAGCATGGCCTGCAGGATAAGCAATATTTCATCCTTAGTTTTCCTTTTATTGTGCCACTGTGGATTGTTACTACCTGAGAGAGGCCCCAAGTGATGATGGTGTTTTCATCACTAGGATGAGATTCCTGTCTGTGCCTACTCTTGTGGGTTTGTCGAATGATGGCGATGGGCGACTGCCCATTTAAAAGACAAGATAAGGGTGGACCGTTTTCTCAGCAAATGGCTGCGTGTTTAGGCATTATAGCTTATGGTCAGGTCCTTCGTGGTAAACCTCCTGTGGTTGTGTTAGCCCAAGAACTGCATCTCCTGGTGGGTTTATTTAGGTCACAGGGTTAGTACCATGAAGCTTGCCCTGATTTAAGTCTATTTGGGCTATGCCTGCCGCCCTGGCAGTTTGAGTGCTGGCTGCATGCTTGCAAACCCTGCTCCCCCCGTTAGGTGGGCTCCCAAAGACTGGAGGGCTAACTGGCTATTAGAATGTCTGACTATACTTTCCATGGCTTCAGAGGACTGATCTGATGGTGGCCTTATAAGGTGCTATTCTCTTTGCTGGTCTGCTGTGCCTGAGGTAGCTGGAGCTTGCAGGTGCAACACATGAATGGAAGCTCTTTTTGTATTCCCGAGTTCTTGCAGGTCAAAGCTCTGAAAAGCTTGCTTATTTAAAATTTGCCTGGCCGTGTCCTTGTGTACATTATTCTGTGTGCTTTTTTTGTGACAGTGCCCTCTGCTGAGCCGCCCAGACGGCGTACATCCTAGTAACTTGATAGTGTTTAAATAATGGGTAAACTTGCCCGGCTTTGTGAGTATTAGATTGCTTGACATCAGGCAGCCTTGGGTATTTTTTTCTTAAGATTTTTCAGACTTAAAATAAATTGAGAGGACAGGTTAAAAGGGAGGCGATTCTGGCTTCACTGACCCATTTAACCTTAGATGATCAGCTGAGTTTTGCTGGGCTGTGTTGTCCACTTGGCCCACTTTATCTTTATAGCTTGTTTGTCCTATGTTTATCAGCCAAACCTATTCCTGATGCGCTTGATGAGGCAATGTAGGTGACAGAGAGTTGCCTTTGGTGGTTCCTGCCTCCTCCTGGCGGGGACACCCAGCCAATATTGATGTGTCTGGTTTACCTTGTACCAAGACTGTATTTTTTATTTCAGTGATCATCAGTTAATTCTGCTAGTTTTTCCACAACTGGACCATGGCCACAGTGCTGCACTGTCTCTGTCACTTGGATCTGTGCTCTTGTAATCAAGGAGGTCAATTTTTCAATTTTTGCTTTGATGACCATAATGTATGATGTCATAGTCTGTAAATGCGATATTTCAATGAATAACCTATCGGTGTTCATTGTATTTCCAGTTGTGATGCAGATAGTAGATTACATAGAGCACTCCACTCTGGTCCTTCACTACCCTGGTTCTCCGATTGACTCTGTCCCTCAAACTCACATTGAATACCTTCTGGGCTTCCAGGTATGGGCCACAAAAGTACGGGCAGTGTCTGAGAGAGCTGGATGCTGCTCCAGTAATGGCTGGTAGCATTACTCTCTTCCTATTGTTTCTGCCTCTCGGGTCCATTTGGAGTAGTCGAGGATGAGCTTTTGTTTGTAGATCCCGGGACTGCTGGTAGAGCTTGGTGCCATATTTGATCCTTTGGTATGTGCAGCTTTTTTAAGTTGATCACTGGGGATAGCGGGTATCCTTGGTTTGTTGGAGATATGGAAGAGTCAAGAGAGGCAGGTTTCAGGCTGTTTACAGCTTGAGTAGTCTCTAAATTTGGCAATGATCCGTGTAATCAGAGTGCTTGGTTGCTGCTTTCAAGATCCAGGCCCTGCATAATTGCGCTGTCACTTAGCGATCTTATGGCTGACCGGATTGCGGCTAAGTTCAGGAGGCTCTTTGCTCTAGCCTTTTGCTTGTCCTGCTTAGGTCTCACAGGGCAGAAATACTCCTGTATTGTTTTATCCATTTTGGTTGGATTCAGCTTAGCTGTGTCCAGTGTGGCTTTGTCTTCTGGTTGGTAAAGCCACTCCTTTTCTTGAGGTGCATCGACGGCAGAGATATGTGGTAGACTTCTCTTCCTCTGCCTCCTCACGGTGAGGGAGGAAGATCCTTTGTGTGTGAGTTTTTTTTTAACATGTTGTGTGCTCTGTCATGAGCCATTAGAAGGAGAGCGCTATGAGTTCTCATTTTAATTAGGCTTTTTCTGATGATGGTCCTCTTTAGGTCACCTGGGCCACCTGGTGTACCTCCTTTTTGCGCCACCTCACCACTCACTCCTGAAGCAAACCGTTGTGTAGGGGAGCACGAGCACACATAAGCAAAGGAAGCAAGAGGAAAATGCAGACATGACTGACACTGCTTGGCAATATTTAGGGTCTCTGGTGGTTAGGCCCCACGAAAAACACCAGTGGCCCCAGCTGAGCTCTGGTTAGAGGCACTTCGAGTCTCCATCTCTGAGGGTGCCCAAGAAGATCTGGGGATGCCTGGGAGTGGGGGTTGGGGGAGAGTTGCCAACATGCTGGGCACAGGACTCCGCTCCACATGTAGCGGACGGAGGCAAGGGACCTGGGGCAGAGGGGTCCAGGAATCACAGAGGGCCACAAGTCCAAGCCCCTATTTGTACCTGTGCCACTCTGTCCCCGCACTCGTGCTGTTCATGGTGTGCCTTCCAAAGGTCACTCCTCGCTTCTCTCGACCTCACTGTTGTGGTACATCACTTCTAGGTCATGCTTCCTCCCTGTCCACATATTTAGAAGGGAAGCACATGCTACTGTTTACCAGTGATAAAGTGCACAAAGTCATAAGGTCAGCAAAAGCAGACAGGAAAAATGGATAGAATGACAAAAATGTGGTCATTTCTCACAACCATGATTCATTTTACCCCACTACCCACTTGAAGCAGATTACCAATAAAATGCTTTTTTATAAATATATTATTGATACATTGTAAACGTGTCCAGATGTGACCTTGCACTTATTCTTCTGACAGCCCCATATGCATCCCATGTCAAGGAAGTATTTTATTATTTTTGTGAAAAAAAGAATTTTGAGACCTGACAGCCTTAGGGTGGTCACCCCTAACTTTTTGCCTGTTTTTGCTGGTTTTAGGACTCTGCGCACTTTACCCCTACTAACCAGTGCTAAAGTGCATATGCTTTCTCCCTTAAAACATGGTGACATTGGTTCATACCCAATTTGCTTATTTAATCTACTTGTAAGATCCCAGTAAAGTGCACTAAATGTGCCCAGGGCCTGTAGATTAAATGCTACTAGTGAGCCTGCAGCAATGATTGTGCCACCCACATAAGAAAATTAGTTACTTACCTGTAACTGCAGTTCTCCAGTATTGGTATCTTTCATAGATTCACATGCTTGAATCATCCCCGTCGTCGAGGTGGGAGCCTCACGGTAAATTTAAATATATAAAAAGCAGTAAGTCAGTAAAAATAAAACCAGTAGGCCCAAGTAGGCCTCATAAGGTATTTTACAGTCTATCCACTTTGTTTTGTGAAAAGACCCAAACTTGAGTATCAACCAATCAGGATTCAGCCCCTCCCAAACACTCCCAACAGAGGCTGAATTCCCTCAGATTTTCTATTAGGAGTGTGAAGTTTAATATCTGTATAATAGGGGAGCCTCTGAGGGGAGGAGGGTGGGTCGCATGTGAATCTATGAAAGATACCAATACTGGAGAACTGCAGTTACAGGTAAGTAACTAATTTTCTTCTCCAGCATTGGATCTTTCATAGATTCACATGCTTGAATCCGAGTAACGAGCAGTAATGTTTTCTTACTTACTGAATTACATTGACTGTAATGCCATCGTAATTCTATACGTGATGTGATTCACATTAGTTCAGTTTTAAATATGCACTTACATATAATTATATTTATATTCACAAACATACGAATATAAAAGCAAGAAAATGTGTGTGGCAAGAAATCCTGACACAGTCTATGCTATTATTATGGAGAATACGACACGTTAAACAGTAGAAGAAAATGAACCATTAATGACCATACCTCGAGTGTGGTGGTGGGATGTGTAAGAGGCTCACCTTAACGAAATAGATGCCTCAGCACTGCTTGTCCCACTGCTGTATCGACCTGGTTTGTCTCCTCTAAACAGTAATGTCTTGTAAATGTGTGTTGGCTGGACCATGTTGCTGCTCTACAGATGCTATGTAGTGGTACACCTGCAAAGAGTGCCGCTGAAGTGGCCACCGATCTTGTAGAGTGGGCTCTCACCTTGGTGTGGAGCGGCTTTCCTGCTTTTGAATGGCAGAATTGAATCGCCAGGCCAATCCATCTTGCTAAAGTTTGTTTGGACACCGCGTGTCCCTTCTTTGTTCCGCCGAACGCTACAAATAATTGATCCGACTGGCGGATGGCGTGAGTTTTCTGTAGATAAAACTTTAAACATCTTTTAATATCGAGAGAATGTAATGTTCTTTCCGCCACTGTTTGCGGATTTGGAAAAAAGGTTTTTAAGATGACTGGTTCATTTAAATGAAATGTTGAGGGAACTTTCGGAATGAATTTAGGATTTGTCCGCAGGATGACACCTGAGTTTGTAAACTGGAGGAACGGCTGTTTGATGGTGAAAGCCTGAATGTCACTGACTCTCTTTGCCGAAGTAAGAGCTAACAGTAACGCTGTTTTCCATGCCAGGAATTTTAGGTCAGCCTTGTGGATCGGCTCAAAAGGAGCTTTCATGAGTTGCATCAACACAACATTCAATGACCATAGAGGCGGGGGTTTCCTAATTGGCGGGAAGACCCGAAAAAGGCCCTTCATAAATTGTTTGACAATTCTTGTGGAACACAAAGAGAGTTTATCTGGTGATCTGCGGTATCTGGAGATTGCTGCCAGATGTACCCGTATGGAAGAATATGCAAGTCCTGATTTTGCCAGGAGCAGGAGATATGGAAGTATCTGTTCCGGAGTAGAAGATAAAGGATGTATATTTTCCGCTGCACACCAAACACAAAACCGTTTCCATTTAAGTCTATAGGTTTTGTTGGTAGTGTCAGCTCTAGCTTTTGCTAAGATGTCTCTACACTCTGGGGAGATTTTGAGATTTAAGTATTCATTGTGTTCAGGAGCCAAGCCGACAAATGAAGAGACGACGGATGTGGGTGTGTGACTTGTCCCTGGTGCATCGTTAAAAGAGTCGGACTCTGTCTGAGTGGTAGATGTGGTCGTTCGGAGAGCATGAGGAGCTCCGTATACCATATTTGTCTGGGCCATCTGGGAGCTATGAGTAGAAGTCGACACCCCTCCGTCTTCATTTTTCTGATGACTCTCGGAATGAGCGGGATCGGAGGAAAAGCGTAGGCATAAACTCCTGACCATCTCATCGAAAACGCATTCCCCCACGAATCTTTTTGGGGAAGCCAACTTGCGTAGAACTGGCATTTCTTGTTCTCGAGAGTGGCAAATAGGTCTAAGTTTGGTTTGCCCCATAATAGAAACAGGCCATTGAGAGTTTTCTGGTCTAGCTCCCACTCGTGATAAGGAATTACTGTCCTGCTCAAGGTGTCTGCTAGAACATTGATCTGTCCTGGCACATGCTCCGCTTTTAGTGAAATATTGTGTTTGATGGCCCATGTCCAAATTTGTTGGGCTAGCTGCGAGAGTTGTAGGGACCTTGTGCCTCCTTGCTTGTTTATATAAAACATGCTGGTCATGTTGTCCGTCCGGATTAAGACGCTTGAACATTGTATCTTTGGCAAGAAAGCTTTTAGAGCTAAGTGTATTGCTTTGAGTTCTAGATAATTGATGTGGAGCTGGCTCTCTTGCTGATTCCAGATTCCGCTGATTTGCAGGTCCTGGCAATGTGCACCCCATCCTTCGAGAGAGGCATCCGTTGTTACTATGTAACTTGGTGTTTGAAGAAGAAAAGACAGCCCTTTTGAGAAATTGGTTGGAGTCGCCCACCACCTCATAGTGTTCTTCATTAGAGGCGTTATGCGAATCTTGTCTTCGAAGGAGCCGAGGACCTGTGTCCATTGTATGTCCAATTGCTCTTGCAGGGGTCGCATATGGAGCCTGCAATCTGGGACTAGCGGAATGCACGATGATATCATTCCGAGCAATGATTTGTAGATGCGGACTGAAACGAACTTTTTTCTGGATAGGTTGTTTGCCAACGAGGTTAACTTTTGTTTCCTCTCGTGTGATGGGTACGCTTTGCTGCGTACTGTGTCCAAAATTGCTCCCAAGAAACTCAATTCTTGTTTGGGGTATATCTGAGATTTCTGGTAGTTGACTACAAACCCCAGGCTGTGTAACAAATGAAGGCAATAGGAAATATGATTTGTTACTTGTAATTTTGAGGGTGCCTTTATAAGCCAGTCGTCCAGGTAAGGGAAGACCTGGATACCTGCCTGGCGAAGATGTGCTGCTACTGGAGCTAGCATTTTTGTGAAGATTCTGGGGGCTGATTTGAGACCGAATGGTAGAACCCGGAATTGGAGGTGCATACTTCCTACCCTGAACCTTAAAAATTTGCGATGGTTGCGATATATGGGGATATGAAAATAAGCATCCTGGAGGTCTAGGGATGCCATCCAATCGCCCGTGTTTAGGAGACGCAGGACATCCTGCAACGTTACCATCCTGAACGATTGTTTCTTTAGAAACTTGTTTAGTGCTCTCAAGTCCAGGATGGGGCGCCAGTCTCCTGAGGGTTTCTTGAGAAGGAAAAACCGGGAATAGAATCCCTTGTTCCTTTGAGATAAAGGGACTGGTTCTATTGCTCCTTTTGTTAGCATTATCCTTACTTCCCTGAGAAGTTGGCTCAACCTCAGAGGCGGTGTACCCGATGGAGGGACACTCGGTGGTGTTTGGATGAATTCCAGAGTATGACCTCTGGTCACCACATCTAGTACCCATCTGTCCGATGTTATAGCCTTCCACTTGGGGAAATAAGAATTGATGCGACCTCCGACCTTCAATATTGATTGGGGAGGTGTTGAGATTATCCGCTGGTCATTGCTTTCTGCCTGTATCTCTTGCTCGGGCAGCTCCTCTTCCTCTAGCCGGATGTTTGTAAGCTGCGGCTGGTGGTAATCGATAATGCTGCTGTTGTTGATGGTGCTGATGTCCTGGTCCTGTGGAGGAAGATGTATATTGTGACCTGTATTGTTGGTATCCACCTCGAAAGGAGTAATTACCTCTACCCCTTGCTCCACGAAAAGGTAGTTTTTTATATTGCAGGGTACCTAGGGATTTTGCCGTATCGGTATCCGTCTTGATAGCCTGCAGCATATCATCGACATGTTTGCCAAACAAACTCTCTCCATCGAAGGGCATGTCGAGAACACGAGTCTGGACTTCTGGTCTGAATGAAGTAGCTTTAAGCCACCCTTGTCTGCGCAGGACTGCTGCTCCAGCTAATTGTCGAAAGCCAGTGAGGGAAATATCTATTGCACTGTCTATTATCTCTGCGGAAACCCTTTCTCCCTCCTGCAAGACCTTTTTAGCTTCCACCTTGATATCTTCTGGCAGTGAATCTACAAAAACGGACATGTCTGCCCACATCTGCCGATCGTACCTTCCCAGGATGGCGAGGGAATTTGCCGCCTTGACCGTTACTGCAGCAACCGAGGAGAATTTCTTACCGATATTGTCTAGTCTCCTTCCCTCTTTGTCTGGGGGAGACGCAATAGGTGTAGAGGGGTTTTTGGATCGTTGTTGAGCCGCCTGTGATATAACCGAGTCAGGTTTCGGTTGTGAGACTAAACAGGCCGGAGAATCATCTGGGGCCTTGTATTTTTTCTCTAGCCTTGGCATTTGTGAAGGCACTGTTGCCGGGTTTTTCATTGCCTTCAAACCCTCCTGCCACAAGAAATCCACAATAGGTATGGCTCTTACAGATCTCTTTGATGGCTCTTTAAAGTCATACAAAAAACACTCAGTTTCATGGGAAACAATTTCCAGACCAAAACGTTTCGCCGCTCTCTCTATGATATTATGGAAACCTCCTATGTCTTCTGGAGGAGAATCCACTGGAGCTGCTGGAGGTGGAGATGGTGTGGGAACGAGATAGTCGTCCCATTCACTAGCCGCTGAATCTGCTAGCTCGCCCTCTTCCCTTTCGTCGTCCGACGAGAGGTAAGCTTCCGGAGCTTGGCTAGTTACAGGTCTACTAGCCTGTGGCGTTTCGGAAACATTAGTAGTTTGAGCTTGCTGGTAACTCTGAGGTCTAGGTGGCGTGGACTGAGTTGACGGTGGGAACCTTTTATAGTAGTCCTTCAACATATGTTGTAAATCTGTCACTAATGTGCTAGGCATAGCTAGAGGCGATGGTTGGTTTGCCTGTGGATAAGATGTTGAAGCATAACTATGCTGGTAATGTTGATCCTCTTCTTCATCAAACTCTTGACATTTGACATTTAGTTGGGACGGGCTACTAGCTGCCCCAAACATGCCATTGAACATCATCATCCTCATCGTCTAAAAGATGTTGCGGTGGGTATGGCAGCACCTTACTTGGTGATGTATGCATCGGCAAAATGTCAGATGGCTTGTCCCCTATATTAATAAGGGAAAGGGGTAAGAATCTGGTGGAGTCCTCATGATGGTATGAGGAATGAGCTGGTGAAATGTCCAAAGGTTTGTAAACTGTTAATGCTGTGGTGATCGTAGGATCCATCGTCGACGGTTCCCTCGTCGACGGTTCCCTCGTCGACGGTACTGTCGTCAACTGTACTGTCGTCGACGGGTCTCTCGTCGACGGGTCTCTCGTCGACGCTTCCGTCCATGACTGCGTCTTTTCCTTAGTCGACGGTCCCTTCGTCGACGGGTATTTTAGCGACGACGGTCGCTTCGCCGACGTAGTTTGCGTAGATGGGAGTGCCCTGGATGATTTGTGAACCCAGGAGGCCTCCGCTGTCGACGATGTGGTTGCCGACGAAGCTCTTTTGAAGATTTTTGCAGTAATAATCGTCGTCGATGACAAAGGCGACGACGTC
This sequence comes from Pleurodeles waltl, assembly GCF_031143425.1. NCBI lineage: Eukaryota > Metazoa > Chordata > Amphibia > Caudata > Salamandridae > Pleurodeles > Pleurodeles waltl. Next base: position 436,268,841 of record NC_090442.1, read on the forward strand.
ATAATCATCGGTGAGGATGGTGTTGTGAACGTCGACGATACCGTGGTCGCTGTTACCGTCGACACGGTCGTCGACGGTTGTTTTTTCACCAAAAATAGTTTTTCTGACTCTTTTTGTGGTGACAGAGACAGGGATGGTTTCTTTGAGGTGCTTTTCCGGTGTAACGGCGTAGTAGGTTCTGAATGAACCTTTTTTGGTCCATGTTTAACTGCCTCTTCAGTTAAGACTTGTTTAGTCTTTTTGTGCATTTTTCTTGGTGGTTCATCCGCACCTCTATCTCTCTCACCTGTTCTTTTCTGAGGGCGAGAAGTTTGTGGTGACTCTTCGCTGTCTGATGAAGGATGCTCTAAGGCTTTCTGTTTTTGCAGCCATAAGAGAAGTCTACCCTCTCGGTCTTTGAGGGTTTTTTGACTAAAGGTGCGACAGATTTTGCAGTCTCTCACCTTATGGTCTGGATGAAGGCAGTAAATACACTTCTTATGGGGGTCATCAATATGTAGTCTCTTCTTCCCACAGTTGTCACAGTCTCTGAACAGACCCTTCTTTGCCTTTTCAGACATAGTAAAGTTGTAACTAGTTTCCTGAGAGAAAAAACAATCTTCAGTCAGAAAATAGGAAAAAAACTGAGCAGAGCTCAGGGAGACTCCCTTCACACGACGTGCGGTAGAAAATCTGAGGGAATTCAGCCTCTGTTGGGAGTGTTTGGGAGGGGCTGAATCCTGATTGGTTGATACTCAAGTTTGGGTCTTTTCACAAAACAAAGTGGATAGACTGTAAAATACCTTATGAGGCCTACTTGGGCCTACTGGTTTTATTTTTACTGACTTACTGCTTTTTATATATTTAAATTTACCGTGAGGCTCCCACCTCGACGACGGGGATGATTCAAGCATGTGAATCTATGAAAGATCCAATGCTGGAGAAGTAGCCTCTTAACCATGCCTCAGGCCAGCCATTGCAAGGCCTGTGTGTGCAGTGTCACTGCCACTTTGACTTGTTATTTAATAGTACTTGCCAAGCCTTAAACTCCCCTTTTTCTACATAGCAGTCACCCCTAAGGTAGGCCCTAGGTAACCCCTAGGGCAGGGTGCTATGTAGATAAAAGGCAGGACATGTACCTGTGAAGTTTATATGTCCTGGTACTATAAAACTCCTAACTTCGTTTTTACACTGCTTTGAGACCTGCTCCTTTCATGCGCTAACATTAGGGCTAACCTCATATACTGTTTGAATGGTAGATTCTGATCTGGAAGGAGTAACAAGGTTCTAGTTAGTATGGCCAGAATGGTGATATAAAACGCTGCTGACTAATGAAGTTGGATTTAATATTACCATTACTTTAGAAAGTGAGCATTTCTCTGCACTTAAATCCTGCTGTGCCTCACAATCCATGTCTGGATAGGTTACTTGACAGCTCCCTTGTGCATTTCAGTCAGACAACCACAAACACAGGATGCTCAGTCACACCTGCACACATCTGCATACTGAATGGGTCTTCCTGGGAAAGGAGGGTGGAGGGCCTGACACTTACATTTGAAAGGACAGTGGCCTGCCCTCACACAATAGACTGCCAATCCCCCTACTGGGGACCTGGCAGACAGGATGAAACTTAAAGGGGACCTGGTGCACTTCTAAGCCACTCTTTGAAGTCTACCCCACTTCAAAGACACATTTGGGTATTTAAACAGGGCCTCTAACCCTACCACCTCAGACACTTCTGGACCAATCTTATGGACATTCCATTTTCATTTGGCTGTATGGAATTGGGGGTATTACTTGAGTTGAGCAAGTTCCCACCACAAACAATAATAACCACAGTTTTTATCAGTGTGAACCACCAAAGTCACTAGTTCAAATCCCTGGTAGCTAGGGTAAAGATGCAGGCATGCATACCACCAAAAATGACAATTTTTAAGGTTTAAGGTTCAAATTAGTGCCAAAAAGCAATAAGCTGCAATTGTGGTTATCTAGTTGCGCTTGACTGGGGCAAGATTAAGGTTTAAAGCTGACCGCAATGGAGTGTGGGTCATATCCAGAGACCAGGTTTGTCTAATGGGAAAGTATTACCTTGGGACTGGTGAAGAAACTCTGAACCATAACCTGCAACCTGCCAAGAGGAACTGCCTGGCTACCCAAAGGACTCACCTGACTGCTTTTCTGCAAAGGACTGCTGCCCTGCTGTTGCCCTGCTGTCTGGCTGCCCTCTGGCTCTTCTGAGAAGTGCTCTCCAAGGGCTTGGATAGAGCTTGCCTCCTGTTCTTTGAAGTCTCAGGACCAAAAAGACTTCATCCTGCCAAGAACTCCATGTGGGGTGAAAATTCGACTCACAGCCTGCCAGAAACGATGCACAGCCTGCATTGCAGTGAGAAAATCACCGCACGCCGAACCAGAACGATGTAGCCCGCCTCCCCGAGAGGAGATTGACGCAGCACCAGCGGTTCAACTAGAACTTTGCCGCACGGCCCACTGGATGAAAGCAAAGCCGAGCCGGAACGACGCAGCCCGACTTCCTGCAAGAAGAATCAATGCAGAGCCTGCCGTGCAACAGAACTTTCCACGCATCGCCCACTGGATCAATGCAGCTCCTGTGACTTCGTCCTGCACACCCAGGATTTCTCTGCATCGTCCCCGGGGTGTCCAAATACCCCGCGACCCAAAGAGGATTCAAGTCTTCGTGCCGGAAATCGACGCAAAGCCTTCTCTGCGTGAAAACTTACTGACGCATCACCTGTGTACGTTACAGAAACCGGCGCACACCTCTCCCTTTTCCACGTATTTCCTCCTCTGCAGCCCCTTGCAGAGATTTTTTATGGAAACCAGGTATGTTATGTCTGCAAGAGACACTTGTTGCTTTTTAAAGACTAAGGACTCTTTTTGTCATTCTTTGAAGTGATATTTCAATGTGTACTTATTGAATCTTGATTGTTTTGACCTGCATTTATCCATATAAATATTCTATATTTTTCTAAACACTGAGTGGTGTATTTTCGTGGTGCTATACTGTGTTATTGCATGATTTATTGCACAAATACTTTACACATTGCCTTCTAAGTTAAGCCTGACTGATCAGTGCCAAGCTACCAGAGGGTGGGCACAGGATAATTTCAATTGTGTGTGACTTACTCTGACTAGAGTGAGGGTCCTTGCTTGGACAGGGGGTAACCTGACTGCCAACCAAAGACCCCATTTCTAACAAGAATGATCAAATACTAATATTAACTTTTTGGATCATTTAATCACACACTTGTAAGGATACAATTGTAATTTACATGCACTCAGTTGCACCAATTCATTCCAATGACGTTTTAATAATTTGTTAAGTACGACACCTGACTCTTGTTACACGTTTTCCATGCGGCAAGGACACTAATAGAATAGTATACTGCGAGATGTACATTGTAGCTCATTAGTTGAGCCACTAGAAACTTACATTTTGCAGCCCTGCGTATGTTCACAGAACCTATTGTTGGCCAATACTTTTTAGCATAATTTAAGTCTTAACAGATGTTCCATAAATTAAATTGCATTTATAAGTGGAGTATTCCCCCACTCATTTGCCATAATGAGCATTAGGTTAACATGCATGGGCACTTCTGCGTGTACTCGCTTCTATTACAAAGCATGTTCATAGCTCATTTTCAGGTTGTTTTTTCACATTTTCGCTTATTAGGCACAAAGTATTACTTCCCAATTAGGAACCTCTGATGGACACTCAATATCTAAAGTAGGTCTCCTCCTTTTTTTGGAAATCACAGCTATTTCCAATGATGTAATTAAAAATGAACCCCTGACGGCTCCTGTATTTTTCATAGCATCCTTCTCAGATGCACAGTTATAGTGCTTTTAGTCCTATTATGACCCTTGGATTAACATGCCCCATTTGAAACGTTGGCTAACTAACAGTGGCTCTGTATGACACTTAGGTATAAAGAGCTCTAAAGCCACATCAAAACTGTGTTGGACTGATCCCTTTGAGAAATCCTCTTGCTACATGTTATATATATATATATATATATAGCCATTATCCCTTTCTTTTTTGAGTTGTAGCCAGCATTATTCCATATGATAACAATGACAGCGATTGACGATCAATCCAATGCTTAATACATCTCTGGCATATATCAGTTGCTTGTTGAAATAAACATTGGATCAGAAAGTCAGAGAAATAAAGGATTATGATTTATAATAACAGATCAATCTACTTACAGTAGTGGCATGAGAAGGGTGTTAGGGAACCAACAACTTTCAAAATACTTGCTCTCGAGATCAATCAATTGTTGTAAGATCAATAGTGCAAGCAAACGTAAATGTTTCGAAAGCACAATTTGGCAATAGGAATGGTAAAATCTCTTTCTAATCAAACAATATGTTATATCCCATTCAATGTATATTATGCACAAGTTAAATCATGAACGATGGATCGTCTTTCTTTTTGGATATATTGCATTTGACCAAGTAATGTGACCAGATCGTAACCAAGGTACGTGACTTACTGCTTTAGAATGTGCCAGTGTTTTCATATATTGCTAACAGTATCAAACACTTTCTATCATCCTTACCTAACTCTGCAGAGAAAGGGGTCCCATTTCTGATTAACCACTTCGCTGCCAGGCCTTTTCCCCCTCCTGTGCCAGGCCTTTTTTTGCCTATTTGGGGCAGTTCGCGCTTAGGCCCGCATAACTTTTTGTCCACATAAGCTAACCAAGCCAAATTTGCGTCCTTTTTTTCCAACATCCTAGGGATTCTGGAGGTACCCAGACTTTGTGGGTTCCCCTGAAAGAGGCCAAGAAATTGGCCAAAATACAGGGAAAATTTTGTTTTTTTCAAAAAAATTGGAAAAAGTGGCTGCAGAAGAAGGCTTGTGGTTTTTCCCCTGAAAATGGCATCAACAAAGGGTTTGCGGTGCTAAACTCAGCAGCTTCCCAGCTTTCAGGAACAGGCAGACTTGAATCAGAAAACCCAATTTTTCAACACAATTTTGGCATTTTTCTGGGACATACCCCATTTTTGCAATTTTTTGTGCTTTCAGCCTCCTTCCAGTCAGTGACAGAAATGGGCATGAAACCAATGCTGGATCCCAGAAACCTAAACATTTCTGAAACCTAGACAAAATTCTGAATTCAGCAAGGGGTCATTTGTGTAGATCCTACAAGGGTTTCCTACAGAAAATAACAACTGAAAAAGAAAAATATTGAAATTTAGGTGAAAAAAACATAAATGTTTCTCTACGTTTTACTCTGTAACTTTTCCCTGCAATGTCAGATTATCGAAAGCAATATACCGTTACGTCTGCTGGACTCCTCTGGTTGCGGGGATATATAGGGCTTGTAGGTTCATCAAGAACCCGAGGAACCCAGAGCCAATAAATGAGCTGCACCCTGACGTGCGTTTTCATTCTATAACGGGTATACAGCAATTCATTTGCTGAAATATAAAGAGTAAAAAATTGCTATCAAGAAAACCTTTGTATTTCCAAAAAGGGCACAAGATAAGGTGTTGAGGAGCAGTGGTTATTTGCACATCTCTGAATTCCGGGGTGACCATACTAGCATGTGAATTACAGGGCTTTTCTCAAATAGATGTCTTTTTTACACACTCTCCTATATTTGGAAGGAAAAAATGTAGAGAAAGACAAGGGGCAATAACACTTGTTTTGCTAATCTATGTTCCCCCAAGTCTCCCGATAAAAATGATACCTCACTTGTGTGGGTAGGCCTAGCGCCCGCGACAGGAAACGCCCCAAAGCGCAACGTGGACACATCCAAATTTTTGGAAGACAACAGAGGTGTTTTTTGCAAAGTGCCTACCTGTAGATTTTGGCCTCTAGCTCAGCCGGCACCTAGGGAAACCTACCAAACCTGTGCATTTCTGAAAACTAGAGACCTAGGGGAATCCAAGGAGGGGTGACTTGCGGGGCTCGGACCAGGTTCTGTTACCCAGAATCCTTTGCAAACCTCAAAATTTGACTAAAAAAACACATGTTCCTCACATTTCTGTGTCTGAAAGTTCTGGAATCTGAGAGGAGCCACAAATTTCCTTCCACCCAGCGTTGCCCCAAGTCTCCCGATAAAAATGATACCTCACTTGTGTGGGTAGGCCTAGTGCCGGCGACAGGAAACACCCCAAAGCGCAACGTGGACACATCCTAAATTTTGGAAAAAAACAGAGGTGTTTTTTGCGAAGTGCCTACCTGTAGATTTTGGCCTGTAGCTCAGCCGGCACCTAGGGAAACCTACCAAACCTGTGCATTTCTGAAAACTAGAGACCTAGGGGAATCCAAGGAGGGGTGACTTGCGGGGCTCGGACCAGGTTCTGTTACCCAGAATCCTTTGCAAACCTCAAAATTTGGCTAAAAAAACACATGTTCCTCACATTTCTGTGGCAGAAAGTTCTGGAATCTGAGAGGAGCTACAAATTTCCTTCCACCCAGCGTTCCCCCAAGTCTCCTGATAAAAATGATACCTCACTTGTGTGGGTAGGCCTAGTGCCGGCGACAGGAAACACCCCAAACGCAAAGTGGACACATCCTAAATTTTGGAAAAAAACAGAGGTGTTTTTTGCGAAGTGCCTACCTGTAGAGTTTGGCCTCTAGCTCAGCCGGCACCTAGGGAAACCTACCAAACCTGTGCATTTCTGAAAACTAGAGACCTAGGGGAATCCAAGGAGGGGTGACTTGCGGGGCTCGGACCAGGTTCTGTTACCCAGAATCCTTTGCAAACCTCAAAATTTGGCTAAAAAAACACATGTTCCACACATTTCGGTGACAGAAAGTTCTGGAATCTAAGAGGAGCCACAAATTTCCTTCCACCCAGCGTTCCCCCAAGTCTCCCGATAAAAATGATACCTCACTTGTGTGGGTAGGCCTAGTGCCCGCGACAGGAAATGGCCCAAAACACAACCTGGACACATCACATTTTTTCATAGAAAACAGGGCCTACCTGTGGATTTTGGCCTCTAGCTCAGCCGGCATCTGGGGAAACCTAGCAAACCAGCGCATTTATGAAAACTAGAAACCCAGGGGAATCCAAGATGGGGTGAATTGTGGGGCTCTGACCAGGTTCTGTTACCCAGAATCCTTTGCAAACCTCAAAATTTGGCTAAAAAAACATGTTTTCCTCACATTTCAGTGACAGAAAGTTCTGGAATCTGAGAGGAGCCACAAATTTCCTTCCACCTAGCGTTCCCCCAAGTCTCCCGATAAAAATGATACCTCACTGGTGTGGGTAGGCCTAGCGCCCGCGACAGGAAATGGCCCAAAACACAACGTGGACACATCACATTTTTTCATAGAAAACAGTGCCTACCTGTGGATTTTGGCCTCTAGCTCAGCCGGGCCCAGGGGGGGGCAGAAATGGCCTAAAATAAATTTGTCCCCCACCCCCCATCCCCCCTGCCCCCCCGGGAGCGACCCTTGCCTATGGGGTCGCCCCCCCTTGTGTGACATTGGTGCCAAAAAAAAAATCCCCGGTGCCTAGTGGTTTCTGCCCCCCTTGGGGCAGATTGACCTACAATCGGCCAATCTGCCCCCAAGGGGGGCAGAAATGGTCTAAATACAATTTGCCCCCCAGGGGAGCGACCCTTGCCTAATGGGTCGCTCCCCATCTCTACAAAAACAAACAAACAAACAAAAAAAAACCACAAAAAAAACAATTTGCCCTGGTGCCTAGAGGTTTCTGCCCCCCCGGGGGCAGATCGGCCTAATACCAATAGGCCGATCTGCCCCCAGGGGGGGCAGAAATGGCCTAAAATAAATTTGCCCCCCCCCCCCCCAACCCCCCCGGGGAGCGACCCTTGCCTGCAAGGTCGCTCCCCTTGCGTGACGGCGCAAAAAAAAGATCCCTGGTGCCTAGTGGTTTCTGCCCCCCTTGGGGGCAGATTGACCTACAATCGGACAATCTGCCTCCAAGGGGGGCAGAAATGGTCTAAATACAATTTGCCCCCCAGGGGAGCAACCCTTGCCTAATGCGTCGCTCCCCATCTCTAAAAAAACAAACAAACAAAAAAAAAAAACCCACAAAAAAAAATTTGCCCTGGCGCCTAAAGGTTTCTGCCCCCCCCGGGGGCAGATCGGCCTAATACCAATAGGCCGATCTGCCCCCAGGGGGGCAGAAATGGCCTAAAATAAATTTTCCCCCCCAGGGAGCGACCCTTGCCTGCAAGGTCGCTCCCCTTGCGTGACGGCGCAAAAAAAAGATCCCTGGTGCCTAGTGGTTTCTGCCCCCATTGGGGGCAGATTGACCTACAATCGGCCAATCTGCCCCCAAAGGGGGCAGAAATGGTCTAAATACAATTTGCCCCCCAGGGGAGCGACCCTTGCCTAATGGGTCGCTCCCCATCTCTACAAAAACAAACAAACAAACAAAAAAAAAACACAAAAAAAACAATTTGCCCTGGTGCCTAGAGGTTTCTGCCCCCCCGGGGGCAGATCGGCCTAATACCAATAGGCCGATCTGCCCCCAGGGGGGGCCGAAATGGCCTAAAATAAATTTGCCCCCCCAACCCCCCCGGGGAGCGACCCTTGCCTGCAAGGTCGCTCCCCTTGCGTGACGGCGCAAAAAAAAGATCCCTGGTGCCTAGTGGTTTCTGTCCCCCTTGGGGGCAGATTGACCTACAATCGGCCAATCTGCCTCCAAGGGGGGCAGAAATGGTCTAAATACAATTTGCCCCCCAGGGGAGCGACCCTTGCCTAATGCGTCGCTCCCCATCTCTAAAAAAACAAACAAACAAAAAAAAAAAACACAACAAATTTTTTGCCCTGGCGCCTAAAGGTTTCTGCCCCCCCCGGGGGCAGATCGGCCTAATACCAATAGGCCGATCTGCCCCCAGGGGGGCAGAAATGGCCTAAAATAAATTTGCCCCCCCACCCCCCCCCGGGGAGCGACCCTTGCCTGCAAGGTCGCTCCCCTTGCGTGACGGCGCAAAAAAAAGATCCCTGGTGCCTAGTGGTTTCTGCCCCCATTGGGGGCAGATTGACCTACAATCGGCCAATCTGCCCCCAAAGGGGGCAGAAATGGTCTAAATACAATTTGCCCCCCAGGGGAGCGGCCCTTGCCTAATGCGTCGCTCCCCATCTCTAAAAAAACAAACAAACAAAAAAAAAAACACAAAACAACTATTTGCCCAGGCGCCTAGAGGTTTCTGCCCCCCCTGTGGGCAGATCGGCCTAATACCAATAGGCCGATCTGCCCCCAGGGGGGGCAGAAATGGCCTAAAATAAATTTGCCCCCCTCACCCCTCCCCCCGGGGAGCGACCCTTGCCTACAAGGTCGCTCCCCTTGCGTGACGGCGCAAAAAAAAGATCCCTGGTGCCTAGTGGTTTCTGCCCCCCTTGGGGGCAGATTGACCTACAATCGGCCAATCTGCCCCCAAGGGGGCCAGAAATGGTCTAAATACAATTTGCCCCCCAGGGGAGCGACCCTTGCCTAATGCGTCGCTCCCCATCTCTAAAAAAACAAACAAACAAAAAAAAAACACAAAAAAACTATTTGCCCAGGCGCCTAGAGGTTTCTGCCCCCCCTGTGGGCAGATCGGCCTAATACTAATAGGCCGATCTGCCCCCAGGGGGGGCAGAAATGGCCTAAAATAAATTTGCCCCCCCTCACCCCCCCTGGGGAGCGACCCTTGCCTACAAGGTCGCTCCCCTTGCGTGACGGCGCAAAAAAAAGATTCCTGTTGCCTAGTGGTTTCTGCCCCCCTTGGGGGCAGATTGACCTAAAATCGGCCGATCTGCCCCCAAAGCGGGCAGAAATGGCCTAAATACAATTTGCCCCTCCAGGGGAGCGACCCTTGCCTAAGGGGACGCTCCCCATCTGTAAAACACAACAACAACAAAAATCCCTGGTGCCTAGTGGTTTCTGCCCCCGTGGGGGCAGATCGGCCTAATAAAAATAGGCTGATCTGCCCCCATGGGGGGCAGAAATGGCCTAAAATAAATTTGCCCCCCAAGGGAACGACCCTTGCCTAAGGGGTCGCTCCCCTTACGTGAAAAACAAACAAACAAAAAAAACTCCCTGGTGTCTAGTGGTTTCTGCCCCCCTTGGGGGCAGATTGGCCTCATAAAAATAAGCCAATCTGCCCCCAAAGGGGGCAGAAATGGCCTAAATATAATTTCCCCCTATGGGAGCGACCCTTGCCTAAGGGGTCGCATCCCACACCTAAAAAACAAAAGAAAACAAATAAAAAAACAAACCAAAAAAAAGTATCCCTGGTGTCTAGAGGTTTCTGCCCCCACTGGGGGCAGATCGGCCTAATAATAGGCCGATCTGCCCCCAGAGGGGGGCAGAAAAGGCCTTAAAAAAAAATGACCCCCTGGGAGCGACCCTTGCCCAAGGGGTCGCTCCCTTCTGTCAATTTCATAGAAAAAAAAAATCCCTGGTGTCTAGTGGGGTTTCAAAAGCCGGATTGCAAGCAATCCGGCTTTTGAAACCCTCGGAGAGACTTCAAAGGGAAGGAAATACATTTCCTTCCCTTTGAAGCCCCTCCGGGCCTCCCCCACGTGATCGAAAGAGAAATGCTGAGCATTTCTCTTTCGATCGCGCTGGAAGCTCTGCTTCCAGCGCGATGGGGGAGGTTGTGTGATTGTCAGCGAGCGCTCGCACGCTGACGTCACAGGGTGGGTGGGGGGTCGGGGGTTGAAGGGGAAGGGATTCCCCTGTCAGCCCTGACCTAGGGGGGTGGGGGGGCGGCCCTCGGGAGGAGCGCTAGCGCTTCTCCCGAGGGAAGCATTCAGGACGTAATGGTTACGTCCATGGCGCCACACGGGCGCTGCCATGGACGTAACCATTACGTCCGTGGCGGGGAAGGGGTTAAATACTTAGAGTGAGTAATTTATTTTGTAAACGATCTTTGACTGCCAGCTATGCAGGCCAGTTCTGTCAGACATTCATCACTTGACACCAGCAGTGGAGAATGCATACCCTGGATGTAAAAAGAGATGTTGCCAATCATTTATGGGTGTGAAGATCTAAATTTGAGATATCTGTTATATGGTGCAATAACACAAGGTGCACCGAGGATATAATCTTTAGGGAGTGTACTTTGGTTAATTCCAGCCATATCGAGCTCCAATATGTGGTTAGCTGCATTACCCCTTTCAATGTTACTTAACTGTTCAGGGAGCATATTACACTTTCCTGCACTGTTCCATTTCCACCTATAGTTACCATATGCTGTTACATTCAATCTGCATGAATTTAATACACTGAGGTGTTCTTTTACCTGGGTTTATGCCTCTTTTATTTATAAGCTTCACGGCTGGGGCTTTGTCAAAATAAATGTGTTATTTCCTACATGCTGAGAGGATTAACTGGTTGAAATTATTGGAACCCGACAACTGCTTTAGATGTACCATAATATAGATTGAGGAATCACTAGTTAATATTGGATTTTCAACAAAGAAGATATCTGAACATTGAACTTCTCACATCCCTACGTTGCTCACACCATATTTTGTTATTTTCTAGTTTTCTGGCTTTAGAAAAAACAGTTTTGCTTGTTTTCAGATGGTTGCCTGTTTTTCCTCCAACCAGTCCTGGATCAAGACAGTTTTCAATATTTTTATCTGGATATCTTTCCCATGGTCAATCATATCGAGTGAAAGTTAGATGGGAGGCAATATACTCATTGAATGGATATGCTAATAACTACATTTCATGCAGGGCCTCATACCTGAGATTGAAAAGCACTGTTTTTCAGTTAGCAATCTTTAGCAATTGCTCTGAATAAAACCAGAAGTACTCAAACTAGATAAATAACTTTAAAGACAATTCCCAAAAGAGCAAATGCTAGCCAAGAGACAAATTAGGGCCGGATTTAGAGTTTGGCAGACAGGTTACTACATCACAAAAGTAAAAGATATCCCATTCACTGTATTACAAGTTCCGTGGTACACCCTGGAATTGTAATATTGCGGATGGGCTATCCATCGTGTTTGTGACAGAGTAACCTCATCTGTCAAACTCTAAATCAGGCTCTAGGTTCAGCAGCACCCAAAGAAGTAAACTAGTCTGCATTGGCCACAATAGTCCCTTACATTCTTTGTCAAGCATTGCCCCACATGAAAAAAACCATCAATAATACTGTAAATACATGAAATTAATTCTTCCTATTAAAGTTAGTTCTTCAGACCCTTATTTGAAATGATAATCTTTAACATAGTTTATTTAAGGTCACTATTTTGAATGAGCTTTTTTTATCAGTTGAAGAAGTCACATTTTGAATACCTTTGGAAGGATCAGGGAAGATTCCGTGACTTCTGCTTTTGATGACTGATGGTTTTGGTACTTGTTGGCTTCCTTGTCCTGAATGAGACTTTGCATGGTCAACAGTTTCACTCTGTTCCTTCAGAGTGTACCATCGTGGAGTGTTGTCTAGATGTAAGGTGCTGGATAAATCAATTAACACCTAAAACATAATAAAGGAAACCCCTTTTTATTTTAAATAAAGACGTATAACATCAGCATTCTACTTACAATGAGAATTTATACTCAATGGCAGACATTACTTTTAGTTTCTCTTCTCCTGGAAAATACTACTGTCCTCTCACTCCATTTCTTCTGATAACTATTTGGAAGTGAATGATTTCTATGTCGAAACCCATTTTTTTCAGTTTTCAAACACCTACATTATATTGAACAAACTCCCCCTGCACCTAAGACAAAGCCCGTCGCTCACCATCTTCAGGAAAACCGCAAGATGTGGCTCTTCGGATGAGGCCCCTCGTCTTCCCCCACCCTCAGTGCCTTATGACCCTCATGTGTAAGTAGCCACACTTTACAAATACTGATTGATTGAATGATTAATATTAGATCCTGCCACTCTAACACTAAGGGGGTGATTCTGACCCCGGCGGTCAGAGACTGCCGGGGCCAGGGTCGGCGGGAGCACCGCCGACAGGCCGGCGGTGCCCCGCAGGGCATTCTGACCGCGGCGGTTCGGCCGCGGTCAGATGCGGAAAACCGGCGGCCTCCCGCCGGTTTTCCGCTGCCCATGTGAATCCTCCATGGCGGCGGAGCGCGCTCCGCCGCCATGGGGATTCTGACACCCCCTACCGCCATCCTGTTCCTAGCGGGTCTCCCGCCAGGAACAGGATGGCGGTAGGGGGTGCCGCGGGGGCCCTGGGGGCCCCTGCAGTGCCCATGCCAATGGCATGGGCACTGCAGGGGCCCCCAGAAGAGGCCCCCACTTTGTATTTCAGTGTCTGCTATGCAGACACTGAAATACGCGACGGGTGCCACTGCACCCGTCGCACCTTCCCACTCCGCCGGCTCAATTCTGAGCCGGCGTCCTCGTGGGAAGGATGATTTGCCCTGGGCTGGCGGGCGGCCTTTTGGCGGTCGCCCGCCAGCCCAGGGCAAATCCCAAAATACCCTCAGCGGTCTTTCGACCGCGGAGCGGTATTTTGGTGGGGGAAGTCTGGCGGGCGGCCTCCGCCGCCCGCCAGACTTAGAATGACCCCCTAAATTTTTATGAAAATGAACTCATGTTGCAAGCACTGGAGGATTACCGATTCCATAATTTCCTACTTTTGTGAAATTGCAGCTCAAGCTGAATTGTTGTATGTATAATGCAAAAGGGTCAAACCAGTATTTGAATTGCATAGTGAAGACTGTATCAAATCAACGTGATCCCCTTATTGTCGTGCTCTGTTATAACTGACCCTACATGGAGCAGCTTTTGCTCTATTCACAGATAACAGCATCAAGATTCACCAATATGCTGATGATGTAAAAAAGTCTCCTTTGCTTCAGACATCTAACACCATAGACACTGCCTGCACATAATCCAGATTTGGCTATCAAGCACCTATCTGAAGCTAGAATTCCTGTTATTTGCCAAGAGCACCTAACTAGAAATAGTACCAACCAGGCTCAATGACATGAAACTTGAGGGCTGCGAAACCCATATTCATCTGATGCCTAGTCACTTGGATTCACCCTGGACACCAACCTCAACCTCAAGGAAGACACTGCAAAAAATAAAATAAAAAAAGTGGCCCACTGCCAGATGTAGGTGCTAAAAAAGTGAAACTGTTTCTTCCTGAATGCAACTTCAAAACAGCTATTCAAGTTCTTGTATTTCCGGATGGTGATAATGCCCTGTTCCAAGGCCTTCCAGACTCCACAATGGCACCCCGTTAGGGCATCCTACACACCACAGCACATCTTAGGCCTGTGTAAATATGATCACATTGCCACCATCTTCATGGAACGCCATTGTCTCCTCTTGCTGGCCTGCACCATCTTCAAAGCCAGCTGTGTCACTTACAAAGCCATCACTATCCAGCAAACCAATGTTTCTTGCTGACAAACCTCTGATCTTTCTCAGTATACCTGCAGCCAGGACACCATCAAACTGCAGACTAAGAAGTGTAGAAAGGAAAAGAAAGCAAAAGCATCAGTCCTTTTCTGTGTATGCACCCAGGAACTGGAACAACATTCGGTAACTATAAGGACCACCCCAAACTTGCTCCGATGTAGTAAAGAGGTGAAGACGCATCTCTTTAAAGAACATTACATCACAATGCATTAACTGCCTATACCTAAGCTATTTCTATCCCTCTCTGAATTTATGCTTGCCTTTGAGCCTGTACAAAGCTTTGCTGCCTTCTGGCTAGGTTTGCACTACAGAAATACCATATTGATAGATACACAAATAGAAAAGACAATATATATTAATACAATACAGTAACAGTACACCAGGGGTTATATTAGACAGCCTACAAAATTGGTAAAGCCAACTGGTATTGTATATTTTGAAATAATGTGTTTATTCTGTAATGGTTATATAATCCTTTGATGCATGTTTTTATGAATGCAAAAAGACATCATACATAAAGTGGCACATAGACTCAGGACAGGCCTATAGATAGAATGATGGAGAGATGCACAAGTTAATTGCCTTCCCTAAAACTCTATGTAATACTTTAACCACTCACCTTTACATTATCTCCTGGGCACCAGCCTGGATTTGCATAATTTTTTACCAGTGCTCCCATGTGCTGGTAGGTGTCGCTGTGCAGGTCTGTGTTGGCATCAATTTATTCCCAAATGATTTTCTCCATATCGCACCAGGAGTAACAGAGTAGTGCTGCATGGAAGTGCCACCCTTGTGCATTGACGTCACAGACACAACTTTCGGTAAGAAGGTAACCCAAGAAGCTGATGTAGGGCAGCTGCATTGGAAATGCCTGCAGTTCAGTCATGTGACAAGCTAACGTAATTGCAATGAGGTAAATAGTTTCCAGGGTCAAAAGCTGCAGTGACCAATTATGCATAGGTTTAAAGGGGATACACATAGCAAATGTCAAATCCAAGTTAAGGTCACACTGTGGCAATGGAATTAAGCTACATCTGACTTAAGAACCCCAATCAGGTTGAAATCGGTCATGGATTGCTTGTGTTCCGATTCAGGAAGGACTTCGTCTGGCTGTTCAGGATGGATTGTTACTAATGGAGCATGGTCAAGACTGATGTGCATATAGCTGGGACAAAATTGAGGCGGCATGGTAAGCATAGGAACAATGGGTTGGCATGCTATCCTGAGAAAATTCCAGAGGTTTCAAGTATTGAAATCCTTTCTCCTATCCCCTTTTGTGGGTTTGACGTAGCACCCAGAGAGACCAAGGTTATGTCCAAATGTGGGTCCTGTGCTCAATGTGCTACTGGAACAAAGCCACAAACAACTGAAGAGCCCCAATACGGGCAAAACTGGTCTTGGGTTGCTTGTGTTCTGGTTCAGGGAGGACCTGACCTTGCACTTGCGACTGGACAGTTCTTATTGCAGCAAGGTTGAGACTGATTTGCATATGGCTGGGTCCAACCTGAGGAGGTATGGTGAGCAAAGGAATAATTGGTTGAAATACTACCCATGCGATTTCCAGTGGTTAAAATGATTGCAAGCATTCCTCTCATCATCTTTGGCATGTTCAATTACATTAGGGCACATTGGTCAGAAGACCATCTGAAGACCAACAAACTTGAGAGTGGAGCTACAGATTCACGACAAAAAGGCATGGATAGAAAGGAAATAATGTCTGCATACTCGAGTGGTGCCTATAGTTAACACTGCTCCATCTAATCCAGGGAGGTATGGAGCCAGCACCGAGCTGCACAGAAAGACCTATCAACATGTGTAAGTACTGCTGAAACAATTCTCCAAAGCCACTATGGTGCCTGGGGATATTGTAAAGGTGGGGAATCTCCAATTAGAAGTATGCACCAGAAGCAGCAGTAACTGGCTGGGTGGCCCTTTCGTAATGTCTACTGCGACGGATGTCAGTAGCTATATAGAATGGGGTTAGGCAGACAGACAGATGCAAGTAGGCTAATGGTGGAAAAATTAAGACTTAAGAACAATAATAAAAAATGTGTTGGTCAACTTGGAATGGAGTTTTTGTGGTTTGTTTTTAAATTAAAAGCACAGTCATTCTAACTGACAAGGGAATGTTTCATTCTTTTTTCATTAGGGACACTAAACATGGCAACTTCTGATTAAAAAAGTATAAATGGAGAAAAATGAGTGTAGGGAGCAGATGAGTGTCATTTCAAAACAAGGTAGGGTGAGAAGAGTGTTCAAGGCACTGTGAGGCTTCTCTCCTATTGTTGTTTTGTTCCCCATTTTACTTTAATAACTCTAATTCTGCATCCTTTGTAAACGTTCAATGCCACTAATCAGAGGTGTAGCTTCAACTATGTTCATTCTCCTGTTAAAATGAATCAACAAGAAATTCCATTCTAAGTGGATATCTGAACAGCTTCACTGAATCAATCTTATGGACATTTCGTTTTCATTTGGCTATTTGGAATTGGGGGTATTACTTGAGTTGGGCAAGTTCCCACCACAAACAATAATAACCACAGTTCTCGTCAGGGTGAACCACCAAAGTCACTAGTTCAAATCCCTGATAGCTCGGGTAAAGATGCAGGCATGCATACCACCACAAATTACAAAAATCCAATAAGTAGAAAATAAGATAGGAATTTTTAAGGTTTCAGGTTCAAATTAGTGCCAAAAAGCAATAAGCTTCAATTGTGGTTATCTAGTTGTGCTTGACTGGGGCAAGAGTAAGATTTAAAGCTGACCGCAATGGAGTGTGGGTCATATCCAGAGACCAGGATTGTCTAGTGGAAAAGTATTACCTGAGGACTTAGGCGGTGCTCCCAAGGGCATTCTGACCGCAGCGGTACAGCCGCGGTCAGAAACGGAAAACCGGCGGTGTACCGGTTTTCCGCTGCCCTGGGGAATCCTCCATGGCGGCGCAGCTTGCTGCACCGCCATGGGGATTCCGACCCCCATACCGCCATCCAGTTCCTGGCGGCTTTGGCCGCCAGGAACAGGATGGCGGTATGGGGTGTCGTGGGGCCCTTGGGGGCCCCTGCAGTGCCCATGCCAATGGCATGGGCACTGCAGGGGCCCCCGTAAGAGGGCCCCACCATGATTTTCAGTGCCTGCCATGCAGACACTGAAAATCACGATGGGTGCAACTGCACCCGTCGCACCCCTTCCACTCCGCCGGCTCCATTCGGAGCCGGCATCCTCATGGAAGGGTGTTTTCCGCTGGGCTGGCGGGCGGCCTTCTGGCGGTCGCCCACCAGCCCAGCGAGAAACCCAGAATACCCGCGGCGGTCTTTTGACCGCGCAGCAGTATTCTGGCGGCTCCAGCCGGCCCTGCGGATACCACGGCCGGCGGGAGTCAGAATGACCCCCTTAGTCTCTGGAATGGAAGTCAAAGCAGGCTGTGGGCGAAGAGGGCTCTACATCATCACATAGGGGGTCATTCCGACCCTGGCGGTCATAGACCGCCAGGGCCGGGGTCCGCGGATGCACCGCCAACAGGCTGGCGGTGCATCCAGGCCAATTCTGACCGCGGCGGTAAAGCCGCGGTCAGAAAAGGGAAACCGGTGGTTTCCTGCCGGTTTTCCCCTGGCCTGAGGAATCCTCCATGGCGGCGCTGCAGGCAGCGCCGCCATGGGGATTCCGACCCCCTTCCCGCCAACCTGGTTCTGGCGGTTTTGACCGCCAGAACCTTGCTGGCGGGAACGGGTGTCGTGGGGCCCCCTAACAGGGCCCCACAAAGATTTTCAGTGTCTGCATAGTAGACACTGAAAATCGCGACGGGTGCAACTGCACCCGTCGCACCCTTTGCACTCCGCCGGCTCCATTCGGAGCCGGCATCCTCGTGGAAGGGGGTTTCCCGCTGGGCGGGCGGGCGGCCTTCTGGCGGTCGCCCGCCAGCCCAGCGGGAAACTCAGAATGACCGCTGCGGTCATTTTACCGCGGTGCGGTCATTCGGCGGCTCCCGCCAGGCGTCCGGTTACCGCCGGCGGCGGGAGTCAGAATGACCCCCATAGTCACTAGATGAGGGCTCAGTGTAGCTGTGGATATTAGCTGGATAGCTCAGAGTGCGAAAAATTAGAATTTCATGCCCAAGGAAGGTCTTTCACTTGGTGAAGATTTCTACCTTCAGACTTAGGGCCTGACATGGAGTTTGGTTGGCGGGTTACTCTGTCACAAATGTGATAGATATCCCATCTGCTGTATTACAATTTCCAGAGGCTATTATGGGATCGTAATGTGTCGGACTGGATAGCCATCATGTTTGTGATGGAGTAACTCCCTCTGACAAACTCTAAATCAGGCCCTAAGTAACTTTTTGGAGCTCAGATTTTCAAGCAGGGCAAGGCTGTAGGCCATAGCCAAAAAGGGCTCCTCAAGGCTAAATACCTTCTCCACTAGGTCCAGGTGAATCAGAATTGGTGCTACTGCGAAGAATGTAGAGGGAGTAAGCTGAATATTTGGCCCAGTAGGAACACACCTTTGTCAGATCGGCTTGGCACGTTGGCCCCTGTTAGGTCACACATCAGTTGACATAACATGTTGGCAAAACATTTTTAAGTCCCAGGTTTTAGGATTTCTTAGGAGGAGTACACTATGACATCAAACAAGGGCCCAGGACCTTAGGGACAGCAGTTAAAAGTGAATTCTCACTCAAGAAAGGCAAGCATCCGGGTACAGGTAGGGCAAGGTGGAACTAGTCTACTGAGAATTCAGAACAAGGCCGCTTGAAGCTTGATGTTTCTCTGTAGTCCAAAGAGTAGGTCAGCCTTATAACACTTGTGGTCAACTATTTTGCCCTGGTTACAGGAGGGAAAATAGGTCCAGTCCTCATAGCTCTTACAGACAGCAGATTTAGGGGGTCATTACAACCTCGGCAGTCTTTTTACAAGACCGCCGAGGGACCGCCATGCGGAAGACCGCCAGTAGTGGCGGTTTGCCGCTCGGCGTATTATGACTGTTGGCTGCTCTCCGTCCTTTTTCCGACGGAGAGCCGCCAACAGCCATACTGGCGGGCGGCGGGGAAGTGGAGGTTGCTCCACCTCCACCGCCACGCCAACAGAACACCGCCCAGCGAATCAGATCCTGTGATTCACCGTGGCGGTGTTCTGTTGGCGGTGTGGTGTCGGTGGAGCTGCCCCCTTGGCTCCCGTCCCCTCCCGGAGGATCAACGGAACAGGTAAGTCGATCGTCCGTTAGGGGAGGGGGGTGGGAGGGTGTTGTGTGGGTGCATGGGGGTGTGCGTCTGTGCATGTAGAGGGGGTGTGTGAGTGCGTGTATGCTTGCGGTGTGTTGCGTGTTTTGGGAATGAGTGCAGGTATGTCTGTATGGATGTGTGCGTGTATGTCTGTATATGGGTGTGCATGTCTGACTGAGTGTGTGGATGTAGGCATGTATGTCGGTGTGTGTGCGTGTGTGTGTTGGTGGTGCCTGCATGCGTGTTGTGTGTGTGTGAGTTATGTGATGTTGGGGGTCGGGGTGGGGAGGGGGGCCCTGCCACCTTTGGGGGGTGGCAGGGGTGGTGGGGGGTGTAGGGGAGGGAGTCGGGCTGGGGGTGGGGAGACCCCTATCAGTGCCAGGGAAGTTATTCCCTGGCACTGATAGTGCTTACCGCCATGGATTTCATGGCGGTTCCTACCGCTGGAAATCCACGGCGGTAAGCCGGGTCAAAATACAGGCAGCGGTATTGTGACGGCCGCCGGGCTGGAGACCCAGGTCTCCAGCCCAGCGGGCGGAACGGAGAAGCGGCGGATGACCATGGCGGTAACCGCCATGGTCATAATACTGAAAAAAAGACCGCCAGCCTGTTGGCGGTCTTACCGCCGCTTTAACACCGTCCGCCAGGGTTGTAATGACCCCCTTAGTCTTCTTCTGTTCTTTCAAAGGTCTGAAGTGATCTGAGAAGGGTACTGTGAGTGCCACATTTATGCTTAGTACAAGCCTTTGGCTGGGGGAAAGTCCTGACCACTCCCTAATTAAAGGGGTAAAAGCTCCCAGGGGTGTACCAATCTACTTTTGCAGCACATCCTGTTTGTTTTACTTCAGAGTGCAGTCTCTCCTGACCACTACCATGGCAGAACTTTTACTCACCTGTGCAGAGCTCCTGTACCTACCATAGAGTACCCAGGGAAATGAGCAACCCCTCCTCTGTGGTCACTCAAAGCTGGCTACGTGGGCAGCTCAGATCCACTCCTATTGGGCTGGGTGCCTGACTGGCAATAGGGACAAAGGAAGGGCAAGGTCAAGGTGTTAGCTGCATATGTCTGTGAGAAGGAAAGCCCATTTAAAGGTAATTCAGTTCCTGGGCACTGCCCAGATGGTCAACCTGTGAAAGAAACAGAATACCTCCAAGGCCTTTGTCTCAGCTCTGGGAACAAGTTTACATCTCATTAAGGGCGGTATTCAGCTCTGAGCTAACAGTTGGAAGGTCATACAAATATGATTCTAGAGGCTCTAGGCAGGTGCCAAAAAACTTTTTTAAATGACATGTTCTGATATATTTGTTTCAACTTTACCAATCAATTGGGTTTATAATATCCTAAGAAGTCCAAGAATTAACTCTGAAGCAGTTTCATAAGCAGAGATAGCAAATACTAATTTAAATACTGTATTTCAGGCTTATCTATAGAATAGGTAATCGTGTAAAAGTGAAAACAGATTTTTGGGCCTTTTCACTGTAAGGACATGTTTAACATTAAACTATTACATGTCCTCTTCAGTACTCTGCCTTGATAGGCGTTAAGGCACACTTAGGAGTGACTTAAAAATATTTCAAAGGAGAGTTTAGGCCTGTCAAAAAGGGTTTAATTTGAAAGTTGAATTTCTAGTTTAGACATGCACAGCCAAGCTACTGGTAGCAGAACTCCAGTCATGTTTACACTAACACTATAGTGGATGGCAGACTGAGTTCTGCATTCCACTGGTAAACTTTATATTTACAGGACATGGGTACACTTTAGGTATCATATCCTCCATATAATTATACAGACACAAAAACAGTCAAGTCAAAAAAATATGATGCATTACTTTAAAAAAAATCTTATCAATTCACTGGAAAAACTAATAGTTATAGTTAGGTGAAAATTTCAGTGTTAACGTTAACATTTGATACTAAAAAACACTGACATTTACCAGATATAGTAATGTCTATTAACAATGACTTTTACTCTAAAGTAACTATGACTCATGCCATAGCCATTAACTGGTAATTACCCCACATATTACATCACTCATAACATTAAACTATTACAAGTCCTTACATCACTGATAACATCACTGCAACATCTGAAATGGCATTATTGATAACAAGACTGTGCATGGTGGAGACAGGAGTTACAGTTACTCATCAGAAAACTGGTTGTTTACTAGTGCCCAAAGGAAAAGGTTAGATTGGAAGACAGGCGCCCATTGACTTTTGGGGGCTGGTCCAAATCCTTCAATCCCTAATCGAAGCCCATATAATCTACTTGGAAAGCGTTAAATGGGAAATTAAATAGAAGTTAAGACAGAAGTTATCAACGCTAATAGATGCAGACTGAATCTGGTGATCAACGATGAGGCCGGACTTGCATTTGTACTTGACATAAAGTGATTAAGTGTAGACTACTTTTTTCAGTGCTGACCATTACGTGACCACATACTACTTGTTTTGTTTTTCACTTTTTGGCCTTTCCCTGCTTCCATATGTTTGGTGATCTTTTCGTTGATTCTTGTACTTCTCATCGGGAACTCTTCTTTCTGTCTTGGCACTTTGCACTTTTGATTTGCCATCATGTCTCACTCTGGAGATGCACCAGCTGGAGCTGTTTTTGAATTAGGGAAAATGGAAAGTTACACAGTTGCTCAGCTGAAGCAGTTCTGTAAGGATCTTGCCTGTCCCATTAAGAGTTCCACCAGGATGGAGGAGCTGCAAAAGGCACTGAGGGCATGGGTGACAGCCAAGGAGACTGGGGGACACACAGAAGAGGAGGATGACGAGGTGCAGAGTGTTCACAATTGTGTAGTGGATGTACCTGTTATGCCTGGGCGAGAGTCTCCAGGGGAGGCAGCAGTGTGTCATGCAGGGATCTGACTCCTGAAGAGTTGCAGGACAGACAGGCAGAGAGGGTTCACCAGTTGGAGTTGGAGAAGCTTAGGATGAAAATGGAAAGGGAAATGGAGAAGAGGAGGATGGCCACAGAAGAGAAGACAATGCTCCTGGCTCATGAGTTTAGTTTGAGGGAACTAGATCAGAGGAACCAGTCTAGTAGAGATGGTGGCAGCAGTACCAAAGTGCAGCCTGAGAGGATGGTGCACATTCCTAAAGACCAAGTGAAGGATTATAGGAGGGAGGATGACATATATCTGTGGTTTAAAGGGAATGAGTCTGCTCTCCACATGAATCTAGGGCCAGATGTAGGTATGTCCTGAATTGCGACTCGCAAATTGCGACTCGCAATTCAGGATGCAGGATGGTGTCCCTGACACCATCTGCGACTCGCAAGGGGGTCGCAAAGGCCCACCTCATTAATATTAATGAGTTGGGTCGCAATTTGCGACCCCTTGCGACTCGCAGCACTCACAGGGATGGTGGCCTGCTGGAGTCAGCAGACCACCATAGCTGTGACTGCTTTTAAATAAAGCATTTTTTTTTGTAATGCAGCCCGTTTTCCTTAAAGGAAAACGAGATGCATTACAAAATGAAAAAATGTAACGTTTCAGTTTCATTTTTTCAGAGCAGGCAGTGGTCCATAGGACCACTGCCTGCTCTGAAAAAATGTTTTCCAGGCCCTTCCCTTTTGCGAATGGGTTACCACCAGTGTTACACTGGTGGTAACTGCGATTGCTTTGAGACCGCGGTCACAAAGCAATGCAGCATCGTGCTGTGACTCGCAAATAGGAAGTGGAACACCCCTTCCTATTTGTGACTCGCAGTCCTGTTTTGCGAGTCGGTAACCAGGTTGCCGACTCGCAAAACGGGAATTGGGCATCGCGATGTGGGTTTTGCACGTCGCAAACAGCGAAATTCGCTGTTTGTGACGTTCAAAACCTTTGCTACATCTGGCCCTAAGTCCCTGAAGCATATTGGGGGGTGGGTCTGTGGAAGCACTTTGCGGTAGAGGGGAGGGATAATCTGATATCCTTAGGGGATCCTCAGGGGCTCACTTCTCTATCATGAAGGATGCTCTACTCACAAGGTATGGTCTCACCCTTGAGCAGTATAAGGACAAGTTTAGGTCCTACAAAAAGAAGAAATCCCAAACATGGTTGGAATGTGTTGACTGTTTTTGCAGGTCACTGGATAGTTGGGTGAAAGGCAGTAAGGTAACAACTTTTGAGGGGCTGTACAATTTGATTGCTTGGGAGCATTTGTATAGTCTTTGATTTCCAGAGCTGCAACAGTACCTAAATGACAGCAAGCTGACTGACCCCAGGAAGCTTGCACAGGAAGTGGGCCATTGAGAGAGCACCGGGGTGCAGAGGAGGCATGTGGGAGACCACACCAAGGGTGGCCTGGGTCCCTCTCAGAAGAATAAGGGGGGTAGGGGTAAACAGGGGGAGTTCTCTAATGGGCCCCAACCTAGTTCCCAGGGTAAGGATTCCCAGCCCCCAGAGGAAGAAAAGCCTTGGTTTTCTAAAGGGAAACCTGCAGAGGGGGGTTCCCGCAAATGTTATGCATGTGACCAGGTGGGTCATGTGAGGAAGGACCCCAAATGTCCCAAGTGGACACCGGCACCCACTGGTGTTCAGTCACAGGGTTTGGCCAGTGTAACGCTTGGGGAGGAGTTATTTTCAGGTGGGTGGGAGCCAGCTGAGATGACCCTGGTCTCACTAGGGGACTGTGCGATGGTCTGGTCCAGAGAACCCTTGTGTCTGAAAACACTAAGAAATACAAGCAGTGGGTGACGATCAATGGACAGAGGGTTGAGGCTCTGAGAGACACAGAAGCCAGTGGACTACAGTGAGAAGTCACCTGGTGTCGGAAGGGCAGATAGATCCTTATGTATTTCACCAAATAGTTGCGGTAGACAACGCAGAGTGCCTGTGCAGAGTGGCGCAGGTTCCCTTTGGATGGGAGAGGTCTCAGGTGCCTTGAGAGTAGCTTTGAGTCCAACCATGCCTGTAGATTGTCTGCTTGGCATTGAACTGGGGGATTCCCCTTTAAAGGAGGTGGAACACAGGTCTCACTTGGAGATGCTGGGTATGCCTGGGTAGTTGTGTGTGTCCACCCAGTCAATGGCAGCCCGTCAGGGTGATAAGGAGACCCTGGAGCCTGAGAAAGTGGCCCAGGTGTCTTCCAGAAGAAGGAAGGGCAGGGGGCCAGGGAAACGCGCTCCAGAAGATCCCATAGTCCAGGAGGAAGCTGAACCTGAGGGGAAGTCCTGGAGCCACAGGGGAACAAGTGGCTGAATTAGGGGAGGTCCCCGAGCTGACTCAGTGGCTGCAGGAAGGGGAGTCCACCTGGGAGGAATTCTGTGAGGCACAGAAAACATGCCCTACTCTAGAGGGTTTGTGGTAGCAGGCTGCAGACCAGGTGTATGGCAAGGAGCCTGGATCACACTTGATCTACTGGGATGATGGCCTCCTATATAGTGAGCCTAAGGTTGCTGAGCCTGGGTCAGCCCGTGTGCTGGTGGTACCCCAGTGCTTCAGAGCCTTCCTACTGGGTCTGGCTCTTGATGTGCCTTTAGCTGGTCATTTGGGGAAGGACAAGACCTTTGAACGGCTTGTCACCCACTTTTACTGTCCCCAAATGCACAGGCACTCAGGTGCACACTGAAGGTCTTGTCAAACTTGTCAGGCAAGTGGCAAGAGTGGGGGCAAATGTAAGGCTCCGCTCCAACCTTTTCATGTGGTCAGCCCCCCCTGTGAAAGGGTCGGTATTGACAATGTGGGGCCTCTGGATCCCAAGACAGCCATGGGCAACAAGTTCATCCTGATCTTGGTGGACCATGCCACCCAGTATCCACAAACCATTCATCTGCAGTCAATCACCTCCCCTGTGGTGGGTCGTGCTTTGATGGGGGTTTTTAGCCACATTGAGTTCCCCAAGGAAGTGGTATGTGATAGGGGTACCAACTTCATATCAAGTTATATGAGGTCTCTGTGGAAGGGTGTTGGGTGACATATATGTTCACCACTCCTTACCACCACCAAAGTAACGGTCTGGTTGAGAGATTCAACCGCACCTTGAAAGGCATGATCATGGGCCTGTCAGAGCCCTTGAGGCATAAGTGGGACGTCCTCTTGCCATGCCTTCTGTTCGCCTACAGGGAAGTGCCTCAAAAGGGGCTTGGATTTAGCCTTTTTGAGTTATTGTATGGCCACCCTGTCAGGGGACCTTTGAGTCTGGTTGGGGAAGGCCTGGAGAAGGCCTCCAGTAACCCTCCAGGATGTATTCACTTACATGCTGGCTTTTAGGAACCAGACAGCGCACTTCAGAAAGTTCGCCCAAGAGAACCTGGAAGCAAGCCAAGAAGATATGAAGCGCTGGTACGACAAGAATGCCACTTTTGTTGAGTTCTAGCATGGCCTAATGGTTTGGGAGATGGCCCCAGTGGAACCTACGGCTCCCCAAGATAAGTGGACTGGGCCATTTGAAATAGTGGAGTGCAAGAGTGTTGTCACCTACTTGGTGAACTTCCGCACTCCCAGGAACCCTTTAAGGGTCCTACATGTCATACGCCTCAAGCGAACCCTTTGCGTGTCCTACATGTCAACCGCCTCAAGCTAACCCTTTGCGTGTCCTACATGTCAACCGTCTCAAGCCTCATTTTGAGAGGACAGACGTAACAATGCTCTTGGCAATGGAAGATGGGGTGGAGGAAGAGAGTGAGTCTCTTCCTGAACTCCTGTCTGCCAAAGAGAAAGACAGGTCTGTGGAGGGTGTGAACCTCTCCTCCTCACTGACCCGAGAGCAACAGAGGGACTATCACCAAGTATTGGGGCAGTTTGACTCTCTCTTTTCCTTGATTCCAGGGGTAACTCATCTGTGTACACATGATGTGGACACTGGGGACAGTCCTCCTGTTAAACATATGCTTTACAGAGTAACTGACAAGGTTAGGGCCAACATAAAGAATGAGATATCCAAAATGTTAGCCCTTGGGGTAATTCAGTTCTACAGTAGCTCTTGGGCCAGCCCTGTGGTCTTTGTCCCAAACGATGCTGCTCCTGGTGCCACTCCAGGCCTCAGGTTCTGTGTGGATTACCGGGGACTGATGCACACGCCATTCCCCGAGCTGATGAGCTCATTGATCAGTTAGGGGCTGCCAAATATCTAATTATGTTTGACTTAACGTCTGGATGTTGGCAGATTGCTCTGACTGAGGGGGCCAAGAAAAGGTCTGCATTTTCCACCCCAGATGGACACTACCAATTTAGGTTGATGCTCTCTGGGAGCTTTCAGAGGTTGGTCAACCAGGTGTTGGCTGGACTGGATGATTTAAGTGCTGCCTACCTGGATGACATTGCTGTGTTCAGCTCCACTTGGTAAGAACACTTGCAGCACCTCGGGAGAAGTCAGGCCTCACTATTAAGGCTAGCAAGTGGCAAATAGGGCAGGGTACTGTGGTGTGCTTGGGACACCAGGTGTGGCGTGGCCAGGTGACACTCGTACAGCCAAAGATTGACACCATTCTGGCTTGGGAGCCTCCCAAGAACCAGACTGAGGTGAGAGCCTTTTTAGGTCTCACAGGATACTATAGGAGGTTTGTCAAGGGGTATGGCACTATTTTTGCACCCTTGATTGAGTTAACCTCCAAGAAGCAGCCCAGTAAGGGACTGAGACGTGCCAGACAGATTTTGATTCCCTGAAGGCAGCCATGGGCACAGCACCCATGCTGAAGGCACCTGACTTCTCCAAATAATTTGTTGTGCAGACTGATGCTTCAGAGCATGGTGTAGGAGCAGTGTTATCACAGCTAAATGAAGAGGGCCTAGACCAGCCTGTAGCCTACATTAGCAGAAGGTTACTTCCCTGGGAACGTAGGTGGAATGTAATTGAGCGTGAAGTTTTTGCTGTGGTCTGGGCGCTGAAGAAGCCAGGACCCTACTTGTCTGGGACTCACTTCTGGGTTCAGACCAACCACAGGACCCTCAGATGGTTAATGCAGATGAGGGGTGAGAATCCAAAACTGCTGAGGCGGTCCATTTCCCTACAGGGAATGAACTTTACGGTGGAACACCATCCTGGAAAAGAACACGCCAATGCTGATGGTTTGTCCAGATTCTTCTACCTTAGTGATAAGAACTCCCATGAGGTAGGGTAGTTCTGCCCACTTTCAGCTGGGGGGGGACACCTGTTAGACCTGGCATCCTTGGCGTATCTCCCCTGTCTTTGTTGCCTCTGTTTCCCATGTTTTGACTGTGTGCTGGACTCTGTTTTTGCTATTTTTGGTACTCTCTGCACTTTACCACTGCTGACCAGTGCTAAAGTGCAAGTGCTCCTGTGTAAAGTGTATGTGTAATTGGCTTTTCCATGTTTGGCATATTTGATTTACTAGTACGCCCCTAGTAAAGTGCAGTAGAGTGCCCAGGGCCTGTAAATCAAATGCTACTAGTGGGCCTGCAGCACTGGTTTTGCCACCCACATTAGTAGCCCTGTAAACATGGCAGACCTGCCACTGCAGTGTCTGTGTGTGCAGTTTTAAACTGCTAATTCGACCTGGCAAGTGTATCCACTTGCCAGGCCCAAACATTCCCTTTTTATACATGTAAGGCACACCTAAGGTAGGCTGTAGGTAGCCTCATGGGCAGGGTGCAGTGTACGTTAAAGGTGGAAAATATACTGATGTGTTTTACATACCCTAACAGTGAAATACTGCTAAATTCGTTTTTCACTACTGCAAGCCCTATCTCTTTCATAGGTTAACATGGGGGCTGCCTTTACATATTTTTAAAGTACAGATTCCTTTGAGAGCAGATAGAAATCTGGGTTTGGTGTCTCTGAACTCACAATTTTAAAAAACATATTTTGCTAAAGTTGGTTTTTAGATTGTTAGATTGAAAATGACACTTTAAGAATGTAGGCATTTTCTTGCTTTAACCATTCTGTGACTCTGCCTGTTTGTGTATTCCCTGTCTGGGTCAGACTGACAGTTGGGCTGTTTATGAATCTCCTCTAGACAATGACACAAAGGGAGCTGGGGAGCAGGCTGCTTTTCCTGATGAGCGATCTGAGCTACAGTGGAGGGAGAAGTGGTCACTTACACCTGAATGGCCTGTGCCTGCCCTCAAACAAAGCAGTCGCCAACCCCCTGGTGTTTGTCTGGGGCCTGGCATGGGCAAGGTAGGATCTTGTGCACAACAGAGACTTTCATTTGGCGTTTGCCTACTTTAAAGGCAGAAAGGGGAGCCCAGATTTTAGATCACTTCTGGAACCAAGAGGAACCTCTGTGAAGGAGAAGTGCTGAAGAGAACTGCTGCCCCTGACTGTGACTGTGCTTTGTTGGGCTATCCTGCAGTTGCTGCTTCTACCTGTGAAAGGGGACAAAGACTGGACTTTGTTGTGCATTCCTGCTTAAAGAAGAATATCCTGTTTTGAAGTCTTAGGGCCATCAAAGACTTCCTCTGCCAGCACCTGGGCTCTCTGCAGAGATCCTGCCCTGGGGCCTTGAAAGGTGAAGTTGGGAGAACAAGAGCTGAAATCTACGTATAGAACTCCGTGCTGGGACATTTTTGATGCACCATTTGCAATGCGGATGATAAGCGACGCGCCACCTGCTTCACGACTGAAATCGACGCACAACCTGTATCACGGCTGGGAGATCGACACATTGTGGCTGGAGAAACGACACAACACCCGCTTGTGGCTGCTGATAACGATGCAAACCCTACGCAGCATAGTTTTCTAACATGTGCGACCGGATTTATCATGCATCGTCCATGGGCGTCAAAGTCATCATGAACTTGCGCAAATCCAAGGTGCCCTGTTGAGAAATCGACGCATCGCTCTATTGCGAGGAAGAAAAACGACGCATTGCCTACCTGACCTGAGAAGAAACTACGCATGGTTTCACTTGCGAGTAAGGAATTGATGCATTGCTGACTTTTCCGATGCATTCTCGCCTGTACGGCTTTATTTTTGATGCAAACCAGGTAGTTTGCATAAAATCAACATCTGCATTGTTCTCTATGGAGTAAGACTGTTATTCTTTTGAAAATTCATAACTTGACTTGTGTATGTTGGATTTTTGTCATTTTGGTCTTGTTTGATTTAGATAAATATTACCTATTTTTCAAAACTGGTGTGGTGTCCATTTTGTAGTGTTTTCACTGGATTACTGTGTGTGTTGGTACAAATACTTTACACGTTGCTTCTGAGATAAGTCTGACTGCTTGTGCCAAGCTACCTAGAGAGTGAGCAGGGGTTATCTTCAGTGTGTAACTTCATTGCCCTGACTAAAGTGAGGGTCCCTGCTTGGACAGAATGCAAACTTACTGCCAACCAGATACCCCATTTCTTACAACCATAGACTTGTGTGCACCAGGGTAGATGGAATAAACAGAGTCAATATAAGAGCTTATGACTGATCTAACTACTATTGGTTGGTCATCAAAGGCATAGGTTACTGAATGTGTCAAGAATACATGGGAATGCAGGTGGGATATGCTGACTGCTTATCTGATCCAAGTACAGAACATCACTAACGAGGTAAGACTAACTCCTTTGAACATGACCTTGCATTTGGGGTTGATTTCTTTCCCTAAATTAAGTGAAAGACTAAGGCTATTGCTCATTCCACTGTGCAGCGAGATTTGTCGAGCAAGAGTCGCTTTCGCAGGCATTTACAGCCTGATTTAGATATTGGCAGACGGGCTACCCTGTCACAACGCTAACCGATGTCCCATCAGCTGCAATCTAAATCCCATTGTATTCAATGGGATTTGGATTTCAGGGGACGGGACATCCGTCACCGCTGAGACGGAGTAAACAGTCCGACAATATCTAAATCAGGCGCTTAGTCTGAAGACATATGCTTCCATGTGTGCTCAATGAAAGGCAGGTTCCAAGGCCCGGAGAAAAAGCGTCAGCCAATAACTTTGCTGCAATATATTTTGGAATCCTCATGACATTCGTCACTTTCACAAGATCATTTAAACTCATCGTCTGCTCTCTGATACAAATCTAATCTCTGATCTCCTTTGCGACTGTGCTGCTAGTTTTTAATAAGCTATAGTTTTGCATAGTCCGAACTGACTTTCTCATCAACTCACGCTTTGAAATTAATTACAGGTGAAAATGACAGTTTGACAACATCACACCATGTTGCATCTCTAGCAACCGAAGAACGCCAGGACTGATATGATTAAACATGACCATGTCATGGTCTTCCACTTTGGTAATGAGTACATCTTGTTATTACTCCAATATTGTATTAGTATGAAAAATGTCCAAAATGCACTGTATCCATCACATAGATTTTATCAAGTATTGCCTGTTTTTGCTTGATGTCAATCAGTTATAATTAACCCTCCACGCACGTAACTTATTCAGGTGTTGCTGTATTCATCTACAAATCACGTTCACGTTTACGCTTTTCAAACTAGCCCCGAAAACGTTATAAAACACTGCACTCAATTTTCTTATGACAAGAAAAAGAACATGTTAGGCACTTACTTCTCCAAGGAAGTCGTTGGAAGAGAATCTATCGTAGTCCCAGACAGTCACTTCGAGTGTTTTCTTCTTGATCTGTAGTTTACATAAAAAAAAGTACATTCAATTTCACTCCACGAACTCTGTCACATTTATAAAGGAGAGCTTTAGGTTTTGCTAGGGATTGCTTTAACTGTCTCTCGGACATTATACAATGTGAGCGTGATTCATCTTGATCAGCACGTATAACAGCCATATGGTTTTGTAACTGTCAGTCAGGTTATATGAAATTCCTGTACTACGGCTATTTAATTGGAACAAAAGTTGTAGGAGTCCGTACAGAAAGGGGTGTCCTTATTGTTTAATTTTCTGTTGTGCCATTTTAATGAGTATATATACTGAAAAATCCGATATTAGTGACAATTACAAGACATCCTCTGCTTTGTGAATGATTTAGCATGGCTAGCTTTTGGTAACTCAGGTGCTCACAGCCAATCATATAGAGGTAAACAATCTAGTAGTGGTGAAACTGAAGGAATGCTTGGTTACTGGGCCGCAGATACCATATACCATATAGTGCCTTGGATTTCTTTGTTGCAGACCGCTTGCTGTGTCTTTGAATGCATCCGGCTTGGTGCAGAATTTACTTGTTGTGCATCTCCATGTTCCACCATTAGGCTCCAAGACCCTTTAATGGGTGGCTCTGACCGACTGAGTGACTGACACCAGGTCTTGAGGCAACTATAAGCCTAAGTAACCATGAGAAGAGGGCCAGTGCTAGTGAGAACAGTCTACCCCCTTCCTGATGCAGCTTCTACTGTGCCACCCACCACTGAAAGCTGCCTAGGCTGCACATCAGACATCTAAAATTGCACATAATTATTACGGAGGAATTCTCCAAATCTCAGCCTACATTGAGGATTACTGAGTGATTTTGCAAATTTCGGAAAGCAGTAACGACTTATGAGTGATGGTGGGATAAATATATCACTGAGTGATGGAGGTAATCTGAATGTGCACTAACAACTGGTGAGTTATGTGGGAAATGTGGAAAAGCAGTCAACACGTCTTAGTGATGGCCCAAATCTAGTACGGCACTCAAGCTTCCTAAGTACACATCTGAGCATGCATGTTGGGTAATTAATGATGGTGCTAAACCCATCGAGCACTAAATATAACTGAGCGACGTGAAAAACTCAATATCCACTAAAGATGGGTGGAACAAATATAAACCTGCATGGTGGTAATAGGTCTTGATATATTATGGACATTGTTCACACGATGGTACCCACATCCACATAATGCATGCACTGTTATATTTGTTGTTATGTTTAACACATTTTAGGCACTTTTGTCATCTTAGTCCCCACCCTGGTGTGAGGATTATGCTGACCTAATTCTTGCCATTTGTTACTGGTCCTCTCTGAGGCCTCAGACTATATGATTGTTGTTACCTGTCTGCCTTCATCAACTATGTCACTCAGTTAATCATCCATTTCTTCTATCACTCATTCATCCCTAAATTCACTCAACCTTTAATCTACCATCCATCCTTACACTCACTCACTCATTAATAATCCACGGACAGTCACTCATCCATCTATCCATGTACTCACCTTTCCTTCCACCTCTTAACTTGTTCAAGCATTCACTTACCCATCCAATCACCCATACACACACATTTACCAACCAATAAAGAAGGAGGTCCACTTAGTAAAAAGCAGATCCACAAAACTTACTGTGGCCCTCATTACAACCTTGGCGGGCGGCCACACTCCCGCGGGGTCTATTTTGAGATCCCCGCTGGGCTGGCGGGCGGAAACCTCGTTTCCGCCCGCCGGCCCAGCGGGGATCTCAGCCGCAACACGGGAGCTGGCTCCAAATGGAGCCGGCGGTGTTGCGGCTGTGCAACGGGTGCAGTTGCACCCATCGCGCTTTTCACTGTCTGCTATGCAGACAGTGAAAAACTGCATGGGGCCCCCAGGGGCCCCGCGACTCCCCTTTCCGCCAGCCTTTTCCGCCATGAAAAGGCTGGCGGGATGGGGACTCGTAATCCCCTGGGCAGCGCTGCAAGCAGCGCTGCCCTGGGGGATTTAAACCACCGGGACAAACGTGGAAGGAAACCGCCGGTCCCGGCGGTGTGACCGCGGCAATGCCCCAGAAAGCACCACCAGCCTGTTGGCGGTGCTTCCGTCAAAACAGCCCTGGCCGTCAAAGACCGCCAGGGTTGTAATGACCCCCTGTATTTGTGAGGTCTCTTTCTATAGGTCAACCTAGCAGTTATATCAATAACATGTTTAGATAAAAGACAACATTGATTATTTGGGACCTTTCTGCTTGATATGATGGGGTCGTTTATAATACCATACTTAAAAGACTAAACAAGTGGACTGGAATGACAATGAAAGCATGTGACTTGCATTCACCCATCCACATTCTGTGCCAAGTGGTAAGAATAGGAACACTTCCTAATTTATGAGAGATAAAGTATAGACACCGAACATTATAAGTATACTGCAAGTCATCGAGGAGTTATAATAATAATGTGATTTGTAGAGCGCATGGATACTTCTTACGAAGTGTCCCCGTGTTAGGATACCGACTTCAGAAAAAGTGTTACCAAATAACTGAGTAGGTCTTAGCCAGATTTAAAGAGCCAAGTTTTCAGTTTTGTCCTGAAAACAATTTCAGAGGGGACTAGCCAGGGACACTAGGGTACAGAATTCAAAAATTTTGATGCAGGCTGGCTAAAGGTGCTACCACCAATTCTGGCTTTTTACCATTTTGGGACAGAGGCCTGCTTTGCTATGCCCGATATAAGGTTTCTGGTTGGGATATAAGCAGTGATCATTGACTGTAGGTAAGCAAGGCCTTAAGAGGAGAGAGCCTTTTAACAATAACAGAGAGCCTTCACAGTAATTCTTTGCTTCACCCGCAACCAGTGTAGTTTCCTTAATGTGATACTAATAGAAGCACACCTAGGAAGTCTGAGCAGTGCCCAAGGTGTAGCATTCCAGAACCGATGGATCCTGTTCAACCAGGACTGAGAAACGCACAGATAAAGGACATTACAGTAGTCTAATCTGGATATAAATAGAGCCTGAACTACAATTGTTTGGGCGGAAACAGGAAGAAAATGGAGGATATTTTTCAAGAATCTCAACATCCTAAAACACTTTCCTGCAAGGGCATTAATCTGGGCATCAAACCAGATGTCCAGATTCTTGACTTTCGGCTTGGGAGATGGTAGAGTTCTGAGTTCCATAACCATATAGAGAAATAAGGCTGAAAGATGAGTTCCTTTATAAGGTTATGGAACTCTTAGGTGACTTGCAATATCCTTATCATGTGCACAAGAGGGTACTTTATCCCATATGATGCATGGTCACACCATCCCTTTTCCCACAAACCACTTAAAAATTAAGCGCATAGCTCTTTTGTATGAAAAAGTGAGCATGTTTGCAAACATGAAGACTAAAAGAAAAACCTCTAGTATAAAAGTAAACACATCAAAAACCCGTTAGATATTTGTTGCAAACAGAAATTAAAAACAGTACAATACATGTCATTGTTTTAATGGTGCAGTGCCTCTCGTAATGTGTGGAAACATGCAGAAACATTCTAGCTTTTCTCTTTCTATGAGTGTAAAACAATAAACATATTCTCTCTGCTTGTCACTGTAAGCTATTAAAATAGAACAGAAGAAACAAAAGTAACATTTTGTTTGTTGCTTTAAACAGCTGCTTCAATTATCCTCCATGACCTGACCTGCATTTCACCTCTGCTGCTGGCTCTGGCAGCAGGTTTTGTAACGTTAGAACTCAACTGTAATAACTTATAATAGTCGAGTTCTGATGTCTTTGCTTTATAATCGGCAACTTAGTGTGTCACGTCACCGATTATAAAGAAATTGAAGACTGCGGTTTATATAGGGATTACGAATCCCGCTGGTGTCATCCTTTTTGATAATTCTCTTTAACATATAAACATACCCATTGGCCAGTTATTTTAACAGTTACATGTGTGCATACACCTTACACATAATTACTTGGAAACCTAAGTAGGAATCGTTTGTATATTAACAGACTCTTCAAATCACTCCTAAAGCTGGATTACGAAAAGCTTCTTTTGCCTAAATATCACCAAAAAAGAGAATTCTGTTACAAAATGGACATAAAAGTATCCAAACCCTTTCACTTAGCTTCAGGCACTTGAAGAAACCATAGCCCAAGAAAAGCAACAGCAATTTTCATTCTGAACATAATATTCTCATGCTAGATAAAAGTGCCTATCAAAGGAATCAACTTCTAATTGACATTCTTCCTCAAGGTTCCGCCACCCTTTAAAATGGAAATGAGTGTAACGTGCTAACTGGAGTAGACTACTACAAATTTAACTACACTGGTCTACCTAAAATGCCCCTTGGCAGACCACAATATATTCAAAATCAAGCAGAAGTGTAATCCTTGGCTAAAACAGAAACAAATGAAGTATGCTTAATGGATCCTATCATGTTAATAATGGCATCAAGTATAATAATTAAAATACTATTATGTATGGCTCAGGAGGACAGCCTTCATCGTTTATTTCAGTTTCTGACTCTCATAAGCCATTGGTATGACATAGCAATTGTTGATAACAAAACTGGTTACCCATTGTGTTGTCATAAAGACCTTCCAGACCAGGCTGCCAAGCTTCTTTGCGAGACTGTTAGTACAGTGCTGCATGTCTGCTTTGAATGGCAGCAGAAAGCACAGCTGCAGGAGGGGGAAGGAAGGCAGGGAAAGTGGTGGGGGTTTGTCAAGGTTTGCAGGTAAGTTTTTTTAAAGTCTTTGGACCAGGGGCACATAACAGAGGCCATGTGTTAATGGCACCCTGATTAATCCTTTATCACTGAGTAGCAGATGAAACCAGGTACAGGTGGTTTTGGGGGTCATATATAACATAAAATTCTAGTTGGGCAAAAGGTGAATTACTGAGATGTTTTTCACCTAAGAGTTCTGAGAGACCTCACAGACAACTCAAGTTTCACTCTTGTGAGCTATTTGATGTCATTCAGAACCCCTTGGTTAAAAACATCCCCGTAATTCACTCTCACCTATCTATAATTCTATATAGGTGCCATGCACAATGTGTTTTGAGTAGAGTGCAGGCTGATGAAAATCATCATGCATTACTTGTCCACAAGGATTGTTTGACGAGTCAATGTACAGACAACTTTACAGCAAATGCTTAAAATGCAAAAAGAAGAGAGGAGATCCCAGGGACTGCAAGGCTCTAAAAAGTCTGCAATATTCTCCCTTTATTTAAAAAAAATAATGAAACAGCCATCTTGAGGAAACTGCATACAATTAAGTTTTCAAACAATGCTTTGACTGAGATGAAAGACCATCTAACAAAACAACTAGTACAGTTTAAAGATAAGACTCTAATTTCAAATTACCCTAACAACCTTGACTCTCTTTACTGAGTTCCACCTTGATTGCCAGCATCAGTATTGTTGAGCTGATAACTAAATGTACAAGATAATCAAGTAAACGCCCAGATCATAATACCTAGCACAATAAGGCACAAAGATTTTATATATTCCACATAGGAAACAATTATGCCTGAAAACATAAAATGCCAAAATATTTGAAGAAATATACATTTTTATTCTTCTCAGCAACTAAATTTTTGTGTATTCCATTATTAATTGAAGGACAGTAACTATGAAAACAAACACTACTTTTAGGTGGGTTGTTATATGGTTCCTAAAAACTGAGAAGGATGTGTATTAGGTTAACCTGAACTTCAGATTATACGGGCATAGTCCACATCAGTACATGTTGACACAATTCCTATCTAGCTCACCTTGCTCTATCTGAACTCCTAACCTTACCAGGGGTACTACATGGTATTAGCAACCTCAAACATGCCCACTCTTATTCTAAAGGACATAATTGAAACCAATCTATCCTTGAGTTGTTACTTTGCATTCCCAAGGTAAACACAAGAATAATGCCACAATGGCCTTTCCAACACTTATTAAAACATTTGTTTTCTTGTATAGAAAGCATGAGCTGCAATTATTAGGCAGAGGAAATCAAGCATTGTAACTAGCATTATGACAAACAATTCATCCACTGTAAAGTTTCTATGTTGTTTCACTCCTATGTATTGCTACTGACACTATTGACAGCAAAGTGGAAGTACCATCTGCCAGATCCCTTGGCATAGCCTAACTCCCCCATACTTTGGTATGATGTGACAGGAAGCCAGTCTAAAGCAGTGCAGGCTACTGTCATTTGCATGATTGAGGTCACTGTCAACCTGGTTCTCTGCCAGTCTTTTCATGGCGGTGAAACCGCCATGAAAAGGATGGCGGTGTACCTGACCAGACAGTGAGCATTACTAGGGTGCTGGTGTCCCCTGCGGGCAGCAGCACTGCCACATGCTGCAGCCACTTTCCCGCTGGGATGACCGGCGGGAACCTTGGTTTCCGCCGGTCAGCCCAGCAGAAAGTCATAACGAGGCCGGTGGGGAGGTCGCCACTACAGTGGCGGTCAACTTGTCAGAAGTTTGGAGGACAGGTATTCCTGTACGCCAAACTCGTAATCGGGGCCTAAGTGGTTCAGTTATAAAAAAAAAAAACTTCTTTCCAGTCATCCTGCCTGAGAAAAGACATCACCTTAGAAATGATAGTAGTATAGTTTTTTATGATTATCATTATTTTTAATATTGTGTTCAGTAATATAATTATAAAGGTTGGGAAGAAAATAAATATATATAGCTTTCTAATAATTGATATTTATATGTTATTTACTAATTGGAAATTATGCATATTTATTAAAATGTATAATTTGAAAAGATGTTTAAGTTATTTTATGTAAGTGCGAAGGTTTGTGCTATGATATTTGTTATTTAAAATGTTTTTTATTCTTTAATAGAAATTAAATCTATTACTAATTATTCTATTTTATTTGGTAGTTAGAGAAGTTGAATTTATTATATGTAAGTTATATTTTCATTTTTATATTTAAAAAAAATTTTCATATTTATTTAACGATAATTAATAATTCAATATTTTTTCTCTATTATTAGGGTTATATGTTTAATATGTTTGAAGTGAAATACTTTTACTACTGTTGCTTAGACTGGACTAGGAATCGTAAATCTAATCCCTCCAAAGTCCAACACTTTCCCTATTATTGTGCTGATAGGAGTAGCAATAGTAAATCTAAACCCTCCAACACTTTCCCTACTGTTGCATAAACTGGAGTGGAAATAGTATATTGAATATTCCCAGGCTCCAATACTTTTTGTATATAGCCTAGATATATTTTATAGTATTATTTGATTACTTTTTATATTTTCTAATATTTGTTTTTATTTTTACTTGTTTTTTAATGTTTATAGTATTTTTTAGTAAATGTGTTTTTTAGGGTTTAAATGTTCTCAATTGTATTTATTAGCTAAATTAATGTATTATTTTGTAATGGAATTGTCTATATTTTACATGTTTTTATTTGTATTTATTACATTTATTTGTGAATTTAAAATATATATATATTAACTCCAACAGATCCAAAAAGATAATGATATTGGACAAAGAGTGGGCATCCACCCCTCAATTATATATCGGAAAGCACCATCTTTGAAAGACATGTTAGTTAAAAGTCATCTAGAGATACCAAAATCTCCAAACTGGCTATCAGAAAGCAGTAAGGGTTTCTTTTGCTGCAGGAAATGTAAAGCATGTAAAATCGGATGCAACAAAAAAGTCTTAACAGACTTTAGAGGAAGAGAAATGGAGATTAGAGACAGAATTACATGTGAAACATCTTTTATGGTATATGTGTTGGAATATCGATGTGGTCTTAGGTACGAAGGCAGCACTATATTCCCTTTGAAAAAGCGCATTTTGGAACATATAAGGGCAGTGCGAAACGAGGACACTACGTATGCAATGACTAAACACTTAAAAACTCACTCAGCATTTGATTGGCTGTCCATGACGTATTATGGTGTTGCAACAATACAAAAGCATGAACGGGGTGGCGACAGGGTTCAGAGATTACGCCATTTGGAGTCGAGATATATAATTAGGTTGAAGACCAAGATGCCATATGGGATTAATAATGACAAGGAACTGTATTCCATCTCTACGCTTGGTTAAATAGTATGGACCAGCTCTCATTACCAACAAAAAAACAATAATGAAGCATATCAAGTGAAATAAGTCAAATTGCTTTATTCAAAAACAATTGGGAGATGTATCCCCACAATCAAATGAGAGAATCTAAGTTGTAAATTTGAATAATGGTAACAGATATTGCGGAGTTGGAAATACAAACATAGTAACAAAGTTCATGATTAGTAGAGTAGCTGTGGTTATGTTTGTTGTTTATTGTTTCATTGTCCTTTATGTGCACTAGGTTGGTTAATTGTTATTATTTTTCAGTCTTTTCTTTGGTACACAGTGGGAGGTCCAAAAAAAAAAAAAAAAAAAAAAAGGGCATGGTGGTGTGATTAGAAATAGTACACATTATAAAGACTAAATATCCCAGAATTCCACATAAGGGCATGTCTTAGAGGAATAGTATAAATAGTACTTTCAATGGATTGGTTATTCACCGTGATCAAGACCGGGAAGGGAAGGTCGAAACGCGTTGGTGTCAGTTTGTTTGGGGTCCTGTTATGGAATAAAAGAATTCTGATTCAATCCTGTGAGTGCCGCATCCCTGACGTAAGTGTCAACTTGGTGTGAAGAATATATATATATATATATATATATATATATATATATATATATATATATATATATATATATATATATATAGACACAGACACATTCAGTTGTTCAGTTGCGTTTTCCTCAGCCTCATCGCGGCAAGCCATGACGAGGTGGCAATCCCCTTCAATCCTGCAAACTGTTCACTTCACTAATGATCCTTCTTTATCTCAGATCCTGTGTGAAAGAACGGCCACTTACGTCTTGCAAAGTGAAGATTATTTATATTAACAGCAAAAAACTCAACACATTTCTGAAATCCTAATTTTCTTGATCACGGGTCATACCAAATATATAACACCCACCATTTTTAGACCCCAGCGCATTCATAATAGTGATCAACAATGGACCCCTTCAACAATCGAAAAACCTTTCTACATAAGCAGATCAGCCATATTAGAATGGAGTTCACTAGAACGAAATTTGCTGTACTCCTTGTTAAACCACATTATTAGTATTATAACCCATTTTTTTATCAATGTCCTCTTGTTAATCAATATTCTTTTGTTTTGTTTTTCAAATATTGTATTTCAAACATCAAGCTCTAGCGGGCTAAAATAAAATAAAAGACATCTAACGCTTATGTTATTTTAACTCATATTGCTATTTCAACATTCAAGCTCAAGGGAGTTAAAGTGAACAACTGCATACCGCTTGTATCACCTTAACTTCCAAACCCCTCCCAGGCAATAAACCCTGTGCATAGGAGCTTTTTGGTTTCACTCACGGAAGATTTGTCATTCATCTTGTTCCAAACGCAGCATTAACAAAAAAGCTACGTTTAAACCTCAGTTTGCTGCCTCTTAGTGCCACCTTGCAGTCACTAGAAAAACAGCAGTAGAAATGTAGAAGGTACAATATTGTTCTTAACAGACACTGAAGGCCACTACATGAAAGCGCTGGCAATGCCATTTGTTCTCACTTGTATGTAACGGTATGCAATACCAATTGGCATTGTCAATGCTTGGTTAAAAAGACAGTAGCATAATTCTCACACATCCTGTTAAGCAAGATGCAAACCATCTAGTCACCAACCCTCACTCCTCATCCCCAATATTTTTACTACCCATGGACATCTTAACCTCTCGGGTGCCCTGGACACAACAGTTACGTCCTGGGCAGCACCGCTCGGGTGCCCAGGACGTAACCGTTAAGTCCAGACAGGGGCCCACGGAGGAAGCACTAGCGCTCCCCCCGGGGCCTGGTGCCCCCCTCCCCTGGGCAGGGATAGAAGGGGAATCGCTTCCCCTTTCACCCCTGCCCCCCACCCCCTCTGCATCTGATGGCGTCAGGGAGCGATCACGTGCTGACCTCATCAGAGACGGCCCCCATCGCGCTGGGGGGCAGAAACCACTAGACACCAGGGATAATTTTTGTTGTTGTTTTTTTTGTTTTATGTATGTGGGGGGCATCCCCTTAGCCAAGGGTCGCTCCCCAGAGGGGCAAATTTACTTTTAGACCATTTCTGCCCCCCTTGGCAGATTGGCCTTTTTTTATTAGGCCAATCTGTCCTCAAGGGGGGCAGAAACCACTAGACACCAGGGAGTTTGTTTTTTTTGTTTATGTTTATACATAATGGGAGCGACCCCTTGGGTTAGGGCTGCTCCCCAGGGGGGGAGAAACCCCTAAACACTAGGGATATATATTTGTGTTTATGTTTACTTTTTTTTTTTAGATATATATATATGAGGAGCGACCCCTTAGGCAAGGGTTGCTGCCCTGGGGGGGAAATTGTATTTAGGCCATCAGCCTATTGTTATTAGGCCAATCTACCCCCGAGGGGGGCAGAAACCACTAGATACCAGGGATTTATTTTTTGTCAGTTTCACGTGAGGGGAGCGACCCCTTAGGCAAGGGTCGATCCCTGAGGGGGGGTGTAGGGGAGGGGCAAATATGTTGTAGGCCATTTCTGTCCCCATTCAGAAAGCAAACTAGATGCCAGGGAATTTTAAAAAATAATAATGGGGTGGGGCTACCGACCAGTATGGGCATGTTTATGCACCCACCCGAACTGAAGGTGGTAACAGTCTTCATCTCTCCCCCTGCACACTGAAACATCTTATCCCATGGCAAGCAAGAGGACATTTGATTATTTTGGGTTTTGGTTTTACATTTGGGCCATGAGAGCTTGGCTAACTCGCAAAATCGTCCCACTTGGAATGGCGAGGGCTGCACTTTTTGGACTTTGGGACGCTGCCATGTAGAAAAATCCACAAGACCTAGACAAATCTGAAAACGAAACATCTGGGTGATTCCATAATGGTGTGCTTCACATGCACCCAGCACCATTTTCTGACCCACAATGCCGTGCAAACCTCCAACTTTGCTGGAAATCATAAATTTTTCCCATATTTTTGTGATGGAAACGTCCGGAATCTGCAGGAATCCACAAAATTCCTACCACCCAGCAATGTATACCAATAACAATTCTTGCACTTGTCAGCCTAAAAATATATTTTTTCAAACTGCCCTTTTGGACCCGCTTTGGTTCCCGTCAATTTCGACATGCTTTTGGCTCTTCTCTGTCACAGGCACTTGGCCCACCTACACAAGTGAGGTATCATTTTTACCGGGAGACGTAGGGGAATGTTGGGTGGTAGGAAATTTGTCCCGGTGCCGTGATCCCACACAGAAATGTGGGAAAATGTGATATGTTTAGCTAAATTTGATGTTTGCTGAGGATTCTGGATAAGAAAACATTGGGGGATCCACGCAAGTCACACCTCCTGGGCTCCCTCAGGTGTCTTGTTTTCAGAAATGTCTGGGTTTGGTAGGTGTACCCTAGATGGCTGCTGAGCCCAGGACCAAAAACACGGGTGCCACCCCCGCAAAAACAGGTAGTTTTGCACTTGATAGTTTTGATGTGTCCAGATAGTGTTTTGGGGCATTTCCTTTTGCAGGCACTAGGCCTACCCACACAAGTTAGGTACTATTTTTATCAGGAGACTTGCGGGAACTCTGATGGAAGGTAATTTGGAGCTCCTCTCACATTCCAGAACTTTCTGTCACCGAAATGTGAGGAAAAAGTGTTTTTTTGGCCAAATTTTGAAGTTTGCAAAGGCCTCTGGGTAACAGAACCTGGCAGGAGCCCCACAAGTAACCCCATTAATGTAAAAATGTGATGTGTCGATGTTGTGTTTCCTGTCGAGAGCATTAGGCCTACCCATGCAAGTGAGGTACCATTTTTATCAGGAGACTTGGGGGAACATAGAATAGCAAAACAAGTGTTATTGCCCCTTGTCTTTCTCTACATTTTTTCCTTCCAAATGCAAGACAGTGTGTAAAAAAGACGTCTATTTGAGAAATACCATGTAATTCACATGCTAGATTGGGTACCCCGGAGTTCAGAGATGTGCAAATAACCACTGCTTCTCAACACCTTATCTTGCACCCATTTTGGAAATAGAAAGGTTTTCTTGATAACTATTTTTCACTCTTTATATTTCAGCAAATGAACTGCTGTATACCCGGTATAGAATGAAAACCCGTGGAAGGTACAGCTCATTTATTGGCTCTGGGAACTAGGGTTCTTGGTGAACCTAAAGACCTATTTATCCCAGCAATCAGAAGAGTCCAGCAGACGTAACAGTATATTGCTTTCAAAATTCTGACATTGCAGGAAAAAGTTACAGAGTAAAACGTTGAGAAAAATGGCTGTTTATTTCACCTCAATTTCAATATTTTGTTATTTCAGCTGTTATTTTCTGTAGGAAAACCTTGTAGGATCTATGCAAATTACCCCTTGCTGAATTGAGAATGTTGTCTACTTTTCAGAAATGTTTAGCTTTCTGGGATACAGCATTGGTTTCACACCTATTTCTGTCACTAACTGGAAGGAGGCAGAAAGCACAAAAATTTTTAAAAATGGGGTATGTCCCAGTAAAATGCCAAAATTGTGTTGAAAAATTGGGTTTTCTGATTCCGGTCTGCCTGTTCCTGAAAGCTGGGAAGCTGGTGATTTTAGCACAGCAAACCCTTTGTTGATGCCATTTTCAGGGAAAAAAAACACAAGCCTTCTTCTGCAGCCCTTTTTTCCCCATTTAAAAAAAATATATATATATATTCACTGCATTTTGGCTAATTTCTTGGTCTCTTTCAGGGTAACCCACAAACTCTGGGTACCTCTAGAATCCCTACGATGTTGGAAAAAAAGGACGCAAATTTGGGGTGGCTAGCTTATGTGGACAAGAAGTTATGAGGGCCTAAGCGCAAACTGCCCCAAATAGCCAAAAATAGGCCTGGCACCTGCGGGGAAAAGGCCTGGCAGTGAAGGGGTTAAAGGTAGAACAAGATACGGACAATAACACTTCAATATTTAAAAAAAAGAATTTGTTTCCTATTCAATTCTAATAAAAAACAGATTGTATCAAATCTCATCAAAACATATCCTGTGTCTATCATCAAAGTCTGCCCACTGATAGGGATACCCAGTGCTTAATTTGTAAATGAAAACCTGCAGGTGCTCAAAGTTCTCGTCTGAAAAACACGGCTGCTACAGTTAAATGTATGAGCACGGAATACTGAGGCAGCACTATCCTGAAGCCATCACAGGCTTCTTTAATCCACTTACTGCCACTCCTTCCCCTTCAGCTCACTCTTGCAGCTTTCTGTTTTCTTCCTTTGTGATGTTCTTTCGTTTTTCTCTTCCTCCGTCTTTGCCATATGTGTCTTTTGCTCGCAGTAAATGTTTGAGGCAGCAAAAGAAGTGCCGGCCCCCCAAAATAAGCGCCGGTGCCCCACTCCTTAAACCACCGGCTCAAATTAGGCACTGGGGATACCCGATTGCTGTCCCCATCCTCTTCTCTCAAGCGCCTCGCCTG
The DNA here is from genome assembly GCF_031143425.1 of Pleurodeles waltl. Classification (NCBI taxonomy): domain Eukaryota; kingdom Metazoa; phylum Chordata; class Amphibia; order Caudata; family Salamandridae; genus Pleurodeles; species Pleurodeles waltl. The sequence continues at coordinate 436,313,344 of NC_090442.1, forward strand.
CACAAACCCTAGCTAGGAGCAGCATATTCATAGTGTTTGAGTGGAACAGCTTCACCTAAGACAGATGCCTACTGGCCTCACCATGTAGCTGAAGTCCAGTGGCACAGGGTTGATGGAGTGCGCTTTTATGTTTACGTTTTGCGTGCTTTACGTGTTCTCAAACATTATGCACATAATTTTTACAGTATTGGTTGCAAACCTCGAAATGTTTGTGCACTGTAATTGCTTCACAATCACTAGCAATGCTCTTGTTAAAATTACCTTTTCCTCTAAAGAAGATGTTTATTTGTTGTCAGTGTGCGGGTTGCTAGATGGAAGATGGGTGCTGATCACAGGGAGAAAACAAAAACAAACGTTTTTCCTTCCAACGTGTTTTGTTGCCTGCCTGGGAAGAATTCACAAGGTCTCCTGTCAGTTCAGCCTCTTGCATAGTGTACTCGGTCACCTGCTAGTAGTTAGTGGTCTCTGCAATTCATTTTTTAAAAGGGACTCCTGTTGGTTGAGCACATACCTCCCTGCACTGATGTGTTTTTATTTTTTTCTCAGAACACTGCTTTATTGGCAGTATCCCATCCCCCATCTCCTGGTTTGCTTGTGAGCTAATGAATGGAGGGAATCTTGTGTCGGCTTGCATCCATCGCTGTAGGTCAGACTCCTCCATTTTTCAGTGTCTATCATTTATTTTATTACTCGGCTTTGCAGTGCTCCGGAAATGTAACTTCTGCAATGGCTGAATGGTCATCTATAATAATGCATTTACAATACTGTTAAAGGTGTATCTAAAAGCAACGTGTGCTGTGTAAATGCACGCACTCTGTTAAGGTGGAAAACTACACTAGCAATTTTGGTAAATATGCATAACAATACCTATTTAAATAAATAAATAAAGTCTCATTTTAGTGCATACGTCTAACACATGCATTAACATTGGTGCTATAACAAAAAGAACTGTGGGATATTTTTTTTTTCCAGTTATAAGAATAACAAAGGCAGTTTTTAGAATGCACTCCGTTGCTCCTAGGTGTCGTTGTCTACATAAATAGTATACCAACATTTGTCAAGACCTTCCTTTGACTAAGAAAGTGGACACACACTTAGCGTACACATAATAAATAAGGCGCAATCACACAAAACGTTAACAATTTAACAAGTTACCCAAACCTAATATTTCGTGGGAGCTTTCAACATAATTCGTTGATACGGCCTTTGTTACTGAGACAAAGTTCGAAATGTAAACATCATCTTTGTGCTCCACTAACACCATAAAGTTCAAATGGTACCTGCTTTGGTCTCCTGAATATTCTGGCCTAATGCAGACCCTGATGGTCCTAAAAGTGTTCCTGAGAATAAAAGGAGTTGCAGAGAAAGGGGTTCCCGGCAATTAGTTGCCTCACAAACTCAGACGACAGAATTCAGGAAAATTACATGACAACAAGTGGAAGGAATTGCGTGGTTGCTGAGTTGATCCTAGAAGAACAAGTTACTTATCTTCAGTAACACTCTTACTGGTAGATACACTATCTGACCTCATATTCTTCACCTTCATAATAATCTCCAGACGTTCAACTGGATCTGGATGTTTTTTCACAGTATTGCTCCAGTTCACGGTTAGGTACAGTTGTGTGGCTTCACATTTACGTTGTTCTGCTCATATAGGGACCATCCCTACACACTTACAACAGTTTCTTTATTGACGCTGTCCATGCCGACAAACACAGAGCCCAAAAATTAATCAGCGGTACTACTGTGCAGATTTCTGGATTGGGACCTTTTTAGAAGGGAATAGGGACCAATCCACAGAACAGGAAGGTTGGTGGGCAGTGGGGAATCTGTGATTAGATAGAGTAGCCATCCAAAAGAGGATTACTGAGTGTAAGAAACTTTTTCTTCTGATGGATACTTCTAACCGCAGATTTCTCACCTGTATAATCATTACCAAAGAAGTACCCCCCAAGGTGGAAAGTCCTGCTGGACCCAACAGGTGAAGGCCCTTTCCTGGCTGTCAAGGCAGTAGTGCTTAGTGAATGTGTGCACTGATGCCCATGTCATAGCCTCACAAATATCCAGGAAATGCACTCTGTGTGCCAGCACAGTGCCTTGGCACTGGTGGAAACCTGTAAGGGCTGTTTCTTGGCCAATTTATAGCAGATCTTAACGCAGATGACTATCCACCTGGACAAAGTCCTTTTCTGCACCTCCTTGCCCCAGAGAACCATAGTAAGACATAACCATCCACCCGATGGTCTTTGGTACGATCAATGAAAAAGCTTAAAGCACTTTTGAGGGTCCAAATGATAGCTTCTTCAATCCTCTTTCGGGGGATGAGATGAGAAAAGAATATTTGGGAGGGTGATGGATTGTCCAACATGAAAAGAAGTCACAACCTTTGGCAAAAGGACAGCTCTGGACCTCAACACCAGTTTGTCTGGAAAAAACGATGGTGTAGGGCAGTTGCAGCAAGAGGCCCTGAACCTCACTCATGTGGCAGGCGGCGGTAACTTCATAGAGGAAAAACGTTTTCAGAGTCAGTAAACGCAATGAGCCACCATGCATTGACTACATTGAGATCCCACTGTGGTTTAAGAAAGAGTTTCAGAGAAAATATATGTATCAAAACGTTTAAAAACCTCATCATAACAGGTGATGTAGGCAATCATGGCTGATCTGATAAATGTAAAAAGACCAAAAAAGCTGACAAATAACCATTAATAGTGGCCACAGCAAGTACCTGCTGGGCCAAAGACAAAAAATGTAATAAAACTTCAGCAAGTTTAGTCTGCAATGGGTCCATGGCCACAAACGTGTCCCAGAGCACTCTGTAAATGGATTTTTTGAGAAGCACCAATCAGTAAGGAGAACATTTATTACCTCAGGAGTTACATCATCAAACGCATCAACTGCCACCACTCAATCTCAATGCATGTAGGTGTAGATGGTGACAGAAGGTCCTCCCAAAGTGATAGACTGATTGGAGGACAGATGCTCATGCCCAGACATTCTGGGTGCCATACATTCCTTGCACAATCCAGAGCAACAAGGATAATTTGGGGCTGGTCATTCCTGGTCTTCTTCAGAAGTCAATTCAGGAGAGGCAGTGGTGGAAAGTTGTACAGGAGTCCCATGCTACTCTCTATCCTGAAGCATCTCTTAGAGAGAGCTATCTTGGGAACTCCAGTGAGCAAAGGTTGTGACACTGTACGATCTCAATGGTGGTGAAAAGATCTAACCAGGGTTCTCCATACTAGTGCAAGATTCACTGTACCACCTCAGTATGTAGTCACTATCTGTGATCTGCCAAGCATCAACAGATGAGTTTATCTGCCCTAACATTCATAGATCCCGCAGGTTGGTTGATATCCAAGGGTATGCCCTGATGGTCCAGCAAACTCCAGAGGCAAAGAACCCCTAGGCACAGTACCCAGGATCCCACTCCACCCGCTTATTGCAGTACCACATGGTCATGTTGTTGTCCATGAGAACCTCCAGTAGTCTCCCTTTGATGGATGGCAAAAAGGCCTTTAACACCAGAGAGATGGCTCACAGCTCCAACAGAGTGATGTAGAATCGGGTTTCCACAATGTTCCAGAGTCCTGTGATCTTCACCTTTGCCAGATGCCCTCCTCATCCCAGTGGTGACGTATCCGTCACTACTGTCAACTGTGGATGGGAAAGTGAGAGGTATCTGCCACAGGAAATGTGGTCCAGGAACCACCACTGCAGATCTCTGCAGTCTCCTCCAAAACCCAGATGGAATCTCATAGGTTCCCTTAGTGGTGGGTCTAATTGAGACCTCTGATCCTACTGCAGAGTCTGCATGTGTCTCCTGCCACCGCCAACTAGCCGGATGCAAGAGGCGAGTAGGCCAATAGGTCTCAGAGCCATTCTCACTAAGACTCATAACTGAGGCTTAAACAATGGGATCATATGTTGAATGCCTGGACTTGTCATGGAGCGAGAGCATGAAACTGCACCATATTCAGAATGGCTCAGATGAAAGGGTGCCTTTGTGAAGGACTGAGGTGTGACTTTGGCACATTGGCAGTGAACCCCAATGATGCCAAGAGGTTTGCAGTTATCTGGAGGTGGTCTACAACTGGCTGTGGTAAGCTCATCCTCAACAGCCAGTCATCAAGGCAGGCGAAAACTGCTATTCTCAAATTCCAAAGACCAAAACCATCACTTTCACAAACACCTCCGGGGCACTGATAAGGCTGAAGGGAAGCACAGAAAATTGAAAATGCTCATGGCCTACCCTGAATTGCAGGTAACTGGAGGTTGAGTATATGAAAATAAACATCCACCAGGTCCCGGGCTACAATTCAGTTGCCTGGATCCAGAAGAGACAGAACCTGGGCCAATGTAAGCATTTTGTTTTTGTCCTTCTGTAGGATGGCATTCAGAGTGCGAAGATATAAAATAGGTTGAAGGCCTCCATCCTTCTTTGGCACCAAAGAATAGCAGGAACCACTACCAATTTCTGAGCGGCCACCCTATCTTTGGCCCCTTTGAACAAGAAAGCTTACACTTCCTGCAGTAAAAAGGTTGGGTTGCCCTTTAAAAATGGCTATGATAAGGGTGGAAGATGGGCGGTGTCCAGCGAGCCTAGATGGCGGGCGCGATCTGAGTGAGCTCCGCAGTCAACCCCGGTTTATCCGTCAGAACAACGGCACGGGGGCCTGATGACCGCCGGCCACCCTGTGCATTGATGAACTGAGCCTCTGGTGAATCGGCGGTTCCGATTGTGAAGGTGAGGGATGCCGGGAACCCTACCAGAGCTGCCACATCACGTGTGCTACATCCGGATAGTCATAAGTTGGATGCTGTGTTAGCAGCTGTGGAGCACACAGGCACCTCTCTGGAACAGGCACGCACATCTCTTGAGGGCAAAATTGACAAGGTGACCAGCGACCTTACCTTGCTTCATGCGGACCACCGCAAATTGGCAGACAGAACATGCAAGCTCAAGGACAGGCTTGGTGAACTGGCGCCTATGACGTCTCGGCTAGAGTCTTCGCTGCATGACGCTCTGACCCAGATAGGTGAGCTGGAATATCGTGTTGAGGATGCCGAAGGCCGCACCAGGAGAAATAATATTCGGGTTATAGGCCTCCCAGGAGGCGTGGAGGGCCTGGATGAGGTCACCTACTCTGAATCCTGGCTTCGGGGGCTAGTGCCGGAGGGATCTTTGATGCCTTTCTTCTCAGCGGAGCGTGCTCATAGGGTCCCTACCAGGGCGCGGCCGCCGGGGAACGGACCACGTCCCTTTCTGCTCCGTCTACTTCACTATGCAGATAGAGACATTATCCTCTCAGTGGTCAGGTCGCTACCCCCGATCAGAGTGGACAATGCCCAAGTCATGCTGTTTCCCGATTATACGCTTGCTGTACAAAGGGAACGTGCCTCATACCTGCCTTTAAGATGTAAGCTCTGGGCTCTTAACCTCATGTACTCCCTTCTTTTTCCAGCCAAACTTCGTATGACAGCTGAGAACAAGACACCAGATTCAGCATGGGAGTGGCTGGAATCTACTGATCGCGCAAGCGGACAGGATGCAGAAATAGTTCCACCAATAATGCAGGGCCGCCACTCCCACAAGAGACAAAGCCGCAGAAATCGAGCAGCTACCCAGAGGAAGGTGAAGAATGTTCCGGATCTGGAGCATATCATGCAGGAGCGTCACTGCGCATTGCAATTGGCTGCAGCTATTAATGTACTCCAGGTTGTTTCGGAAGCGGAGACAGAACTTTCACAATCCAATGGTGAGGAACCTTCCTCTCTTGAGATCTCATCTGAGGTGGGATCCCCACCTCACCTGGAGGTGACACCCCAGACGGCAGATGATCTACTCTAACGTTAATACATTGACCTCTGCCTGCTGATTTCGCTCCCAGACGGTGTCATCGGGAGGTTGGTCCTCCCCGACTACCGCAGGTTTTATAGATGGGAGTGGTGCCCATGCTACCAATTTCACGACCCAGTGGGAAATCTGCCTGCCATGGAACAGTCTTTGATGCCCCTGGGCGGTGGCTCCCTGCGGGGTGCTTCCCGCTCCTGTTCTCCTCACACACTCTTCCGCTCCACTTCCATTTGCCCCCTACGTTCATGTTACCCGGGGGACCTGCTCTAGCCTACGATCACCTGCAACTCAACTTGCCTACCCCACTCTCCTAATAGTGGAGACCTATTGTTCACACCTTTTCTGTTAACTCTACGAGTTGCTCAGTTCGGGCAGATACCAGTTGTTGCTCTGCTCTAATGGTATTTTCTTTTTTAGTTTTGGAATGGAGTCTGGAACCTCTCATCCTACCGATCTGCCGGAGCCCCACTGTTGTCAATACAATTTCTCACATGCGCCACACCCAGCCGATTAGTAGCTATCATTACAATGACCCACTATGAACCCCTATTCCGTCCTTACGTGGAATGTGCGAAGCATACACATGCCAGCACGCAGATATTCCATATACTCATATCTTAAAAGACACTCAATACACATAGCTTTCTTGCAGGAAACACACCTTGCGCAGCCTGAGGTGCCTCGCTTGTGGCGACGATGGAGGGGACAGCTCTACGCGGCAGGTTATTCTTCCTATGCCAGAGGTGCCTTAGTTTAGATTAGGCCGGGCACCACCTTTGTGGCAGAAGATAAAATTATTGACGAACAGCTATAGCCCTGCGCTATGCCTTGGTGCAGGGACGACTTGCGGGCCGAGTCCTGGTGTTGGGCTCCATATATGCACCAAACACAGATCAGGCCTCCTTCCTCCACTCACTATCCAGTCAGCTTTCAAGATGGAGTGGCTGCCCTTGGTTACTGGGGGGGAGATATCAATAGTGCGCTGGATCCCAACTTGGACCGATCCCTCCCTCCATTGTCCACGGCACCTACAATGGTTGCTGCACATGTGCTGAACACCTGGATCCAGAATTGGTGTCTGCTAGATATTTGGCGCCACCTTAACGCTACTGCCAGAGCCTACTTATATTTCTCGGCCCGCATCACCTGCATGTTCGTCTTGATAGACTTCTATGCACAACTAATTTATATCCTGCAGTGTTGGATATGGACTATTTAGGTCGTACTCATTAAGATCACAACCCGCAATTCCTGCGATTGGGATGGGACATCTCTCCGTCATGTGTTCCTACCTGGAGGCTATGACCTGAGCTTCTGGAGGATGAAGTATTTAGAGCGTCATTGGATGGAGCGATCCCTGAATACTTTGAACATAACACAGGCATGACGCCCTCCGGTTTGATCGAATGGGATACATTTAAGGTCTTCATTAGGGGTCACTGTATGGGTACGCAATGGAATCTGCGTCGCACTATTGAGAGTGCTCTCACAAAGTTGGAAAGAACTCTGTTGCAACTCAAACAGAATGCGACTCAAAATTCTGCACAAACGGCCCAATTATCATCAGCCCGAGCTGAGCATACATCCCTTTTAGAGAGACAACGCTGCTTAAACTATGCGGCCCACTCAGCGCGCACACATGCTTCTGCTGATAAGTCGGGCAAACTTTTAGCCTGGCTGACCCGGCAGGAGCAGGACCAGGTCCCGGTTGTAGAGCTTCGCTCAGTGACGGAGAATGTGCTTCACACTCCTTACACAATACTATGAAGCACTCTATAATTCAACTGTACCGATGAACCAGCGGGTCTGTGAAGATTTTTTTTCGTCAATTACCCTGCCCTGTTTGACGGACGCCCAACGAGAGAAACTGGAGGAGCTGCTGGCGCTTTCCAGGATCCAGGGCAGTATTCATGCCCTATCTGCAGGTAGAACCCCCAGTCCAGATGGCCTACCGGCTGACTTCTACAAGATGTTTTCTGCAACCCTTGAACCTCACCTCCTTCGTCTATAGGAGAAATCTATATAAGGGGCATCCCTGTCGGCATTGCAAAGGAAGGCACTGTTGGTATCCCTAAGCCTGGCGGGGACCCATCGTAACTTGGCTCCTACAGACCACTGGCGATGCTCAATACTGATTATAAAATTCTAGCCAACGCTTGGCACCCTTGGTCCCCCAACTGGTTCACCCTGATCAAAATGGATTCGTACCTGCGTGAGACACTTCTCATAATATCAGGCGCCTATTCCGTATCATGAGATACTCAACGCAGGACTTGCCGCGAGCGGGATGCCTGGTACTTGACTTGGAGAAGGCCTTTGACTCACTGGAATGGCCGCATCTATTTGAATCTTTGCGGAGGTTTGGCACTACCCCATATTTCTTGCGAGTGGTGAAACTACTATATACCCCACCCCCAGGATTCGGGTCAAGATCGGTGAGAACATCTCAGACCTAGTTGGGGTAAACAGCGGCACACGACAGGGCTGCCCTCTTTCTCCGTTATTGTTCTCCCTAGCGATGGAGCCATTAGCTGCAGAGCTTCGCGACCGGTATGTGAACTGGAGGATCGTGCTGGGTGATGGTCTGCATACCATGTCACTGTATGCGGACGACCTCCTGTTGTATTTCAGAGACATCAATAACATCCCTTCGGCGATCTGGATCATCCTGCAGCGTTTTGCAGCTTTGGGCCTGCGACTTAAATGGGTGAAATCATTCCTTTTCCCCTTCGGCCCGGAGCTTCCGAATCCAGAGCTGTGTCTTTCTGGTGTTGGGTCCCTTGGCAGCCACGGACGTTCAGGTATCTAGGCATTCAAATATATCATCGAGGGGAGGATGTACATGACGGAAATCTTAGAAGGGCAATGACATCCGTCTGCTTCTAAATGTCCTTTTAGCAGTCGCTGCCACTTTTACTTGCAGGTCGAATCGCCCTCTTGAAGATGATAGTGCTACTGCATTTATTATACTACCTCTCTAACCTACCATACTATGTCCCAGTCAGCTTTTTTAGGGAACTGAAGCCCAGAATACGAGAATTTCTCAGGAATAAAGGTTGTTGCAGAGTGAAAAAACCTTACTTGCCTTTGGAGCACGGGGCCTTTCGGCACCAAATCTGGAGCATTACTATCTGGCATTGCAGCTTCATTGGGTGTCCCGGTGGCTGGCGGAACTTCACCTAGGGCTGGATCTACCACCTCCAAGCCCTGGACACTTGCGCAACTAATGTACCTTTTCCACCCACTCACACACTCGGCACCACCTGAGGGGCTCTTGCTTAATGTAGCCTATTGCTTTTACCACAGGTGCCTACATCTCAGGGAGGGGACCAACCCTTTTGCTCCGGCTTTGGTGCTGCTGGGTACACCTTGTGGCCCGGGAGTCACATCGACCATCAAACTCAGATCTTGGCATACTGCAGACTTATACACGTTAGGCGATCTTTATAACGATAACAAACTGACTCCATTTCCTGCACTGGTGGCTGAAACGGGCCTTCCGGCAAGGCAGTTCTTGTTATATAATTCGTTGTTGAGGTCATTATCGAGCAGGTGGAGGGACCTGACAACCGCAACTCCAACTCATTTACTAATACAATATATGCAGGTTATGGAACAGGGCAGACATCTGATTAGATGGTTCACAGGTGCGCTTCGAACTCATACACAACACAATCACAGTAAGCTGTGCGCTACATGGGAGGGGGATTCCGGCATTCCCTTTACAGATGCGCAGTGGAGATCAGTCCTGTCCAGCCATACAACTATCCTCGCAACTCCAGATTCCATCTCATCCAATTTTATATTATCCATAGAGCATACCTTACCCCGGCCCGCATAACTAGATATTTCCACCGTGCTGACGCAGCATGCCCCCATTGTAAACAAATAAATGTGGATGTTCTCCACATGTTGTGGTCCTGCCCCTCCTTACATATCTACTGGAGCACTATCATGACATGTTTGTTGACATACACGTTGCGTTCGCTACCACACAAATGGGAAACCTGCATGTTAGGCCTATTTTCTAGAAGCACGGACTGCAAGGCTACCACCAGATTCCTAGAACTCGGGCTTTTAACAGACAAACGGTTGATAACACAGAGATGGAAAGCTGCTGAGGCACCATCTGCGTTGGCCTGGAAACACTCCTTTCTGACATTGACGGAGGCTGAATGGGCACTGAGGTGGGAAGATACACTAGGCCTACGTAAATATCCCCTATCTGATAGCTGGGGGGCGATGTTGGTATCTTTGTGAGAACCGGAGGCAGATATTGACCCCACTACAACAACTCAATTACTCCCAGCAGCACTGCAGTCATAGAATTTTTGGTGTGTTGAGAGTGTCATTGGTGATTTACTCACTTATTACACTTCTATACAAAGGTCCGGGATGATTTATTGGTGGCAATTTACATTTAGTCACAAGCTAATTATTGTATGTATGGGCATTTCTGTAATTATACCGGGGAATTCCTTGCCTACCGGGGTATTGAGAGGATTGTTTTGGGCTCCATATTCAATTCTATTTCCTTGTTATTGTATTTCATTGTTTTGCTTATCATTGGCTTAGAATTTGCATTTATACACAAATCCATAGTCATGCTAACTGCCATTTAGCAGAGCAATAGAGTTCCTAGATATTTCAATATATATTCCTGAACCCACGTAATTAATCAATCAATGCATCAGTTACCACTACTAAAGCCTCCACGGGCACTACTGGTTACAATATGTAGTTCACACAGTTTGGTAGCCAACATAATGGTTCTTCGTTCTTGACACTGTTTCCTATACTATCCATTGAGAATCTCATGAGACCTATGAGGCATGTGATTAATGTGTTGCATGCTATGTTGAACAACATGAACGCAATGTAATGTTCTGTTAATGTAGACAAACTTAACAATAAAAAGATTCATGGTGGGAGATTAAGCAGGTTGAAAAGGAATGGAAGGGCATAGACCCATAGGGGAATTTGTGGAACCCATCTGTGTGATGTAATTTTACCACCTCAGAAGAACGGATTGGATTTGGCCCTCTACAGGGTGTATGTGAGCTGCTACGGGCACACTAATGTGATTTGGAGGCTGCTGCCGTAGGGCTGGGGGACTGAGAAGATTGGAGTCTTTGTTGCGCAGCATGTTGGCTGCCTGATTTTGATTCCCTACTCTGAAAGCACTTGAGAGCTTGCTGTGATGGGGGTTCCTGGCTATTTCTGCATGCCAATCCTTTGAAGAATCCCCCAAAAGAAACAGGTTTGCTAAGGGAGGTTCCTGGTAGGAGCTGAAAAGGCCAGCTAATGTGCTGTGGCTAGGCTTTCCTTGGAGGGTTAAAAAGCAGAATCTGCTTTCTTGCCAAACAGTTGAGACCCTTCAAATCAAATAGCATATCCATGAGGAAGATACTGACTGCTTGGCCGTAGCAGCATCCTGATCATCATGCATTGTTTGGGCCAGGGAGTTCCAAATATCTTCAGGGACTGTCACCATGATCTCACTGACATTGTCCCAAAAGGCATGCGTATATGTGCCTAGTTAACAACTGGTTTTAACCAACCTAAAAGCTAAGCTTCCCAAGGAGGTCATTTGTTTCCTGAATACCCCAGTTCTTTTCAGCTCTCTTTCCAGGGGTGTCATAGGGAAAGGGTTGGGATTCACCTTGCTGGTGGAAGCTGAAACAACAAAACTCTCTTAAGCCAGGGTCACTTAATTCCACTGTAGCATCTGGCAGCCTGCCTGTTCACCAGTGGGCATGAACAAGGCTTTGCTGATATGTTTAGCAATGTATCAGTCAAGGCCTCATAAAAAAGCAACAAGACCTCAGAGGAAACCTGTCCCGATTGCAGCATCTCCTTAAGGAAGTTAGTTTTGACCTCCACAGAAGTAAGTGTATGTCTAAGACCTCCACCGCATTCCTAATGACCACAGCAAAAGAAGCACTTCAGGAGGAGAAATGCACCCAGTATCAGGGGATGTATCAAGCACACTGGCCTCCTTTAGGTCCTTGTACAATTTTTCTACATTGTAGTGTGGAGGTAACACAGCCCCATCATCAGCATTGTCATCTTCAAATGTTGGGTGACTCTGGTCAGAGTCTAAATCAAAAAGTAGGTGGATCACCCGAGGGTGGCTCAACAGCAGAGGTAGTGTTCCGTCAGAATCAGGCTGAAGGGGGTTCGGACACATCAATGTAGATTATAGATGCAACCTCAGTCAGGGGCAAGATGAGTTTGCCTATGAGTCAGATACCGAAATTGGTCTAGGGTCTTCTTTCAATGATGTCGGTAGAGGTGTCAAAGGGACTGGTGCAGATTGTGGCACTGGAACAGAAGTTAGCAACAATATAGGTGTGGAACCCGGAGTAGGCTGACAGGCACAGACAGCAACTCTGGCAGTAGCCCGATTGGAGGCACCCACAGATCCTTAGGGCCCAAAGGTATGCCAGAGGGAAGCTAGGGAGTGCCAATGATGCACAACATGGCCTCTCTGAAGGTCTCGATCTGTTGCATTGTTGTTACATGTGGAATTAGGGATGCACTGGGATTAATTGTGGAATCGGTTACTCTGTGGATCGGGAGAGAGACCAAGTGGCATGCTGGCACCCTCACAACTTCACTGGAGATTGAGTGGGAGACGGGGATGAGTCCCACTTGCCTTTTTTGTATTTCCCCTTCTGACTTTGATTTGGACTTACCTGAAGACTTGAAATGCAATGAGGAGAAGTCAAAGGAACAACTTCAGGATTGGGAGTGGGTCCACGTTCTCAACTTTGAATAGGGACGGATTGTGCATGGTTACTTCTCTTGCATGGTGTTTGGAGATGTACAGATATGCTTCACATCCCCTACTGAATTTGGGTTCATGAGGGTCAATCAATCAATCAGTTTTTATAAAGCGCAACTACTCACCTGTGAGGGTCTCAAGATGCTGGTGGAGGGTCTGGGCCTCATTCGAACAGCCATGTCTTCAGATTTTTCCTGGAGATGGCTTTGTCTGAGGTGCGTGGGTACTTTGTTACAGGTCTTGGCTGCAAGGCAGTGAAAGATTTTCCTCCGGCGGTTGTTTTCCGGATGTGTGGAATGGTGGCTAGTGCTTGCTGGGGGGATCGGAGGGGTCTAGCGAGGTTATGGAAAGAGATGCAATGGTTCAGGAAGGCCGGTCCGATGTTGTGAAGAGCCTTGTAGGTGTCAGTGAGTAGTTTGACATTGATTCACTTCTCCACCAGAAGCCAATGGAGGAGTCTCAGGTGGGCGGGGTAGGTTCAGGAAGAGTCTGGCAGCGGCATTTTGGATGAGTTGTAGTTTCCTGATGTTCTTTGTCGTGGTGCTGGTGTAGAGTGCGTTGCCGTAGCCAAGCTTGCTTGTAACTACTGTCTTGCGGCAGTCGTCCGGGATCCATTGGAAGGTTTTGCAGAGTTGGCAGAGGGTGTGCCAGCAGGAAGAGGTAACTGCATTTACCTGTCGGATCACTGTTAGGGAAGAGTCAAGGATGATTTCCAGGTTGCGGGCGTGGTCAGCCAGAGTAGGTGGGACGCTGAGCGATGTGGGCCAGCAGGAGTCACCCCAGGCTGAAGTAGAGTTTCCGAAGATGATGAGGTTGGTCTTGTCCGAGTTGAGCTTAAGGCAGCTCTCCCTCATCCAGGGTCGACGGCTTTCATTCCGGTGTGAAAGTTCCTCTTGGCTTTGTCTGGGTCTTCAGTGAGGGATATGATGAGCTGTGTGTCATTGGAGTATGACACGTTCATTCTGTGGCCTCCGAAGATGGCTGCAAGCAGGGCCATGTAGATGTTGAAAAGTGTTGGGCTCAGGGACGATCTCTAAGGAACTCCGTAGATTACTTCTATTGATTTGGATATGAAGGGTGGGAGCCTGACTCTCTGTGTTCTCCCGGTGAGGAAGGGTGCATTTTGTTATAATATTTGAAGTTGTGTGCTGAGCCCAAATGATAAGGAAATAACGAGAAAACCTTCTGGATCCAATCTGACAGCTTGGGAATCTGCAGTTAAAAATATCCATCAGAATTTTGTTCATACACAAGTGAAAAGCCAGAACACATGCCTCTTGCACTAAGGGGCCTACAGTGGCATTTAGACAATAGATTTTGTTGTATAAACTGTGAACTATACAAGGGCAGCGACAGAAAGGCACAGTGTTCCTCTAAGAAAATTTAATACAATCTTCCAAAAGGATAACTTAGTTATGCTCTATAACAAACAAGAGTCCCTAATTTTAGCAAAATGTAATTGGGCCCATAGACTCTTGTAATCCAACAAAAAATGTATGGAATTTCCTCCCTATTTACATAAGAATGTTTGATGAACATATCATATTAGAAAAGTGTTGAATTAGTTTCTCTTTCCTGCTCAAAAGTTCATGAAAATGTTATAGGTGAAACAGGAAAATGAGTCGGATCATGAGTGTGCTGCTATGTCCATTCAGTTATAAAAGGGCTCTTCAGAGGTAATCTGCAATAAACGCTGAATGGGATAGTCCGTTCCTACAAAATTTAATTTTATTTTTGCAAAGGAAAATATCATTGCTCCTCTAGCAAAATGAATCCTACCAGTTTTTATATTAAAATGGACCGCAAGAGTAAGGTCTAATCGAGGCATTTATCTTCTGAGTGATGAGCCTCGTTCACTTCTACTGACTTTTCTGGTCTCTCCCTCTCATATAACTATCAAGGTTACCACCTAAAAAAAAACAGTGTTTTCAGCTGGCTTTTTTGACCCTGGCGAGATCAGTGTGCCAAGAGCTGTAGCTCTTCCCCATAAAAGAGCTTTACTTCACTCTGGCCAGCGTGAGGAGTAGAGTAGTGGTTGGCCTATACTGAGAGAGAGGGGGTGGGGAAAATCACCTTGTTCTCAGATGCAGCTCCAGTTGTGATCCATAAGGAGTGGGACATAGTTGTTGGCTAAGGTATCTTGTTAGGCATGCACGATAACCACCTGTAGTTCATGTACACTTGCAGGAAAAGAAAAGATAGTCTGGAGTAGACTGCCTTACTCATGACATGGCTGTCTCAGCTGACCGCCTCACTCAGTAGAGGAATGTATATACAGCCCTGTTGCCAGGGCACTCTCTGTTCCAGGAACTGAAGTAGAGAGGAAGAAGGGCTGCTTTGTTAAATCACTAGAAGGCTGTCTTGTGCTGACAATTCAAAAGACTAAAGAGTGGATGGGGGCACCTGCACCTCACTAGGACTACATGAGAAAGATTGTCACTGAAGCCAAATCTGCCCGGAACCACACAGTTGTCCAGTATCCCAGATCTAGCATGTGTAGCTGTGCATGCTACCATCCTGTGGAGATTATTTAATACAAAAGACATTCTCAAGTTCCATTATCTAATCAGGAAGGGCTCAAAAGGACCAACCCCTTTACCAATTATGATGTCAGAAAACAGATCATCCATCTTGGAAAGGAGCCCAGTTGTTGGAGACTACCATGTTGTTGCTACACAGAGAGTATTCATTGGAAGGAAGCCTTTTATGTTGCACTTCCATTGACCTTCAGATTCCCACCTCTGATGAACTTAGCCTGCCACCCTTGTCATCATTCTTTATATTGTTTTATTTCTCAAAGCCCCAGACTGCTGTGCAACTCTGCACATTGGTTCAGTCTGCTTCACCATCACCAGCTATGACTTTTTAACCTTTCCTTAATTGCTCTGCTACTGCAGGGGCCTCAAGCTTTACAACTTTGCTCAGGTCCAGGGACACTATTTTCAGAATCTAAGTTAGTAAGTTAGATCAGGTCATGTAGAGTTACAAAGAGGGAACACCGGGGTAGAACAGAGGGGTCCCAAAGTGTTTTTCATCAGGAAAGTATTATGTAAGACATTGTGCACTGCCAAGATTGTTTCTCCATCTTTTTGCATGTGCTGTTCCATGAATATATAGCTATTAGTTGTTTTAGTACTTTATTGATGGTAGGCTGATCAACAATAAACAATACACCCGAGCAGTTTGAAAGTGACTCTCAAGCACTAACAGCATACATAATGGATAATATCCATACATAGTGGATAATATCCTCCTTTATACTAGCAAATAATCAAGTGCTTAACAATTACAAATGCTGATTATGACAGACTGATCGTAAAAATATAAACACTGAGCAGAACTTAGCCTTCCTCTTTCAAACACAGTCTTCAGGGGACACCTCTCTCAGTTCTATAGGTGTAAGAGGGCCAACCAGAATCGTTGTGGTCTGTAGAAAAATGTGTAGTGGAGATCAAATGCCCTTGGTCGGCTGGTAGGAATCAGCATGGAGTAATGACAGTCTAGCTGCTCGTTACAGTAGATGAGATCTTACAGCCCGCCTCTGATTGTGGGTGAGCAGTTTCTTCCCCAGACACATTCCAGTGGTAATGAAGGCAAATGGAGGTCTAACTTAGAGGACATCTGCTTGAATATTGCCACCCAGTACGCCTGTATTATGGGACAGAGCCACCCAAGGTGTAAAAAGTCAGCGTGTAGGCCATGGCATCTTTCAAGGGTGGAGTGTTACGCCAGACATCTCCTATCAGGATGTTGTATAGCTGATGCAGAAATCTGATGTGGAGGAGATGTAGGCTATTGCTGGGAAAGATTACACCTATTTGTGTACAACGGTAAAACCAGATTGTATCTGCAAGCAGGGTTTGAAGATCACTTTCTCATTTTTTGTTTGCCCCAATTGACAATGTCACTTTCCAGTCTGTTCAATAACTATGTAGTGTTTTGTGAATGGCGTGCTGTTTGGAGATACATACACCGCGGATAGCAATCATAAATGCATCCTAAAGTTGGTAGACACTGTCAGTTGACTGTTCATTGAGTGTGGGTAGTTAGTTATCAGAGTCCTAATTTTGTCTCAGAATACTGTATCGTGGAGGGTCAGCAGTGATAAGCGCCAGGTGAATGCACAGTGTTAGGAAGCCAGTAATGCAATAGTGAGGAGCAATAGGGCAAGGTCTGAAAAGGTGCGTTGGGGTGGTCTAAACCTATTGTTCATGCACACATCTGAGAACCTTAGCCAAAAGTCGAGTCTGGACCAGCAACCTGAGACTAAGGATGTCTATGAACTCTTCTGATGTGCAGGATGTCTGCATCTCTGTTAGAAATTGGGTCTTTGGTTGGCAGTCAGGTTACCCCCTGTCCAAGCAAGGCCTTCACTCTAGTCAAGGTAAAAGAGCATAACCCTCAGCTAACCCCTGCTTATCCCCTTGGTAGCTTAGCACGAGCAGTAGGCTTACCTTCAGAGTGATAGGTGTAAAGTATTTGTACCAACACACACAGTAACTTAATGAAAACACTACAAAATGACACAACCCAGGTTTAGAAAAATAGAAAATATTTATCTAAACAAAACAAGATCAAAATGACAAACATCCACAATACACAAGTCAAGTTATCAATTAAAAAGCAAAAAGAGTCTTCATGTAGTTTTAAACACACACTAATACTGTTAGCGTGGAAATATACCTTGTGTGCGTCAAAAATAACCCCACACAGGCGAGTGTGCGTCAAACAGAGCTTGCGATGCGTCCATTTCACTCACAAGCGAGACCTTGCGTCATCTCTCCTTTCATCGGGTCAGGCGCGTTGTTTCTTCTCTCTGCAGGAGAGCGATGTGTCGATACGGTCAGCACTCTCTGGTCCAGGCAGGCCTTGCATTGTTTTTACACGCTCAGCGGAGCTTGCATCGGAAATCCAGCTGCACGATGATCCGAAAACCACGCTGCGCGGGTTGCGATCTCACCAGCCTCCGTCAGCGATGCTGCGCGTCGTTTCTCCAGCTCCGTGCGTCGATTCTTCAGTCGCATTGCAGGCGAGCGTCAATTTTCAGCCGCAAAGCCGGCGGTGCAGCGATTTTTCAGCCACAGATTGGAGTCACGCCAATCTTTTCTCCGCACGGTGTTCTGTGAGTGGATTTCTTCCTCTTAGGCTGCCAGCTTCTCCTTTCAGGGTCCCAGGAATTGGATGGGCACCACTTGGCAAAGTATGAGTGGCTCCAGAGACTCCAGGTGCTGACAGAGAGAAGTCTTTGCTGTCCCTGAGACTTCAAACAACAGGAGGCAAGCTCTAAATCAAGCCCTTTGAGATCTTCACAAGATGGAAGGCACACAAAGTCCAGTCTTTGCCCTCTTTTTCTGGTAGAAGCAGCAACTGCAGGATAGCTTCACAAAGCACAGTCACAGGCTTCCTCTGCTCTTCAGCTCTTATCCAGAAAGAGTTTCCTCTTGGTTTCCAGAAGTGTTCTAAAGTCTGTGGTTTTGGGTGCCCTTCTTATACACAATTTCTCGTTTGAAGTAGGCCTACTTCAAAGCAAAGTCTCTCTTGAATGTGAAATCCTGCCTTGCCCAGGCCAGGCCCCAGACACTCACCAGGGGGTTGGAGACTGCATTGTGTGAGGGCAGGCACAGCCCTTTCAGGTGTGAGTGACCACTCCTCCCCTCCCGCCTAGCACAGATGGCTCATCAGGATATGCAGGCTATATCCCAGCTCCCTTTGTGTCACTGTCTAGTGTGAGGTGCAACCAGCCCAATTGTCAAACTGACCCAGATACGGAATCCACAAACAGGCAGAGTCACAGAAATGGTATAAGCAATAAAATGCTCACTTTCTAAAACTGGCATTTTCAAACACACAATCTTAAAATCAACTTTACTAAAAGATGTATTTTTAAATTGGGAGCTCAGAGACCCCAAGCTCCACATGTCCATCCGCTCCCAAAGGGAATCTACACTTTAACCATATTTAAGGGTAGGTAGCCCCCATTTTAACCTATGAGAAGGACAGGCCTTGCAACAGTGAAAAAACGAATTTAGCAATATTTCACAGTCAGGACATATTAAACACATTACTATATGTCCTACTGTGAGAAATGGGGTCTTTGGTTGACAGTCAGGTTACCCCCTGGTCACGCAAGGACCCTCACTCTAGTCAGGGTAAAAGAGAATCACCCTCAGCTAACCCCTGCTTACCCCCTTGGTAGCTTGGCAGAGCAGTAGGCTTAACTTCAGAGTGCTAGGTGTAAAGTATTTGTACCAACACACACAGTAACTTAATGAAAACACTACAAAATGATACAACACCAGTTTCGAAAAATAGGAAATATTTATCTAAACAAAACAAGACCAAAACGACAAAAATCCGACACACACAAGTCAAGTTATGAATTTTTTAAGATTAAACTCAAAAATAGCGCTTAGAAACAAAAATGCTTCGATGAGATGTTAACACGGCGTCGTGACGGAGTCGTTCCCAACAAGCCGACACCAGCGGCGCCGGACACGGAGTCGTGTAGACCCCCAAGTACAGTACCTTTGGTGAAGAGTGAAAACAAGCCGATGCGCGAAGTCGGGAATAGCGCCGTCTGTGCGAAACGTTGAATCCGTGCACTTCGAGCGGCGTCGGTCACGACGTAGTGCGGCGACTTCCACGGAGTCGCGGACTTCAGCGGGGCTGCTGCGGCGTCGGGCCTGCGAAGAGCGTCGTGTTCCAGCAAAGGTCACGGCGTCAGGTGCAGGCGGCGTTACCGGATTCAGCAGCGGTGTCGGTCCGAAGTCGATTTCCTTGGATTCCACCAGCTTTCCTTTCAAGGGCCCAGGGACTGGATAGGGCACCACTTGTTGGGGCAGGAGTCTCTCCAGAGACTCCAGGTGCTGGCAGAGAGAAGTCTTTGCTGTCCCTGAGACTTCAAACAACAGGAGGCAAGCTCTAACTCAAGCCCTTGGAGATTTCTTCACAAGATGGAAGGCACACAAAGTCCAGTCTTTGCCCTCTTACTCTGGCAGAAGCAGCACTGCAGGAAAGCTCCACAAAGCACAGTCACAGGCAGGGCAGCACTTCTTCCTCAGCTATCAGCTCTTCTCCAGGCAGAGGTTCCTCTTGGTTCCAGAACTTTTTCTAAAGTCTGTAGATTTGGGTGCCCTTCTTATACCCATTTTAGTCTTTGAAGTCACCTTTCTTCAAAGGGGACTCACACCTACTTGTGAAATCCTGCCTTGCCCAGGCAAGGCCTCAGACACACAGCAGGGGGTTGGAGCCGGCACTGTCAGAGGCAGGCACAGTCCTTTCAGATGAGAGTGACCACTCCACCCCTCCCTCCTAGCAGAGATGGCTAATCAGTAAATGCAGGTTACACCCCAGCCCCCTTTGTGTCACTGTCTAGTGCGAGGTGAAAAACAACCCAACTGTCAAACTGACCCAGACAGGAAATCCACAAACAAGGCAGAGTCACAGAATGGTTTAAGCAAGAAAATGCTCACTTTCTAAAAGTGGCATTTTCAAACGCAAATCAAACTTTACTAAATATGTATTTTTTAATTGAGAGTTCAGGGACCCCAAACTCCACATGTCCATCTACTCTCTAGGGGAATCTACACTTTAATCATATTTAAAGGTAGCCCCCATATTATCCTATGAGAGAGACAGGCCTTGCAACAATGAAAAACGAAGTTGGCAGTATTTCACTGTCAGGACATATAAATCACATTACTATATGTCCTACCTTATCCATACACTGCACCCTTCCCGTGGGGCTACCTAGGGCCTACCTTAGGGGTGTCTTACATGTAAGAAAAGGGAAGGTTTAGGCCTGGCAAGTGGGTACACTTGCCAAGTCAAATTTACAGTGTAAAAATACACTTACAGACACTGCAGTGGCAGGTCTGAGACATGATTACAGAGCTACTTATGTGGGTGGCACAACCAGTGCTGCAGGCCCACTAGTAGCATTTGATTTACAGGCCCTGGCACCTCTAGTGCACCTTACTAGGGACTTACTAGTAAATCAAATATGCCAATCATGGATAAACCAATTATATACAATTTACACTGAGAGCATATGCACTTTAGCACTGGTTAGCAGTGGTAAAGTGCTCAGAGTTGAAAAGCCAACAGCAACAGGTCAGAAACAAATAGGAGGCAGGAGCCAAAAGACTGGGGATGACCCTGCATAAGCAAAAGTCCAACACCTACCTTACCCATGCACTGCACCCTTCCCTTGGGGCTACCCAGGGCCTACCTTAGGGGTGCCTTACATGTAAGAGAAGGGAAGGTTTAGGCCTGGCAAGTGGGTACACTTGCCAAGTCGAATGTACAGTTAAAAACTGCACACACAGACACTGCAGTGGCAGGTCTGAGACATGATTACAGGGCTACTTATGTGGGTGGCACAACCAGTGCTGCAGGCCCACTAGTAGAATTTGAGTTACAGGCCCTGGGCACCTCTAGTGCACTGTACTAGGGACTTACTAATAAATCAAATATGCCAATCATGGATAAACCAATTACATACACATTTTGTAAAGGAGCACTTGCACTTTAGCACTGGTTAGAAGTGGTAAAGTGCCCAGAGTAACAAAAACAGCAAAATCAGAGTCCAGCACACATCAACAACCTGGGAAACAGAGGCAAAAAGTTAAGGGAGACCACGCCAAGGATGAAAAGTCTAAAAATCTCTGTATGTCCATTAAAATATGGTCAGACATGATGGTGCATAGAGTGGCTGCGGCAGTAGGGTGGGAGTGAGCCGAAGGTTGTGATCTATCTAGGGTTGGCTCAAAGACCAAGTTAAAGCAACCCCCACCGCAAGAACATAGATAGGGGGAACAGGTGAAAACACGAAGTCCATACTTGCTGCATGAAATCTGAGTCATCCGCTTTGGGGGCCTAATATTTACAAGTGTAATGAAGTGTTTATCATGTATTATGTCTTGAACATTGAGTAGGGCTCCAAAGGGCCACCGACCTCCTGCAGGAACCGAAAGGGCACCCCACGCCAAATTAGAAGTGGGTTAGACAAGAAATTAACCGGATAAACCGAGCCCTGAAAATGTTTGCTATATAAATCATACAACAAACATTACTTAAAATATGATAGTCTTTTCAATTTTTTAAAAAAAGTGTATTACTTTAACATATGCCAGAGCCAGGTTTCAAGCTCCAGCTTCTAGGGGCTCTACGCCAAAGGAGCCCTGAAAGGCAAGGCATGGTATTAATAATTTTTTGCTGTTACCTGAAAACAGTGCTGAATGTAATAACGAATACTGTGCAAAGAATGAAATTATACTTCACAGCTCGAAGCTTTAAGCTGGACGTGTTTTATGGGCTAACTTCAGTAGGAGTTTTATCGGTGACTATTTGAAAAGCTGAGCTGCAAGGAAATGATTTTGGCAGGCACTGGACCATGATGTCCTTCATGGATATTTTACGATTGCCACAAATTCCATCTGTTGGCTTCAC
Organism: Pleurodeles waltl; assembly: GCF_031143425.1. Classification (NCBI taxonomy): domain Eukaryota; kingdom Metazoa; phylum Chordata; class Amphibia; order Caudata; family Salamandridae; genus Pleurodeles; species Pleurodeles waltl. The sequence continues at coordinate 436,335,438 of NC_090442.1, forward strand.
TTTAAATTAGATTTCAATACCCAGTGAAGATGTGTTCAGAATTTCTTCATATTGTGCTTTTTCTGTATGACTCAAAACTGTTTCCAAATTATTTGCTTAGTAAATAAGCAAAAGTGGCATGCTACAGTATAAGGAGAAATACGCAACATATTGAAAGATAATTACAATAATGACGTTTGCCTTCCCATGCTACTAAATGAATATCAGTGACTGAAATGTAAAACAGTCTAGAATCAACAAAGCAAAATCTATTTTTTCGTATTTCTTGTTATCTTGAACACAGTTGTAATTGTTTCATAAATGCTGGTGGATATGAGCATTGCACTAACAGACATTCGACCACTATTTCTTGAGGGTCTACCAGGCTATGTTGTACAAGAATGCACCAGAAGAAACTCTTGAGACTCTTGGGACTACCCCAATGTTTGATATCAGGTAAGCACCAATCTCTCTCATTTATTCCTGGAGAAGGAAAAGCCTGTTCTACCCAACCATTTCCATGAAAACGGAACCATGGCCTCACCAGTAAATTTCAAACCTGAAAAACACTGTTTGTGACTAGCAGGAGAAGCTGCACAATTTCTAATGACTGTGACAGTAAGCAGAGGCTCCACTCCAGCAATCCACAGACTTATATCAGGACAAGCCCCTGTAGATATGTCAACAATGCTTCTTAAATCCAAACTGGAGTGCTGCCCGTTTCTTCAAGGCCAGAACTAAGACCGATGCTCTTATGCAGTCTTCCTGCCTTTGCGTGCGGTGAAGCAACTAGCCAGCCCAGACAGGGAAGAGATCCGAAACGGAGTGCTCTTTGGTTCCCTCAACAGACACTGGGGAAGGCCTGTCCAAGATTCATATATAAGAGCAGTAATGATTGTGTGGTGAGAGCATTCTCTCACTGTGCTCACGTTTGCTTCTTCATCTTTACAGGGTCACCCTCCGTTGCTTTTCCTTGCACGCACGAGTGTCAATCTTTTTTGATTACAGGCCCATCTCCACTGCATATTATATGAACAGTAAAAAGCCCCTCTTTGAGCATCCCTGAATTCACAATGCTTTGCTGAGGTCATTTTCTAGCTTGTTTGCTGGTCGTAGATGGGCCTGCTTGGTCTTTAGGATGCTCTGAGTGCATGTGCGCTGACAACCAAAATTCCCATCCCCTGCTCAGTGAAGAATAGTCCTTCACGGACCACAGACCCAATGTTGCTACTACTTTTGGGTTATAAGATATTCCCTTTTAAGAGTGTTGTGAAAGTCTAGCCCTAAATCGAGAGACAAAACAGGCTTCCCAGATACTGAGAGCCTTCGATTTCAATGTGTTACAGCATTACTTTAGTTCTCTGGAGATTACCTCATTCCTGTATGTTTTTGGAATTTCTGGAGGTCCTGAAATAGCGAAGTAGGAGCGACACTTTTCTTGTGGGAGTACAAAGGTCCGCTTGGTTGTGAAGTAGTATTGACAGCACAGTAACTGCGACAGATAGGTAGATGGATAGATAGCTAGATAGACAGGTACATAGTTAAATATCTTTGCAACCACGAATGCATCTGTGGCCACATGTGCAAAAAAGACATTTTAATTATGACCGTGGTAGGCTTTTAATATTAGTGGGTGCCACTCACATGAATGAAAGCATATTTAGCATCTGAGAGGGCTTGGATCGACTATCTTTGTTTCAAAATAAATGGGCATTTAATATGCCTGGTTTATACACTTTACACTTTGCAGAGTGCATCAGGCCCAGATTTACCAACATTTTATGCAGCGCAGGACAGCAATACAAGTTGCTGCACCGCACTGCATCAAAGGGTGAGGGAAGGAATGCAGCATATTTATTTATCAACCTGCACTTTGGAATAATAAAATGAAAAACTGCACCTTAAAAGAGGAATTGGTGTGCCGCCCAGCTCTTTCTAGCTGCAGTATGAAAGGACATTTGCTGATTTGAGAAAGGAGAATCAAAGTTATTATACATAGATTACCTAGTGGTGATGGCCACTAGGGAGTTCGTTTTTATAGAAAAAAAAAATCTAGCTTTCCTATATTTTGGTGCCGCTTGACGAAGCTTCATGAAAATTTCCCCAAAAATCTGACAGTCAGGGAGCTGATGTCTGGAAAGTTTTGGGGTGATCCGTGAAGCGGGGACTGTGATAAAGGGGGAGTGAAATTTAGAGCATTTCCAATGTTAATTCCCTTAGGAAAAATTGAACAGTAATAGCGCCAAACCCACTGGATACAATTATGCCAAATTTGGCAGAAAGGTAGCTCTTGGTCCAGAAAGAGCCCTTTTTGTTATTTGGTGTAAATTCGTTCAGTAGTTTGTGAGAAATGTAAGGAAATTCAAATTTGTATACATATGGGCGTGAAGGATTCACAACCCCTCCCAATCTTGTGCTGAGATCTGACTGGCTGAAAACACTTCAACAAGGAAGTGTTGTCAGCCATATTGGGACTCGGCTTAAGCCGAGTCCCAAAGAAAAATGTAAAAAAATAGAAAAGGGGCCAGGGAACAGACACCCTGACCCCTTAGCTCTGGTGCTGGGGTTCCAAAGGGACCCCCCAGGGCTAAAAAGCATTTGTTTTTTAATTTTTGCTGGTATTTGTGGCAGATCCGGCAAAAATTAAAATTAAATTAAAATTGAAACACTTAATTCTTTTCAAGCCCCCGGGTGGGCCAAGTCCCAGGGGCAATTTCGATTTCTAATGGGGGGGGGGGTCTGCCCAACCCAAACCCCCTCCCAACAGCCCCGGGGACAACCACCTCTCTGGGGCTTTAAAGAACATTATTGCCAGGGGGACAAGGGGGGAAAGATACGTGCCCTCCAAACACAGTCCTGGGGACCACCACCTCCCCGGGGCTCTTCAGAATTAATATGTGGGGGGAACAGGGCCTCCCTCTAGGAGCCCAGATAACCCCCACACCCCTAGGGCTATATTTAAATTAAGTGGGAGAGGCCAGTTGGCCTTCCCCACAGCCCCAGGGACCACAACTTTGCTTTTCAGAATGAATATGGGGGGCACCCGGGCACCCTCCCCGAGCCCTGGGACCCACCACCTACCCCAGGCAAACTGGAAAATATGGACAGTGGGTCCGTTTTGGATCCTCATATTCCTGGGGATCATCACCTCCTCATGGCTCTTAACACACTGGAGGATGGGCTGAACAGAGCCACTTATGGAGCCACAATTGAATGACCCTGGGGACTGCCACCCCCCAGGCTCCAGCTATGTCCCGGGGTTGCCACCCTCGGGACATAGCTGTTTGCTGTGGCTTAGCTACAGCTTTGACAGCTGCAGCCAAGTCACAGCAAACACTCTGCGTTTTGACAGCGGGACCTGCCAAGCAGGTCCCACTGTCAAAAAGTGGAGATTTCATCTCTGTTCCCTGCATACAGATATGCATACAGGAAACAGAGATTAAAGCATTGCTCCAGCAGCAGGCATCTGCTGTTAAAAGCAGCTGCCTGCTTGCTGGAGCAATGGGGCCATGGGGGAGGCCTTGAGGCTCCCCCGCGGTTCCAGATAGCCAACTCCTTCTATGTCCCGGGGTCAGCTGTTGGCTGTGGCTTGGCTACAGCTTTGACAGCTGCAGCCAATTCACAGCAAACACTCTGCTTTTTGAGAGCAGGATCTGTTAAGTAGGTTAAAAGCAGTTGCCTGCTAGCTGGAGCAATGGGACTGGGGGGGAGGCCTTGAGGTTCCCTCCACGGTCCCAGATATTATTATAAAATTTAAAAAATGTTTTTTCAGGGATCACAGGGGAGACCTTGAGACTCCCCTGCGGTCCTATATAACCTGTAAGGGCATATTAGAAATTAAAAAATATATATATATAGTCAAAGCCTGCGGGGGAGGCCTTGAGGCTTCCCTGTGGTTCCATATAGCCCATAAAGGGCTAAGAAATATAAAAAATAAAAATGAACAGCTTAAGTGTGAAGGTCCCAGACCTTCACACTGAGCGTGGAGGGTTCGAAACCAGGCCTGTTCCTGTTCATTTTTAACTACAAATGTTTAAGGCTCATACTTAAAGTTGGTCTTACTCTTTTTAAATGACCATTACATTTTTATTTTCAAATTTTGCATATATATATAATTCTAAGTATATTATAGTTCAAAGCCTCTTTCTTTCAATCTCTTTCTCACACTCACACAACCAATCAGACACTTACACACCCACTCACAGACACACTTAGATATTCACAGACCCACTCACAGACCCACTCAGACCATCGTGCACCCACTCACAGCCCCAGTCGGACCTTCACATGCCCACTTACAGACCCACTCAGGAGGATACACACCCAATCACAGACCCACTCAGACTCTGACACACCCACTCACAGACCCACTGGCACCCTCATGCACCCACTCACAGACCCATGCACACACTGACGCACCCATTTAAACACTGATGTATGCACTCTCACACCCAGACAGAAACTCTCACAGCCATTCTCACCTCCAGATAACTCTCTCACACACCTATGCTCACACCGAGAGAGGCTGCCCCACCTCCTGCCGCACATGGGCAAAGGGACGTGAGCAGCATGAGGATGGGTGGTTAGAGGGCTGTCTACAGGGTTGGCTGCAGGCCAGGTCTTCTGGGCAACCTCCGCTGTGCACGTGCGAATGTCATGCATGGTGCAAGGTTGGGTGCTTGTAGAAGGTTGGCCTCAGAGCCTGGTTGGACTAACGTATCGTAATGAAAAAAACTATACGTTAAAAAAAACCATAGAAAATCATTGAAAAAACTAAAAGGAAATTATAGGTATGAAATAGAATTTTAAAAAACATAGAAATTTACTTAAAAAAACAAAGGTTACAGGGACGTTATAGTTAGGCTCCCATTCTAAATGTATAAAACCATAGAAATTCACCAGTTATAGTTAGTTACCTCAGCTTACTATAACTTGTGCCCTAAGTTAACTATAAATAGTGCCCTCGCCATGCAATGCAATTACCCCACACATTACGGAACTCATGACATCTTTGAGAACATCATTGATAACATCAATGTAATATTTGTGGTAAGATTTTGGTGGGGGAGTGTTTAGAATATGAGCATAACTATAATGTCTCTCACTCACACACGCATATAACATTACCTACTGGCAGTAGCCAAGTAGTCAGTAGGTAGTTATAGTTAGGACCATGTTTTTTGACTTGCCTATATCTTTAGCACCGTTTGACGAATCTTCACAAAATTGTCCCAAAAAAGTGCCCCAAAGATTGTTGTTACACATGTAAAGTTTGGGGGTGATCCATCATGCGGGGGCTGAGAAAAAAGGGGGTAAAAAAAAGTTGTGGTTCCCATGTTACTTCTCATAGGACCTTTGAACATGGCTACAGGCCGAACCACTGGATAGAATTATACCAAATTTAGCAGCAAACTAGCTGTCAGTACGCAGATTGCGATTTTGGGTGACTGGTGAAATTCCATTCAGTAGTTTTTGAGAAATTAAAGGGAAAATAAAATTGTATATCCGACGTCGGGAATAATGCACAAATATTCACGTATTTTCACGAATGTGTGCACAAAAAGAAGCTCTGTAATTGGCTGGCCACAGCCTGAACAGAAAGTTGTGGCAGCCATTTTAAGGTCCTGGGAGACAGTCCTGGGCCTGAAAAACAGAATGAAAAGTAGCATGAGGGCCAAGGTGGAGGCACCCTGACCCCAGGAGTGTAATATATGGGGTTGTTTGGGCTCAAATATGGGTTGAAAATGATGTTTCTTCACTATGAGCGATATTCATGATTAACCGAGTAGTTACTCCACATATTATATTATTGATCACACTTTCTATGGCATCTTTGATATTATCACTGCAACATTTGCAATACAATTATTGGTGAGAAAACTGTGCTTGGCAAGGGTGCAAGTTATACTTACCAAAGGGTGCGAGTTATAGTTAGTTGAAATAACTCTAACTATTATTGTGGAACTGTACGAGTAAATTTAGAACCTAGCTATAAAGTCCCTGTAACCTTTGTTTTTTCAGTGAAAAAAATAAATAAAATAATTATATATATATATATATGTATATATATATACACACACACACTTTGTTTTCTTTTTCACTAAACGTACAGTAACGTGCACTAAGGTAGCTATAACTTGTGGGCCTGCCATGATGAACAGTATTCTCATCAATGATATTATCAATGATGTTGTAGAAGATGTGATGAGAGATGTAATATGTGAGGTAATTAGCAGTGCACGTAGTGGTGCAAGTTCTATTTACCTATTGGCACGTGTTATAGTTACCTGAGATAACTATACCTGTGTTCAGTGTTTTTTTTAGTTTAAGACATGTTGTCAATAAAAGCTCACCCCAGCCGTGCACTGCCAATCCCCTCACAGGCAGTCAATCCCACAGCATGCATGTTTTTGGCTGGGTGTAGTGTGAGTTGGGCCAAGCCCTGAATTCAACCCCGATGAGCAACCAACTCCATGCTGCACAGGGCACTCAGCTGTGCACAGCATGGGGTTGGCCACATCCTACTAATTGGCGCAGCCCCCCTCCCAAAACCACTTTAGGCCCTGGGAACCAAATCCTTAGGGCCTTTTTTTAAAAACATATTTATAAAGGGGTGTGGAGGTGTGGCCCCCCTCCCTGAGCCACAAGGGCCCCTGGGACCCCATGCCCCAGGGCCAAAACATATATGTTAATGGGAGGGATATGTGTGGCCCCTCTATCTGAACCTTCATAGTCCCCGAGGACCCCTGTGGCCAAATTTGAATCAAAAGGGGAGAGGGCCTGATCCTTAATAGGCTCCAGATACCTCATCTCCCAGGGCTGCACTTAATTTAAAGGGGAGGAGGATGTGCGGGCCCCCATCCCCGAGCTTATTGTGGCCCCATCTCCAGAGGCTTGAGTTTATTTTTGGTTTGTGCCTCAATGTCCACAGGGAGTACCCACAAAACGGCAAGTAGGGGGTGCAGGGGAGCCCGAGGGCTCCTGCAGGCCAAGCCAGCTTCCAGCATACTGCAGGGGCAGGCACAGCTCCTGCCTGGTGGGAGCAGCTGTTTTTTATTGCACTCTCTGGGCAGGAGCAATGTGTGTTTCCCTGTGCGGGCAGGGAAACAAAAGTCTGCATTCACCCAGCTGGGGGAGCATTTTTAAAGCTCCTGGCAAGTGAGAGCTGATATGCCTTCCCTGTCCTCATTCCTGCAGCAGGGAAGACATGTCTGCTCCCATGCTGCAGGAGCTTTAAAAACGCTCCTTCAGGGTGGAAACAGACATGCATTTCCCTTGCCTTGCTGTTATAGGCAGTGGAAATACTGTGCCTTTACGGGGTCAGTGAGGAGAGCCACATGCCCTCTCCTCTTATTAATGACATTCAGATCCAGCCTAGGGCGTCCCTGTGGCCTATTAAGGCTTAAGGTGTTATGCGGTTCCTACTAAGGTAATAGGACTGCATATTAGGATAAGAGAACTAGAGAACGTGGGGGACTAACTCCATCAGGAGCAGCTGGTCCAATTCCTGGCCAGCTCACATTGCCTCTTCTGAACCCCAAACCAACCGGGGTAGAAGGTGATTATTGCAACCTAACATGACACGCTGATTACCCAGAAGTTGTGGAATTTACCATTTTGTGGTATTACTCATGTATGCCCAGGAGAGACACAAAAGAGATGCGGGTCTTCAACACAATCACTGAAACAATCACAATATAACATAAAGCAAATGAGCTGTGATAATTAGGCAGATGAAACAAAGCAATCAGCATTATAAACATGATAAAGAAAAAAGAAATCCAACCATGATGAATGTAGCTCTAGATTTTCTAAAGGTTCCAGAGGTTCCTACCTAACTCTAAGACTTTACTTTAAAGCAAAGCGGGTGTACCCTTCTTCCTGACCCGATCTAAGGGATTAGCCCCAGTCCCATACCTGAAGACAGTGTCAGGAGTTGAAATGCGGTATAGATGGCAGTCCTCTCGGGCTGGTAGATTAGCACTGTGACGGGGTCCTTTATCCCGAGTCGAGGGGATATTGGAAGAAGGGGACAGACGCTGCACTTAAGGGTGTAGTACGTTTATTTATTTCTTCGTTGAGATTGTAGTACTGGCTTTTCCGCCAAAGTGTTATATTCCAAGTCCAAACTAATATATAAATCCCTTTTCTTTTCAGGGTTCCTTGATGTTCCCGGGACAGCCTGGTCCGGTCCGGAGGGAGTGGTCTTGTTCACCCGGCTCTCATGGCCCCAGGATTTCCCAAAACAAAGAAGGAGAAGGAACAGGTAAGTGGGGAAATTTATCTATATAGGGTTAATTGGGGTTAGTAAGGAGTGAGAGGGGGGGGGGGTTTTGTGTGGAGGTGAATGAATGTGGGGGGGGGGGTACGTTTCTCTTGTGTCTTCCTTTTGTTGTGCCCTGTTTGTGACCCCCTTACAGTTCTATCCACTGGTCTGGGTACGGTCCTTGTGGGGTTACCCTTCAGTTAACTGTGGTGCTACTTAAATGGGATCCCCTTCCCTACATGACCTCAGCCCTCTCCACTTAGCCCCTTTAAACCCAGCCAACCACCCAGAACCCCAGTCCCAGTCCCGGTACGCTCGTACCTGACTTGGCCACGCCCCTCCAGGGACGTGGCCGGCTTGTAGGCGATCTCCCGACTTCGTCTCAACAGGGGCGGGAGGCGCCCAAGGGTTTCCGCTCTCTGTCCGCTGTTCCTTCTCTACGGCGGGGTTTTCCTTCTCTTTTGGTGGTCCACGGCGTTCGTCTCTCCGGCTCTCCCTGACGTCGGCGTCTCTCTCTGGGTTGCGCGACTCTCTTCCCCCGTCGGTCGTCCCTCCTCCTTCTATCTGACGGATGACGTGGGACGTCATCACGTCAGGAATCCCTCGGGTGCCCCCGGGGTATCCTCCGGCGGCCGTTTGCTCCGACCCGGAACCGGCGTCTGGAGGCGCCCGGTTACACATCCCCTCACATGAATGGGGCTGATCGAGCCCCACCAGATCCGGAAACCGGGACAAATAGTCAGCCTGACCCATAAGGTCACCAGGGAGGTGGCAAACCTGGAAGGAGAAGGGTTGGAGTTCCATGAACCATCTCAATATACGATTGTTGGTATTCTTATATCTTGAGAGCCACGTAAGGGGTGCATATTCCGTATACAGTAGGAAAGGTCTGCCCAAAAGATAGTATTGGAGACTTTCGATAGCCCACTTAATGGCAAGACATTCCCGCTCTATAATGGGGTATCTTTGCTCCCTGGGAAACAGCTTACGGCTAATAAAGACGACGGGATGGCTCACTCCGTCTTCATCCTTTTGAAAAAGAACGGCCCCTACCCCCACGTCGGAGGCATCCGTTTGGAGATGAAAGGGTTTGTCAAACTCAGGACATTTCAATATCGGTTGGGTGGTGAGACACCTTTGCAAGGTATGATAACTATGAAGTTGAGTCGGGTCTAGTCGTGTGATGTTGTTGGGTTGTCCTTTTCTTAAGAGATTGGTTAGGGGGGCAGCCAAACTGGAATAGTGGGGAATGAACCTTCGATAGTACCCCACTAGACCTAAAAAGGAACGAACTCCCTTCTTCGTGGTGGGAGCATTGGTGTGTAGGATGGCTTCGATTTTATTCTTTTGTGGTCGAAGTATACCGTTGCCAATGTGATAACCCAGGTAGGAGATCTCATTAAAAGCCAGTCGGCTCTTGGCGGGGTTGGCTGTCAGTCCAGCCTTCCTTAAAGCCGAGAAGATGTGGTCTATGTGGACCAGATGGTCTTCCCAGGTCTCACTGAAAATAACGATGTCATCCAGATAGGCCGCCGCGTATCGGGTATGAGGTCGTAATATGGTGTCAATGAGACGTTGGAAGGTGGCGGGGGCGCCATGTAACCCAAAAGGGAGAACCTTAAAGTGATACAATCCTGAGGGGGTAGCGAAAGCCGTCTTTTCCTTGTCTTCGGGACCCAACGGGATCTGCCAATATCCCTTGGTCAAGTCAAGGGTAGACATGTATTTCGCTTTCCCCAACCTTTCTAAGAGCTCGTCTATCCTAGGAAGAGGATAGGTGTCAAATTGTGATATGGAATTGACCCGTCTAAAGTCAATACAGAAACGTATAGAGCCATCAGGTTTGGGTACCAAGACCACGGGCGAACACCAGGGGCTTTGGGAAGGTTCTATGATGTCTAGATCTAACATCTTCTCGATTTCGTTTTCTACGAGGGTTTTCCTAGCTTCAGGGATACGATAAGGTTTTAGTCGTACGGTCTTCCCAGGTGGTGTGAGGATTTGATGATGTACCAATCGTGTTCTACCGGGTACCGAGGAGAACACCCGACCGTGTTTATCAAAGAGATTCTTCAATTGTCTATTTTGTTGAATCGAGATCTCTGTATTAATGATAGGAACCTCTCTCTCGCCAGGGGGATCAGTGGGGCACCACCCTATCTCTAATTCCTTAACGGTATTAACTAGGCAGCCGTGCCTTGGGTCGTTCGGAGGTTCTTCCCATCTTTTTAATAAGTTAACATGGAAGATCTGTGACCTAGGGGGAGTGTCGTTAAGCTGAATTTTATAAGTTACGGGGGTTACTAGTCCTGTTACGGTGTAGGGTCCTTGCCACTTGGCCAACAATTTGTTGTCTGAACTGGGGAGAAGAACTAGCACTTTATCTCCTAGGGAAAAGGACCTTAATTGGGTATTTCGATCATAATACCTTTTCTGTTTGTCTTGGGCCCTCTCCATGTGTTCCCTTACGCTTTCCCATACTGTATGTAGGTGGGTTTTTAACTCACGGGCGTACTTTAGAATGGTTTTTTCCCCGTCTTCTTCTTCCCACATCTCAGCGGCCATATCTAGTAGGGTCCGTGGTTGTCGCCCAAACAACAGCTCAAACGGGCTATGGCCCGTAGAGGCTTGTTCGTGTGTCCTGATTGCGTATAATACTAAAGGGAGTTTCCTATCCCAGTCCTTACCAGTCTCCGAGATAGTTTTCTTTAGTAGTGTTTTGAGGGTACGGTTATATCTCTCCACCAAACCATCGGTTTGTGGATGATAAACCGACGTCCGTAACTGTTTAATCCCCAATAGTTGACATATTTGTGTCATCAGGTTGGACATAAATTGGGTACCTTGGTCCGTTAGGATTTCTCGAGGAAACCCAATTCGGCAAAAGAACCCTATCATGGCGTGAGCAACACTTTTGGTGTTAATACTAGAGAGGGGAATAGCCTCAGGGTATCTCGTGGCGTAATCTACTAATACCAATATATAACGATAGCCTCTCGACGAGGGCAGAAGAGGGCCAACGAGGTCCATCCCTATTCTGGAGAAGGGGACATCAATGATGGGGAGGGGTTGTAAAGGGGCCTTTCTCCGTGAGCCGGGGTCAATCAATTGGCATTTTGGACATTGTTGACAGAATTTCCTAATCTGGGAAAATACCCCCGGCCAGTAAAACTTCCTCAACAAATACTCCTCTGTTTTCTCCCTCCCATAGTGTCCACCCCCGGGCTGGCTGTGTGCTAAGTGTAGAACTTGTTGTCTATAAGGTTCTGGAACTATCAACTGTTTCTTTTCGTCTTGGTCTTTGTAAGTGACTCGGTATAATAGGTCCTTAACTATGGTGAACGAGGGACCCTTATCCTGGGGGTTCCGTGGGCGTGCACTTTTCCATGCATGAATTAAACTGGGGTCTTCTCTTTGCGAAGTCCGGAAGCTGGGAAGAGCAGTGAGGGCGAGGACCTTTGTAATTACCCTGGTCCTGCTGGAGGGGTCTTGGTTATAGGTTTTCTTAATTATTCTTTTCTCCTTCCGGGTGAGTTTAGGTCGTACCCTCGGAGGTGATAGAGGCATATTGGAGAAAGGAGCGTCCTTCCACCAGTTGTTGGTTTCTTCGAGCTGTCTAAGGCTGTCTAGGAGTTGCGGGAACTCCGAAAAGTCAGTTCCTATAATTGCTTCTTCAACCAGTTGCTCTACTAAACCCACTCTTATGGGTATTTCTTTTCCTCCCCAGGTGAGGGTTGTCCAGATTAGGGGATATTCTCTGGTTTCCCCATGGATGCAACAGATTGATACCGTGAATTCCGAATAGTAATGTGCGTTGAACAACCCGGCCCTGACCACAGATTGGCTGCACCCTGAATCGATGAGGGCCACTGTGCTTTTCCCATTGATACTCAGTCTCTTTTTATAAGGGTTGTCTCTTCTCCCTGTATAAAAGACTCTTCCCCTTGTGACCCCTATTTCCATGGGTTCTGGTTTTTCTGTCTTCAGGGGGCAACCTCGAGCTATGTGGCCCCATTCCCCGCAACTAAAACACTGAGGTTGTTGTATATAGGGCCTATCTAGTCCCCGGGATTTCGCTATGTCCTCATTGATTCTTCGTCCCGCTGTCGCGGATGTTCCCGAACCCAGACGCAGGGGACTAGGTGTTGATCGGGGGGGGGGTTACTTTGAATTCAAGGGAGCGATGAAAGGCACAGGCCAACTCGATGGTAGTATTGGTATCCGGGTTTGGATGTTGTTTGATCCAATTGCGGGTAGACGGAGGCAGAGCATCCAAGTATTGCTCTAAGAGCACGATCTCAATAATGTCTTCCCGATTTGTCCCTATGGGACCCAACCATTTGAGACCCAGATCTTTGATCCTAAAATATAGGGCCCGGGGATTTTCATTGTTTCCCCACTTCGCTTTTCTAAACCGGATGCGATAATGTTCAGAATCAAAACCCACCCGTTCTAAGATGCTCTTTTTAATATCCTTATAGGGGGTTATTCCACCGGGGTTTACCGCTTGATAGGCGGCTTGAAGAGTCCCCGTCAATAAGGGGGCGATATATTGGCCCCATCGCTCCTGAGGCCAAGTAGCGGAAGTAGCAACTCGTTCAAAATTGGTGAAAAAGGCATCGGGGTCTTCACCTTCTTGATATCGTTGTAAGACCGAACTGGGCACATTCGGGTGTACGCGAGTAGCAGCGATGGTATCTGTGAGATTCTTAATGGCGGTTTCATGAACCAACTGGTTGTTGGCCATTATGGTGGCCTGACTCTTAAGGGTATTTTGTAGTGCCTCTCTTTCCAATTTGGCCTCTTTTTGTTGCTCTTCCCACACTAATTGTAGGTGTCTTTGTCCGGAGGCCAACTGTTGCATCATATCGGATATGGTACACTTCTCCTCCATGGTTGGGAAGTCTCTGTCACCTATTCCAATATCCCACTTCTGACACCACTGTGACGGGGTCCTTTATCCCGAGTCGAGGGGATATTGGAAGAAGGGGACAGACGCGGCACTTAAGGGTGTAGTACGTTTATTTATTTCTTCGTTGAGATTGTAGTACTGGCTTTTCTGCCAAAGTGTTATATTCCAAGTCCAAACTAATATATAAATCCCTTTTCTTTTCAGGGTTCCTTGATGTTCCCGGGACAGCCTGGTCCGGTCCGGAGGGAGTGGTCTTGTTCACCCGGCTCTCATGGCCCCAGGATTTCCCAAAACAAAGAAGGAGAAAGGAACAGGTAAGTGGGGAAATTTATCTATATAGGGTTAATTGGGGTTAGTAAGGAGTGAGAGGGGGGGGGGGTTTTGTGTGGAGGTGAAGGAATGTGGGGGGGGGGGTACGTTTCTCTTGTGTCTTCCTTTTGTTGTGCCCTGTTTGTGACCCCCTTACAGTTCTATCCACTGGTCTGGGTACGGTCCTTGTGGGGTTACCCTTCAGTTAACTGTGGTGCTACTTAAATGGGATCCCCTTCCCTACATGACCTCAGCCCTCTCCACTTAGCCCCTTTAAACCCAGCCAACCACCCAGAACCCCAGTCCCAGTCCCGGTACGCTCGTACCTGACTTGGCCACGCCCCTCCAGGGACGTGGCCGGCTTGTAGGCGATCTCCCGACTTCGTCTCAACAGGGGCGGGAGGCGCCCAAGGGTTTCCGCTCTCTGTCCGCTGTTCCTTCTCTACGGCGGGGTTTTCCTTCTCTTTTGGTGGTCCACGGCGTTCGTCTCTCCGGCTCTCCCTGACGTCGGCGTCTCTCTCTGAGTTGCGCGACTCTCTTCCCCCGTCGGTCGTCCCTCCTCCTTCTATCTGACGGATGACGTGGGACGTCATCACGTCAGGAATCCCTCGGGTGCCCCCGGGGTATCCTCTGGCGGCCGTTTGCTCCGACCCGGAACCGGCGTCTGGAGGCGCCCGGTTACAAGCACCAGCAGAGCTACAAGTTGAACATAACATTCATCCCAGGACAGTGGTGGCCGAATGTCCTCTGCCCCATCTGGGTCAGTGCATCATTTATATAATAAACCATACTCTGTTGGAAGCATAGCCCTGATGCAATACTGTGTCTGGGTGTTAGAAGCTTTCTCCTGAACGGGCAACACAAACTAGCATATCGTATACAGTGTTCTTAGACTTGGACAGATAGTAGTGATTACATGTTGTGCAAAGGCTAACAAAACCAGCAGCTCGTTTTATATATTTCTAGAATAAAATCAAGCTGCTGTGTAAAACCTCCTCACTTAAAAAGCAATGCTAAAAGCAATGCAGCTAAAAACGTGTACACGTAAAACATAAAACAAAGCAAAAAACAGGGGAATCAACTTGGGGCCAAACGGTCCACATGACAGGCGATGGGGTGCTGCAAACCCCTGTCCCTTTATTTAACACCACAGCTCTGGGAAAGGGGTTTCCGGGGCCTCCCCAAGGCTCAGGAATGAGGGGCAAAGGTCCCTTCCCAAAAGCAATATTTTGCAGTGCACCCCATTCCTGGCCCATCCTGGGTTTTTTTAATAGCCTTTCCTAAAGAAGGCTGGTAAGTTGAAAATCTAGGCCTTCAGATTTTTGGTGCATTCAAGACTAGAGGAATAGAGGATGTATAGTGAGAGACTGTCCCAGCTTTAGGAGACATATAAGAGAAGGCCTGTTCAGATCTGGTTTTGTGTGTACGTGGGATGTGTGCAAGTAGGAGTCTTGCAGATCGGAGGTGGTTGGTGGAAGGAGATGCAACTATTTAAAAACTACTTCTTTGAAACCAAACTCCAACAATGAGAGATTGTTTTAGAAAAACAAATAACTAATATGCCCCCACACCCAGAGAGTATTTCTCTTCGGTGTGTGGGACTTATTTCTGTTTTCCTATTTATCACCACCAGGTTTTCCCTGGTGGTGATGGACAAAAATAAAGGACTTCAGACAATCACCCTTAAGTAGGGTGGGAGGTGTAATGCCCTTACTTCAATGGCCAGCACTTTGTCAGGCCATAGGAGTAAGCTTTCTGTCGATGGACATACACAATGCACCACTGCCAAAGAGCTGAAGGTCCATGCCACTTAGAACTGAGAGAACGGACCGTGAGTGTTGCTGTTAGGGCACTCAATGTAGTTTGTGACAAGGTACACTGCCCGCCAAACTTTAATCAAACCTTTAGCAGCTTGACCCCTCCAATGTCCTAAAAAGGCACCCTAAAATAATACCTGCAATATTTAGACTTGTAGCAAATATTCTCTTACACAACATTATATATACATAATTGCGTTGAAGATCATTCTCTGACAAATCAAAATTCATAAACATAACTTGTTGCTAATCACCTGTGAAAATTACAAGCCCTTACAATGCCTTCCTCATGTCTGTACCTATCCACTTTAGGGGAGCCTGAACCTGTTAAAGCCACCAGATTCACAATTAAATAAACAGCCCATGGCCAAAAGTGCCGCTCTGCAGTGCGTCTGGGGGAGGCAAAAAGAAGTGGACAACCCAAGGACTTCAGGACATCCTGTGATGGAGGGGGCATGGGATAGGTGGTTGTTTATGCAGACAGGACCATGCAAAGCCACAGATTTATAAGTAAGTCTTGCTCCATATTGAGGGTGGAGCTCTGACGCTCCAAAACTCTTCTTTCACTGCAGATTTTCTGATACTAACATACTACTTTATGCAAGGGCATTCTATGAAATAAAAACAAAATTAAAATTAAAATGAATTAATTTCTTTTTATCTTTAAGGATGGATACTTTCACAGATGTAAAGTTTGGTAATTTTCCTGCCTTTTCCCTATCCCTCGGTTTTTATATTATATTTACCAGTGTTTTTAAAGATCTTCCCAACTTTATGATAATCACTACTTTATATTGCAATCAGTCGCATGGATTTTACTTTTGTATTTGTCAAGTTCTCCTTGGGCTTAAACAAGTGCTCTTCACTTTATGTTTATGATTCTTGTTAGAAATGGGGTTTCTTGTTGGCTAGGGTATGCACCTAAGCCAGGCAGAACCCACCAATTGTCAGGGTAAGGGAGCTACACACCCAAGATAACCCCTGCTCACTCAATTAGTAGCTTGGCCAGAGCGTTCAGGCTTACGCCAGAAGAAATATATAGAACATGCCTGATATCACTGTTAAACTGTGACTATAAAATCTTTGCTAAACTCCTGGCTGATAGATTAGCGATGGTGATGGGGAAACTCATACACACTGACCAGAGAGGGTTTCTGAAAGGGAGGCATATGCATGAATTAACACAGGGATTGGTAGGGTCGATTGATTTAGCGACGTCATTGCATATGCCTTTGGCGGTAGTAATGGTGGATGCAACAAAAGCATTTGATAGGGTTAATTGTAGTTACTTAATGTCGGTTTGTGAATCATATCAAATCGGAGGCCAATTTATTAGAATATTGAAGAAAATCTATCAGGACCCAAGCGCAAGAATTTTGGTTAGCGGTACACTCACTCCTGTAGTAAAGATAGAAAGAGGGACAAGACAGGGGTGCCCATTATCCCCTATGTTATTTGATCTTTATATTGAATCATTAGCCCGTAGAATTAGGAGAGATAAAAGAATACCACCTTTCCGATGTGGAGACCTGGTTAAGAAGGTCTCTTTATATGCGGATGATTTCATGATTTACACAGCGAACCTAAGTGAGGCTAATCCAGTTCCACAAGTGTTAACGGAGAATTTTGGGGGGATCTCTGGTTATGCGGTTAGTAATCAAAAGACCTAAATTATGGCATGGAACATGGAATTAAAGGATGAAGTAGTAAATGTAAAAAAAGAAGTCAAATATTTGGGGATTACAGTGACACAGGATATATGAGCGTTGACATTGAGGGCACGATGCATCAGTATTTTCCACACAGTCAGGTCACTTTATCGTCGTCGGTTTTGCTGAAGTGAATGCGATGTGTCGTCAGCGAGCCATGCAGAGGGTTGTCATTGAGCCATGCAGGTTGTGAATCTGCTGTTGAACAGCCTCCGCATCGGCGTCCAAGCAGAAATTCTTGTGCACTCTAGGCCATACATCAGTTTTAGCAGAAATCATCTGCAAAACCCACTCTGACACCCAGGACTGGAGGGGGGACTACTGAGAAGAGAAGGGCTCATAGATGGCAGAGTCCAGCAGCTCCAGGAAAGTTGCAGGCAGTCTTTGATGGGCCTGAGACTGCAGGAGAACTGAGGGCTAGCCAGCAAGCTTTTGGAGTCACTCTGGGTTCAGCGAGATGGGTCCAGTCCTTGTCCTCAGCAGGGCAGACATCAGCAGGCAGTAGGGAAGCCCAGCAAAGCAGAGAAGCAGTTCCTTGGAGCAGTCAGTACAGGCAAAGTGGCAATCCTTACAGCACAGCTGTCTTTACTCGAGCAGAGTTCTTCTCAAGTCCAGTAGTGATCTGATTTGGTAGGGTCAGAACCCCAGTACTTATACCAAGAAGTGCCTTTGAAGTGGGAGGTGACTTCAAAGCAGCTCCCTGAAGTGCACAGGTCCGCCTTTCATTCCAGCCCTGGCTCCAGACTATCAATAGTTGGTAATCAGCCCTTTGTACGGGGACAGGCACTTCCCTATTGAAATGTAAGTGTGAGCTCCACTCCACCCTTCCAGCCTAGGAATGAGATGAATGGAGATGATTCCTTTGTCACACCCACCCTTCCTGTGTTTATGGCTGTTTAGAGGGAATGCACAAAGTGTAGCTATCAGCTACCCTAGAGGTGTATTGGAGACAGACTGCAAGGCACACAGAGCAGTAAGAGCAGAGAAATGCCCACTTTTTAAATGTGTCATTTCTAAAATAGTAATGTTAAATTCAACTTTACCAGTAAAGAGGATTGATCATTACCATTTTAATGACATGAAACATGGTCTAGCTATTTATTCTGATCACGAATTACAGCTTAAAAGTATATTAAGGAATTTCCCATGCTGGCCTATGAGAAGAGTAGGTCTTACAGTAATGAAAAATGACTTTGGGAGTTTTTCATTACCAGGACATGTAAAGTTTAAAAATACATGTCCTGCCTTTTACTTACTTAGCATCCTGCCCTATGGGCTGCCTAGAGCCTACCTTAAGGGTGACATATATAACAAAAGGAAAGTTTAAGGCTTAGCAAGAGGTTTTATAAGCCAAGTCGAAGTGGCAGTTAAACTGCACACTCGGGCTCCGCAGTGGCAGGACTGAGATATGTTTACAGGGCTACTTAAGTGGGTGACACAATAAGTGCTGCAGTCCCACTAGTAGTATTTAATTTACAGGCCCTGGCTATATAGTATACTGCTTAACAAGAGATTTCTGGTAAATTAAATATGCCAATTGTGTATAAACCAATATTACCATGTTTTAGGGGAGAAGCACATGCACTTTGGCACTGATTAGCAGTGGTAAAGTGGTAGAAGTCCCAAGGCCAACAAACACAAGGTCAGAAAAAAAGGAGAAAGGCAAAAATTTTGGGGTAACCCAGCCAGAAGGAATATTTCCAACAAACGACCCTTCAAAATACAGATTTGCAAACTCAGATTGGAATTCAGTAACCAGTTACCGAATTGCAATTTGGCTTTTTTACATTTTAAAAACCCTTTTTTCCGGTTGCAAACAATCCGATTCTGCAAATCAGGCTGTTTGTGACCTCAATAAAGGTTTTGTACTTGTGGCTCTTGGAGTGCTCCTTGATTCCATCCTGTAGGGCAGAATACACGGTGTTCTAGTAATCCAGATGGGCGGAAATGAACACTTGAGAAATAACACCTTATGACTCATGCACCACACACAGCCCTAAAAAAACACATGTAATATATGCACACTCTACATTCACACATTTTCAACATGCACATGGGTGGGAGTGTTACTATTAATTATTTTATTCGGCTTCCACATTTCCTCATTGTTTACCCCATTGTTCGTCTGGCTGGTTACCCGCAGGGCATGCAGCAAAACAGATTACTTTCTTATACAAGTGGTCAATGGAAATCATGAATTTCGAATCCTCTTGGATTAACTGATACCCTTTTGAACAAGTAAAAGCCAAGAGGCCTTGTAAGGGACTTGGAAAAATCCAGCTTCTAGCAATGTGGAGCCTATGTAGCAAATGTAGAGCCTCTAGTCAATGTGGCGCCTACGCCTTTTTAGTCTAGCTTGTTTGAAGGTTTGTCCAACACTAATCATTGGCCAACAACAGATAAGTCTTTTGTGAAGCCCCACCAGATCTGTGCTGAGGTGCTGAAGGCACTTAACAGAAAACTGTTTAGCAACAGCAACCATAAGTGATGAGGAAATACACTGAAGCACAATGAAAATGGTGAAAGACTCAACACTACTTGCAGCCAAGTGGCCCCGATATACAGCTAGTGTTGTGTATCATGTATCCTGGAGCAGACTGTATCCTGGAGCAGAGACTGGTGTTGTCTCTAAAGTTAGCAATAAGTGGGCAAAGGTCTTTCCTGAGAGCCTCAATGGCCCCCAGTTTCATTATTGAAAACATCTGCAGTAGTCTAAGTTAAAAGAAACCATAAGCATTATTCAAGAGTAACTTGTAGAACACAGCTAGAAGCATTGTATATGCGTTATAGTCCAATGCCCATTATAATAACTCATACCTGTTGAATCCTATCCCGTAATACCCTTCGATCAGGAAAATGTATTTGATCCTAACTGTGGTTGTACTGGGGTATCATTGCTTAGTAAGACTGCTAGCAGCACCTAGTCAACACTTTGAAGAGAGTTATTTTGATATTTGATTTATGTGCAAAATCCACTCTTAACCTCTTAGCTGCTGGGCCTTTTCCCCCCCAGTGCTGAGCCCTTTTTTGGCTATTTGGGGTAGTTCGCGCTTAGGGCTTCATAACTTTTTGTCCACATAAGCTAACCACGCCAAATTTGCGTCCTTTTTTTCCAACATCCTAGGGATTCTAATGGTACCCAGAGTTTGTGGTTTCCCCTGGAGGAGACCAAGAAAATAGCCAAAATACAGTGAAAATTTAGTTTTTTCCAAATAAATTGGAAAAAAGGGCCGTCGAAGAAGGCTTGTGGTTTTTTCCCTGAAAATGCCATCAACAAAGGGTTTCTGGTGCTGAAATCACTATCTTCCCACCTTTCAGGAACGGGCAGACTTGAATCGGAAAACCACATTTTCCAACACAAATTTGGCATTTTACTGGGACATACCCCATTTTTACTATTTTTGGTGCTTTCAACCTCCTTCCAGTTAGTGACAGGAATGGGTGTGAAACCAATGCTGGATCCCGGAAAGCTAAACATTTCTGAAAACTAGACAAAATTCTGAATTCAGCAAGGGGTCATTTGTGTAGATCCTACAAGGTTTTCCTACAGAAAATAACAGCTGAAATAAAAAAAATATTGAAATTGAGCTGAAAACAACAGCCATTTTTCTTTATATTTTACTCTGTAACTTTTTCCTGCGATGTCAGATTTCTGAAAGCAATATACCGTTTTGTCTGCTGGACTCTTCTGGTTGCGGGGATATAAAGGGCTTATAGGTTCATCAAGAACCCTAGGTACCCAGAGCCAATAAATGAGGTGCACCCTGCAGTTGGTTTTCATTCTATACTGGGTATACAGCAATTCATTTGCTGAAATATGAGGAGTGAAAAAGAGGTATCAAGAAAACCTTTGCATTTCCAAAATGGGATCAAGATAAGGTTTTGAGGAGCAGTGGTTATTTGCACATCTTTGAATTCCGAGGTGCCCATACTAGCATGTGAATTGCAGGGCATTTCTCAAATAGACGTCTTTTTTACACACACTCTTATATTTGGAAGGAAAAAATGTAGAGAAAGATAAGGGGCAATAACACTTGTTTTGCTATTCTATGTTCCCCCAAGTCTCCCGATAAAAATGATACCTCACTTGTGTGGGTAGGCCTAGCGCCCGCGACAGGAAATGCCCCAAAACACAACGTGGACACATCCCATTTTTTCACAAAATACAGAGCTGTTTTTTTGCAAAGTGCCTACCTGTAGATTATGGCCTCTAGCTCAGCCGGCACATAGGGAAACCTACCAAACCTGTACATTTTTGAAAACTAGAGACCTAGGGGAATCCAAGATGGGGTGACTCGCGGGGCTCTGACCAGGTTCTGTTACCCAGAATCCTTTGCAAACCTCAAAAAGTGGCTAAAAAAACAAGTTTTCCTCACATTTCGGTGACAGAAAGTTCTGGAATCGGAGAGGAGCCTCAAATTTCCTTCCACCCAGCGTCCCCCCAAGTCTCCCGATAAAAATGATACCTCACTTGTGTGGGTAGGCCTAGCGCCCGCGACAGGAAATGCCCCAAAACACAACGTGGACACATCACAGAAAACAGAGCTGTTTTTTGCAAAGTGCCTACCTGTAGATTTTGGCCTCTAGCTCAGCCGGCACCTAGGGAAACCTACCAAACCTGTACATTTTTGAAAACTAGAGACCTAGGGGAATCCAAGATGGGGTGACTCGCGGGGCTCTGACCAGGTTCTGTTACCCAGAATCCTTTGCAAACCTCAAAAAGTGGCTAAAAAAACAAGTTTTCCTCACATTTCGGTGACAGAAAGTTCTGGAATCTGAGAGGAGCCTCAAATTTCCTTCCACCCAGCGTCCCCCCAAGTCTCCCGATAAAAATGATACCTCACTTGTGTGGGTAGGCCTAGCGCCCGCAACAGGAAATGCCCCAAAACACAACGTGGACACATCACAGAAAACAGAGCTGTTTTTTGCAAAGTGCCTACCTGTAGATTTTGGCCTCTAGCTTAGCCGGCACCTAGGGAAACCTACCAAACCTGTGCATTTCTGAAAACTAGAGACCTAGGGGAATCCAAGGAGGGGTGACTTGCGGGGCTCGGACCAGGTTCTGTTACCCAGAATCCTTTGCAAACCTCAAAAAGTGGCTAAAAAAACAAGTTTTCCTCACATTTCGGTGACAGAAAGTTCTGGAATCTGAGAGGAGCCACAAATTTCCTTCCACCCAGCGTTCCCCCAAGCCTCCCGATAAAAATGATACCTCACTTGTGTGGTTAGGCCTGGTGCCTGCGACAGGAATAGATCACACAACGGTCAATGTTGGTCCTTACGTGAGGCAGCTGTTGACCCTGGGGTGATCCATTCCTGACACAGACACTAGGTGTAGGCACTCAAGTGGGGTAGTGTTTTTATCAGGACAGGTGAGGAGTAACTGGGTGGTAGGAATATTGTGGATCCCAGCATATTCCTGTAGTTTGTGTGACAGAAATGCGAGAAAAATTGAGTTTTTTTTCAACATTTCAGCTTTGCAGGGTATTCTGGGTAAGAAAACTTTGGGGAAGCCACACAAGTCACACCTCTGTGGACTCCCCCGAATGTCTAGTTTCCAGAAATGTTTGGGTTTAGTGTGTTTCTCTATATGGCCGCCGAATCCAGGACCAAAAACACAGGTGCCTGCCTTACAATACCAGTTTGTTTTGCCATGGATAATTTTGATGTCTCCACAATATGATTTGGGTGGTGGAATTTGGGGCTGAACTAAATTGGGGAGCTCCCAAGAGAGCACTCTCTCTCTGCTTGCTGCCGCATTCACCTGCTCTCTGGGTTGGCCTAACCCACTATTACCCAGTTGCACAAACAGCTTGCGAAGGGACAGCAGGACTGTCCTCATCACCTCCCTCATAATGTACTGGAAGAGGAGTTATCGAATGGGACTCCTCTGACTGAAAAATCACTCCCAGAGTCTGCGCCATTGTCCTATCCCTCAGATGCTGTCTCAGTATCTGATGTCTCAGTCTCTGATCCTATGTCAGAGCGGTCCTCTATAACCCGAGTGCAGGCAGCAGTCATCCATCAAGATGCCATCTCTGCTATTGGCTAAACTGTTGCTCTAAAACACTAGCCTACGTAGACAGTCACAAAATCGATGGTGTGTGAGATACGTGCAACAGTAGAGGCCACCTTACCTGCGCTTCTTCCCTCAATCAGCACGTACTTTCAAGACACTCAAAAAACACCTTGTCACATACCATTCGTCACAGTCTTTAGCACCTCCTGCGCCCAGTCCAACAATCATTATTGGTGCTCCCACTCCCTCCTCCTCGGATTCCCTCATTACCACCCAGCAAAAGTGCCCTTCATCTCTCCATAGACTTTGCTAATGTACTCAGCTATTTACATAAAATACAGATTTGCTCTTTGCAGTAGGCATATAAACCTTCTGCGCTTCTTTATGGCACTAAAACTGCCACTAGACAAGTCGGACCCTTTTCCCCCCAGGGAAACCACACACATATTGACAAAAGTGATATATATATGACAGCCAATCACCTGAAACTCAACTCAAGCAAAACCGAAATAATCCTCTTTGGCCCACACAAAAACACCTGGGACCCCTCATGGATGCCCACCACGCTAGGCCCTGCACCCACCCCCGCCAACCACGCACGCAACCTCAGCATCATCCTAGACTCCTCCCTCTCGATGACCCAACAAATCAACGCTCTCACCTCCTCATGCTTCAACACACTCCGTATACTGAAAAACATTCAAATGGATCCCTACAGAGTCCAGAAAAACCGTCACTCACGCACACATCAGCAGCAGGCTTGATTACGGAAACGCCCTCTACGCCGGCACCACTCTAAAACTCAAGCGCAAACTACACGCATCTAGAACTCAGCAGCACGACTCATCCTCGACCTCCGCCGACACGAACACATCTCTCCACACCTCAAATCCCTCCACTGGCTCCCCATTGACAAAAGGATCACCTTCAAGATCCTCATCCTCGCACACAAATCACTCCACAACACAGGCCCTGCCTACCTCAACGAGTCACCTTCCACACCCCCACACGAAACGTCCGCTCAGCTGACCTCTCTCTCGCCTCTGTCCCCCGCATCAAACACACCACCACCGGGGGCAGATCCTTCTCCTACCTTGCACCCAAAACCTTGAACGCCCTCACAACCCACCTTCGCAAGACCCAAAACCTACTTCTTTTCAGGAAGGGCCTCAAAACCTGGCTTTTCGAACAGTGAACCTCCCAGCCCCTTTCCCTCCCCCCGCCCCCCCCCCCCAAGCGCCTTGAGACCCTCACAGGTGAGTAGCACACTTTATAAATCTCTTTGGTATATATAGATCTACCTCTATATATATATATATATATATATATATATCTATCTATGTACATAGATATATCTATAGATATATCCATGTACATAGATATATCTATCTACATAGATATATAAATATAGATCTATTTTTTTTAGTTGTTGTATGGTTTCCTTGGGGGCCAAAATGGCCCCCAGGGAAACCCTACAACATCTAAAAAAAAAATTGCCCCCACAGGGGGTCACCCTGCCCACGGGCGACCCCCTGTCATTTTTTTTTTTTTTTTAAATTTTTTTTTTTTTAAAAACAATCCCCTGGGGGGGGGGGCACCTACCTTTTTTTTTTTAATTAATTATGCCCCCGGGGGCGGCGGACCGTTTTCCGAGGGGGCCGCCCCCCCCAAAGTGAAATCCCTGGCGTCTAGTGGTGTTTCCTGGCCCCCGATCGCAGCTGTGGGTAAGGAATGTCATGGTGAGAGTGTGACAGCCCCATGGCTATTTTCTCCCTACAGTGGAGGAGGATAGTTACCTAGAAGAAGGCAGCTGTGTATACCTGATTGCCCATAGACTGCATTCATGGCCGTGAACTTTCAAAGATGAAAAAAGGGCATGGAGGGGCAGCCGCCCAGGGTACTACAAACATAGATTTCGGGGGGTACTGTGCCTAAAAGTAGATTAAAGAGGCTGCAGAGAAGAGGGTCTGTATGTGGTTGTCATACACAGTGGGAGGCCCGGAGGGACCCCATTAATTGCACTTGTTAGGCCATATTTGGCCTGGAGATACTGCCTGCATGGTCACAGCAACAGGAGACAGGAGCTCTGGACCAGGCAGACCCCTGCTTGACACTGACAGATTACAGTATCCTAGAGGTGGGCTGTATGACCCCACTGGAAGTTGTGGACTGCCAGGCAAGTATTCAGTTTCAGGGTACAAAGCCTAAGTTGAATGACTATGCGTGACGATTCTCCAGCACCCCCACAAACACCAAAAACACCCAGACACCCCACGCCAACCCCAACACACCCCACAACAATGCTATCACGCTCTACAACAACACTACCACAACCCGCAACAACACTAACACCCCCCACAACAACTCCAATACGCACAACACCAAAAACACCCACAAGCCCCATGCCAACCCCAACACTACCACAACGCTAGCACGCTCCACAACAACACTACCACAACCCACAACAACACTAACACCCCCCTCAACAACACCATCACGCACCACAACAACAACAGCCCCCGCAATCACCTTAACTGTATACTCCTAAACACCCGCTACATACACAAGCATGCCATCGAACTCTGGGACCTGATCACGTCACACTCCCCGGACATTGCCTTCCTCATGGAAACTTGGATGAATCCCTCATCTGAGCCCGACATAGCCATAGCCATCCCAGAAGGCTACAAAATCCATCGTAGAGATCGTCTAAACAAACCAGGAGGTGGCATCGTCATTGTATATAAAAACACCATAAAGATCACCACCAACACACTCAACACCCTAGACAGTGCGGAACACCTTCACTTCCTAATTCACATAAACACCAACACCACCCTCAGAGGAACCCTCATTTACAGACCACCAGGACCTCGCCCCCCCTTCTGTGACGCCATCGCTGACACCATCAGCCCCCAGCCCCCACGCCCTCACCTCCACAGACTACATCCTCCTTGGTGACATTAACTTTCACCTGGAGAACCACCACGACCACAACTCCACATCCCTACTAGACAACCTCACGAACCTAGGAATCAAACAGCTAGTCACATCACCCACCCACTCAGCAGGACACACGTTAGATGTGATTTTCACCTCCAGCAACCACATAACCTTCACACACACCACCGAACTCCACTGGACCGACCACCACTGCGTCCATTTTTCCTTCTCAAAACCCCCCACACACCACCACCAACACACCACACCCTACCGCATGTGGGACAAGATCCCCACAGAACACCTGAACGCCCAGCTCACACAGAACCCCCAACACCAATTACCCCAATATTGCTGCCCATAACCTCACACAATGGATTACAACCTGCGCTGACTCACTCGACCCTCTTAGAAGAAACATCACCACCCACATCAAGAACGCCCCTGGTTCACCAATGAACTCCAAGCCTCCAAGAGTGAATGCCGCAAAACAGAAAAAGCTCGGCGCCAGGAACCCTCAATGACCAACTTCTCCACCCTCAAAACCACCATACGCAAACATCACCAACTCATAAGGACCACCAAAAGGGCTCACTACAAGGAACGCATAGATAGTAACTCACATAACAGCAAGGAATTCTTTACCATCATCAAAGAGCTCACCAAACCCAAATCCTGCAACATCGACCCCACTCACACACAGAACCTCTACAACTCCCTCTCCAACCACTTCCACCTCAAAATTTTAGACATACACAACAGCTTCACACCACCAGCACCCACCACCTCCACCACCGACACGACCAACAACACACCCCTCCTCCCCAACCTACTACCCACCTGGGCCCCTACCAATGACGAAGAAACCAAAGTAACCATAAATTCCATCCACTCAGGCTCCCCTTCGGACCCCTGCCCCCACCGCATCTTCAACAAGGCCAGCCCAACCATCGCTCCCAAGCTTCGTGCCGAAATCAACAGCTCCTTCGAAGCCACCACCTTCCCAGGCTCCTGGAAGCAAGCAGAAGTAACTGCACTCCTGAAAAAAACCAAAGCAGACCCTGATGACCTCACGAACCACTGCCCAATTTCTCTTCTCCCCTTCCCTGCCAAGGTCGCTGAGAAGTTAGTGAACGCCCGCCTGTCTCACTTCCTAGAGGAAAACAATGCACTCAACGCCTCCCAGTCTGGATTCCGCAAGAACCACAGCACTGAGACCGCCCTCATTGCCTGTACTGATGACATCAGAACCAGAGTCGACAAGGGCGAGACCATTGCACTCCTCCTGGACCTCTCCGCAGCCTTTGACACTGTCTGCCACCAAATACTCCATACACGCCTCTACAACGCAGGAATCCGACACAAGGCCCTAGACTGGCTCGCCTCCTTCCTCGCCGAAAGGACCCAGCCTCCCTCCCTTCCAATCCCCAGCAAACAAGATCATCTACAGAGTTCCCCAAGGGTCCTCCCTCAGCCCCACTCTTTTCAACATTTACATGGCCCGGCTCGCCAACATCCTCCGCCCACACGGAATCACCATCATATCCTACGCAGACGACACCCAGCTCGTCATCTCCCTCACCAGGAACCCCGCCACCGCCAAGACCAACCTCCACGCCGGACTCCTAGACACTGCCAAAAGGATGACAGCAAGCCACCTCAAACTAAACTCCAACAAAACCAAAATCATCATCTTCGGCCCCAACAAAACAATATGGGCCAACTCCTGGGGACCCACCACCCTAGGATCACCGCCAACACCCACGTACGCAACCTCGGTGTCATCTTAGATTCTTCTCTCTCCATGACCCAGCAAATCAACTCAATCACCTCCTTCTGCTTCAACACCCTCCGCATGCTGCAAAAAACCTTCAAATGGATACCCATAGAAACCAGAAAAGACCGTCACCTATGCATTCATCAGCAGAAGGCCAGACTACGGAAACGCCCTCTATGCTGGCACCACACTCAAGCTTCAGCAGAAACTCCAGAGGATCCAAAACGCAGGTGCACGCCTCATCTTGAACCTCCCATGCCATGAACACATCTCCGCCCACCTCAGATCCCTTCACTGGCTTGCTATCAACAAAAGGGTCATCTTCAAGATCCTCATCCTCACACACAAATCCCTCCACAACAGTGGACCAGCCTACCTCAACGAAAGAGTGAACTTCCACATTCCCACGCACCACCTCCACTCCGCCGTCCTTGCCCTCGCCACAGTTCCCCGCATCCAATGCACCACCTCCGGAGGCAGCTCCTTCTCCTACCTCGCCCCCAAAACCTGGAACTCCCTCCCCACCAACCTCCACAAGACCCAGCACCTCCTGTCATTCAGAAAACACCTCAAGACATGGCTTTTCGAACAGTAAAACTTCAGACCCCCCCCCCAATCTCCCCCCAGTGCCTTGAGACCCTTATGGGTGAGTAGCGCGCTTTATAAATTAGGACAGGAGGGAAGCCATGCTTTTATATATAAAAAGTTACCTATAAGTACACCTTGTTGTCCACAAGGTCAATCAATCAATAAATCTGTATTTGTAAAGCAGGGCTACTAACCTGTGAGGGTCTCAAGGCGCTGGAGGTGGGGGGAGGAGAGGGGCTTCATCCGAAAAGCCACGTCTTAAGGTTCTTCCTGAAGATGGTGAGCAACTGGCTTTGTCTGAGGTGCAGGGGGTTCCAGCTCTTTGCTGCAGTGTAGGTGAAGGATCGTCCTCCGACGGTGGTTTTGCGGATGTGAGGGATGGTGGCCAGGGCTATCTGGGTGAAGCAGAGGGATCTGGCGGGGTTGTGGAAGGAGACGCAGTGGTTCAGGTAGGCTGGTCCTGCGGTGTGTATGGCCTTGAACGTGTGGGTGAGAAGCTGGAAGGTGATTCGCTTCTCGACTGGTAGCCAATGGAGGGTCATCAGGTGCTGGGAGATGTGTTCTCAGTGAGGGAGGTCCAGAATAAGTCTGGTGGCGGCGTTCTGGAAGAGTTGTCGTTTTTTGATGTTCCTGGTTGAGGTGCTGCATAGAGGGCGTTGCCGTAGTCAAGCTTGCTAGTGACAAAGGATTGGGTGACTGTCCTGCGACAGCCTGCTGGGATCCATCTGAAAATTTTCCAAAGTTTGCAGAGTGTGTGCCAGTAGGAGGAGGCAACCGAGTTTACCTGGCGGGTCATGGATAGGGAGGAGTTGAGGATCATTCCTAAGTGCGGATGTGCTCAGTCAGTGCAGGGGGGCTCTGAGAGATGTGGGCCACCAGGAGTCGTACCAAGCTGAGGTGGCATTTCTGAAGATGATGAGCACAGTCTTGTCGGAGTTGAGCTTGAGGCAGCTTTCTCTCATCCAGGTGGAGGCCAGCTTCCATTTCTGAGTGGAAGTTCTTTTTGGCCCTGTCCGGGTCTTCAGTGAGGGAAATGATGAGTTGTGTGTCATCCGCATATGACACGATGTTCATACCGTGGCTTCTGACAATGGCAGTGAGAAGGCTCATGTATATGTTGAACAGTGTGGGACTCAGTGAGGATCCTTGGGGGACTCCGCAGTTGATTTCCGTGGGTCTGGAAGTGTAGGGCGGGAGTCTGACCCTCTGCGTCCTCCCGGAGAGGAAGGAGTGGATCCATTCCAGGGCCCTTCCGCTGATTCCTATGTCATGGATTACGTTGCCTGATATTTAAAAGTGGAACATGAGCAATATTAAAATGTGTATGTTCGTCCATTGGCAAGGCCCCAAAAGCTATTTTCACCTGCAGGGCTATAGCTGAAGCCTAGAAAATGTGCAGATTATAAACCAACCTCACTTGTTACAAGTGAGTATCTCTGGAGATCAAACCCTCCCAAACTCTGTGCAATGCACTCAGCACTGGAAAAAATAAATCAATTACGATAGCATTCCAGCCACTTCTGTTCATCAACAACCTAGGGAGAATGAGGATTGTGGTGCTTTATTCTCACGTCTTGGTACAGTTTCGCCAGCCCCAGTATGAGACCCTTATTTCTCTCATGCATAAGGTAATATCTGCCTCCCTGCTGGATCAATGCCCCCTACTATTAAGTGAGCTCTGTCTGCCATAACAGCTAACCCTCTGCTAGACCTTTGGAATAAATCACTTGCTTAGGGGTTGTCAGGGCTCTCTGTCAGATTTCAAACTGCTGTGATACTGTCCTCGCTGAAGAAGCCAGGCAACAATCCTAAGCTGCTGAAATATTATCACCTAATTTCCCTTCTACTCCAAGCAGCCAAATATTTAGAAAGTTTTGTTACTCAGGACCTAAACATGTTCCTTCATTTATCCAACTTTCTTCATCAATTACAGGCTGGTTTCCGACAGCTACAGTACAGAGAGAGTGATGCTTTCTGTCCTTGAACTAAAATGGGAGCTGTATTTGGAACATATGTCCGTGGTAGTTTTCCTAGATTTATTGTACACCTTTGGTACTGTCGACCACCAATTCTGCTGAATCATTTGTAGGCGGCTAGTCTATCAGGTCAGGCTCTAAGTTGGATTTCGTACTTTCTAGGGGGCTGAACACCCAAAGTGCAGCTTGGCCTGTTTTCTTCATGTAAGTCCATGACATCAGTGGGGTCCCTCAGAGCTCAGCATTATCTCCTTTGGTGTTTATTTTTTACATCTGCACATTGGTTTTAGCCCTGGCTAGTAGTAGTTGTAGATTCTACAACTACGCTGATGAGTCTAAGATGATCTTCCTGCTTCAGGATACTGCCCAATCCAACCAGGAATTTCAATCTATGCTGAAGTTAATCTGGAACTGGATGGGCACTAACTCCTCCAGCTAAATGCTGAGCTGGTTATTCAGAATGACAGGACAGATCTCGGGGCCACCACCTACTGGTGCCACTCCTGTTCCAGTGGCCTCTGCCAAGAGTCTGGACATTGTGGAAGAAAATCAACTATTTTTGATCCTAAAGATCAAGGCAGCCATAGCAAAGTGCTTTAGACTGTTGAAATCCAATAAGAAGGTGCTCCTCTTCTGTCACCCAAGGCTTTGAGAGCATCTAAAGCAGTGGTAGTTGTGTCCCGCAAGAGCTATGCAAACTCCCTGTATTTGGGTTTCCCTACAACTTCTTTAACCCCTTCTGTGCCGAGGACGTAGTGGTTACGTCCTTCGGCACAGTGCTGCTGTGCCGAGGACGTAACCACTACGTCCTCGGCACACAGCCCAGAGGGAGTGCTCTCGCTCCCTCTGTGTGCCTCCCCCCACCCCCCAAAGTCAGGGATGGAAGGGGAAGCCCTTCCCCTTCCACCCCCGACCCCCCCCATAATGACGTCAGCTCGCGATCGCGCGCTGACTTCATTATGGGGATATCGCCGCACAGGAAGCCATTTGCTTCCTGTGCGGCGTGGAGAGAAGAGGTGAGTTCCTCTTCCCGGTGGGTGGGGGGTTTGGGCTAAAGAGGCACCGGGGGAAAGGAAAGGCTTTTCCTTTCCCCCGGTTTCTCTTTGAGCATTCCTGCTGCCCGATCGCATTGCGATCGGGCAGCAGGAATGCCCGCTAGACACCAGGGATTTTTTTTGGGGGTATTTGTTTTGTGATTTTGACTTGCGGGGGGCGCCCCCTTGGGCAAGGGTCGCTCCCCTTCGGGGGGCATGTCTTTTAGGGCCATTTCTGCCCCTCTTGAGGGCAGATTGGCAACTTTTTAGCCAGATCTGCCCCCAAGGGGAGCAGAAAACACTAGATCACCAGGGTTTTTTATTTTTATGTGTATTTATGTGGGGGAGGTGCCCCCTTGGGCAAGGGGCGCCCCCCCCAAGGGGGCAGAGAACTGTTGGCCTTTTCTGCCCCCCTTGGGGGCAAATCGGCCTATTTTTTTTAGGTCCATCTGCCCCCAAGGGGGGCAGAAGCCACTTAGGCACCAGGGATTGTGTGTGTAGTGGATGGGGGGGCGCCCCCTTGGGCAAGGGTCGCTCCCCTTTGGGGGGCATGTCTTTTAGGGCCATTTCTGCCCCCCTTGAGGGCAGATCAGCCTATTATTTGTAGGCTGATCTGCCCCAAGGGGGGCAGAAACCACTAGAACGCCAGGGATTTTTTTAATGTGTTTATTTTTGTGGGGGGGCGTCCCCTTGGGCACGGGGTGCCCCCCCAAGGGGGGCATTGACCTGTTGGCCATTTCTGCCCCCCCGGGGGCAGATGGGCCTATTTTTGTAGGCCCACCTGCCCCCAAGGGGGGCAGAAGCCACTTAGACACCAGGGATAGTGTGTGTGTGTGTTAGTGGATGGGGGGGGGGGGGAGGCCTTGGGCAAGGGTCGCCCCCCACTTTGGGGGCACATGTACCCAGGCCATTTCTGCACCCCTTGGAGACAGATCAGCCTATTATTTTTAGGCTGAGCTGCCCCCAAGGGAGGCAGAAACCACTAGAACGTCAGGGATTTTTTTTATTTGTTTATTTTTGTGGGGGGGCGTCCCCTTGGTCACGGGGCGCCCCCCCAAGGGGGGCATTGACCTGTTGGCCATTTCTACACCCCCTGGGGGCAGATGGGCCTATTTCTTTAGACCCACCTGCCCCCAAGGGGGGCAGAAGCCACGTAGACACCAGGGATAGTGTGTGTGTGTGTGTGTGTGTGTGTGTGTGTTAGTGGATGGGGGGGGCCTTGGGCAAGGGTCGCCCCCCACTTTGGGGGCACATGTACCCAGGCCATTTCTGCACCCCTTGGAGACAGATCAGCCTATTATTTTTAGGCTGATCTGCCCCCAACGAGGGCAGAAACCACTAGAACGCCAGGGATTTTTTTAATTTGTTTATTTTTGTGGGGGGGCGTCCCCTTGGTCACGGGGCGCCCCCCCAAGGGGGGCATTGACCTGTTGGCCATTTCTACACCCCCTGGGGGCAGATGGGCCTATTTCTTTAGACCCACCTGCCCCCAAGGGGGGCAGAAGCCACGTAGACACCAGGGATAGTGTGTGTGTGTGTGTGTGTGTGTTAGTGGATGGGGGGGGCCTTGGGCAAGGGTCGCCCCCCACTTTGGGGGCACATGTACCCAGGCCATTTCTGCACCCCTTGGAGACAGATCAGCCTATTATTTTTAGGCTGATCTGCCCCCAAGGGGGGCAGAAACCACTAGAACGCCAGGGATTTTTTTTATTTGTTTATTTTTGTGGGGGGCGTCCCCTTGGTCACGGGGCACCCCCCCCAAGGGGGGCATTGACCTGTTGGCCATTTCTGCCCCCCCTGGGGGCAGATGGGCCTATTTTGTTAGGCCCACCTGCCCCCAAGGGGGGCAAAAGCCACTTAGACACCAGGGATAGTGTGTGTGTGTGTGTGTTAGTGGATGGGGGGGGACTTGGGCAAGGGTCGCCCCCCACTTTGGGGGCACATGTACCCAGGCCATTTCTGCACCCCTTGGCGACAGATCAGCCTATTATTTTTAGGCTGATCTGGCCCCAAGGAGGGCAGAAACCACTAGAACGCCAGGGAGTTTTTAAATTTGTTTATTTTTGTGGCGGGGGCGTCCCCTTGGTCACGGGGCGCCCCCCCAAGGGGGGCATTGACCTGTTGGCCATTTCCACACCCCCTGGGGGCAGATGGGCCTATTTTTTTAGACCCACCTGCCCCCAAGGGGGGCAGAAGCCACGTAGACACCAGGGATAGTGTGTGTGTGTGTGTGTTAGTGGATGGGGGGGGGGGCCTTGGGCAAGGGTCACCCCCCACTTTGGGGGCACATGTACCCAGGCCATTTCTGCACCCCTTGGAGACAGATCAGCCTATTATTTTTAGGCTGATCTGCCCCCAAGGGGGGCAGAAACCACTAGAACGCCAGGGATTTTTTTGTATTTGTTTATTTTTGCGGGGGGCGTCCCCTTGGTCACGGGGCGCCCCCCCAAGGGTGGCATTGACCTGTTGGCCATTTCTACACCCCCTGGGGGCAGATGGGCCTATCTTCTTAGGCCCACCTGCCCCCAAGGGGGGCAGAAGCCACTTAGGCACCAGGGATAGTGTTGTGTGTGTTTTTTTGTTTTTTTTTTGTTTGAGGGCTGTCCCCTTTGGCAAGGGTCGCTCTCCATAGGGACACACTACTAAAGGTATTTTCTGGCTTCCTTTGGGCAGACAGGCCTATTTTTTTTAGTAGACCCATCTGCCCCTATGGCAGAATCCACTTAGGCACCAATTTCTAAATGTTTGATGGTGGGGTGTTTGTCAACTGAAGAAGTCTTTGCATTTGTGATAAAAAATGTTTTGCTCCTTTTTGTTCTAGTTCAAAGCTTTTGCTTTATTTGCTGTGGCTCCTTGCGGTTTTGGCGGTGGTTGACCTGCAGTTTGCACAGTTGCATGTTTTAGGTAAGTAAAAACAATTTACTCCAAAGGAGTATTGTTGCCATGCATGAATGACATGTTTGTAGGGGGTGTACTAAATGCAGGATTGTGTGTGAAATTGTCCCTAGGTTTGTGCACAATGATATTTGTTTTGTCTTATTTCTAATTTGCCTTTCTTTCTTTATTTTTAGTGGGATATCATTGGTGATTGCTGTGTAGTTGCTGGTGAATCAAGCTTTTTCAGGCAAGTGAGCGGTATAGTTTTTGAGTTTATAACTCTTACTAACAAAGCTACACTTTGTTACTTGTCTTACACAGTGCTGGTTGTTGGTGGTGAATTTGTCCAGTTAATTTTAGCAGGAGAGATCATGGCTAGCCGCAGGATGACCGCTCAGCAGGTGGTTGGTATGCTTTTTGAGTCACAGTCTGATCATGACTATGAGACGGACTCTGCATCTGAGGCAGAGGAGGAAGTCAGAGATTCTGGCAGTGATGTTTCTGTTGGAGGGGAATCTTCTGATGATGAAGCCACACTCAGTGCAGATGAAGGGCCTGTTTTAGAGGAGGACATTGATGTGCCAATAGTGCAGCAACCTGGGGCTGAAAGGTTTCCCGTTATAAGACCTGATGTCTGGGTTGCCCCAAACATGGAGCAGCCAGAGTTGCCTGCCTTTACTGGTCTCCAGGGGTGTAACGCCAATACAGAGAACTTTATGCCTATCAATTTCTTTGAGTTATTCATGGATGATATGTTTTTGGAAGAGATTGTTGAGCAGACTAATTTGTATGCGGAGCAGCATTTGAGGGACAATGCTGCTAGACTTAGGCCACACTCTAGAGCTGCCCAGTGGATTCCCACAAATTTGGAGGAGATAAAAAAGTTTTTGGGTTTGACTTTTTTGATGGGGTTGATAAGGAAGCCGTCACTGGCTTCTTATTGGTCTACTAGTCCCTTGATGGCAACAGCTATATTTCAAGCGACCATGAGTCGTAATCGGTATTTGCTTCTTCTTCGGATGCTGCATTTTGTTGACAATGCATTAGCCTTGCCACGAGATCACCCAGATTCTGACCGTCTTTTTAAGATTAGGCCTGTCCTTGATCATTTTGTAGATCGTTTTTCGGAGGTCTATGTTCCAGGCAAAGAGTTAAGTGTGGACGAGTCTTTGGTCCTCTTCAAGGGTCGTTTGGTTTTTAGGCAGTACATTCCTAGCAAAAGGGCACGATATGGAATTAAATTGTATATGCTGTCTGAAAGTAGGACAGGATATGTGTATAGTTTCCGTGTGTACACTGGTAGGGATTCCAATATTGACCCCCCTGGTTGTCCTCCCACTTTTGGAGTTACTGAGAAAATTGTGTGGGATCTTGGTAGACGACTCTTCAACAAAGGTCACCATTTGTATGTAGATAACTTCTACACTGGTGTGCAGTTGTTCAAGGAATTGTTTAGAGTGGACACAGTTGCTTGTGGCACAATCCGTTCTAACCGGAAAGGCTATCCAAGGGAGCTTGTCTGTAAAAAACTTGAGAGGGGACAGTGCTGTGCCTTGCGGAACGAGGAGCTGCTAGCTTTGAAATTTTCAGACAAGAGGGATGTCTACATGCTAAGTACCATCCATGATGAGAGTACTTCCCCTGTGACTGTTTGGGGCCAGGTTGCTGAAGTGCGCAAACCTGTGTGCATTTTAGATTATAATAAGCACATGGAAGGTGTAGATAGAGTTGACCAGAGGTTGGAACCTTATACTGCTATTCGTAAGTCTTACGTTTGGTATAAGAAGTTAGCACTTCACCTCTTCCACTTAGCAAATTTCAATGCTTTTATTGTGTTTAGGGATAGGTCTCCAGAGTCAAAGATGACATTTGTGAAATTTCAGGAGTCAGTGATAGAGAGCCTTATTGTGGTGGAACAGGCCAGAGTTCCTAGAGAAGCAGTGGTGGAGGATGTGGCTAGATTGAAAGATCGCCACTTTGCTGAGCACATTCCTCCAACACCCAAAAAAGACTTTCCAGCTAAGAAATGTAGAGTGTGTTTTCGAAGAGGTATCCGGAGGGAGACTCGAATGTACTGCCCAGATTGTCCTTCAAAGCCTGGGCTGTGTGTCGGTGGTTGTTTTAAGAATTACCACACCCAGAAGAATTTCTGGGAACAACCATGAGTGTAAACTCATGTCTGTTTTGTATTTTCATGTGTTTAGTTTCATGGTTAGCATTTCTGTCATGTTCTTAGTTAGAGCTTTTGTGTTCGTAGTTTTGTAATTCTTTCTACTTAGTTAGGGGTTCCTCTGTTTAAAAAAAAAAGAAATTATGCCATTGTGTGTGGAGTGGGGCTTGGCTGAGAGTGTACATATTGACTTGCTGTTGGCTACTGCAACACACTGCCAGCCAAACACCAGTCCACACACTCCCATCAGCTGGTGTGATTGTTGTATCAGGCATGTGGGCGTATGTAAGTGATGGGCCCTTGAGTGGCGCTGTCTGTCGATGTGAGTGTTGTAATGTGCTGGGCCCGTGGCTGGCGGTGTGAATGGCCTTGTGTGTGTCATGTATGAAAGTTGTGTGAATGGACTGTAAAGCGGTCGGTGCCTTGTCGCGGCTTTACAGCTCACGAGCTGTGAGTCATTGGTTCAGTTTTTTGCCTTTCAGTTACTAACAGTGCATTTCATTTTTGTGAAAGCTCTTGTTAGTAAAATTTGATCCACTGAACCATCACTCACTCTCGTGCCAAATCCAACCAGTATGTGTGGTAAAAATGACAAAACCTGCTCCGCTGTAATCAGGCGTCGCAGCACACCTGTGACACGCTAGGTGCCTCAGGTGGAACCCCGATGATGAAGCATGCCACCAACTTGGTTGGTGGGTGAGGGGTCTTTTTCACATGACCTAAGTGTGTTTCTTTTCAAAATTTTAGTGTTTGGCACATCACGGACGTATGTGGGCACATCAAAACGATATATTACAAAACTACCTGTGTTTGGGGGGGAGAGGGCACCTATGTTTTTGGTCCTGTGTGCGGCCTTCATCTAGGGAAACCTACCAAACCCAGACATTTTTTTAAACTAGACACCCCAAGGAGTCCAGGGAGGTGTGGCTTGCGTGGATCCCCCAACATTTTCTTACCCAGACTCCTCTGTAAACCTCAAAATTTGCTTACAAAAGCATATTTTCCTGACATTTCCTCGTAGGATCACCACTCCAGCACAAAATTCCTACTCCCCAGTGTTCCCCTCAGTCTCCCAAGTAAAATGACACCTCACTTATGTGGGTCCCCACAGCAGAGTCAGTCTAAAGATGTATAAAAGAATATGTCCTTATAAACTCGCTGTGCTATCCCCTCTATCTCTACAAGTTTTGGGCCTTATTCTGTTGCAGGCACCTGGCCCACCCACACAAGTGAGGTATCATTTTTATCGGGAGACTTGGGGGAACGCTGGGTGGAAGGAAATTTGTGGCTCCACTCAGATTCCAGAACTTTCTGTCACCGAAATGTGTGGAAAATGCGTTCTTTTAGCCAAAATTTGAGGTTTGCAAAGGATTCTGGGTAACAGAACCTGGTCAGAGCCCCGCAAGTCACCCCATCTTGGATTCCCCTAGGTCTCTAGTTTTCAAAAATGCACAGGTTTGGTAGGTTTCCCTAGGTGCCGGCTGAGCTAGAGGCCAAAATCTACAGGTAGGCACTGTTTTCAATGAAAAAATGTGATGTGTCCACGTTGCGTTTTGGGGTGTCTCCTGTCGCGAGCGCTAGGCCTACCCACACAAGTGAGGTATCATTTTTATCGGGAGACATGGGGGAACGCTGGGTGGAAGGAAATTCGTGGCTCCTCTCAGATTCCAGAACTTTCTGCCACAGAAATGTGAGGAACATGTGTTTTTTTAGCCAAATTTTGAGGTTTGCAAAGGATTCTGGGTAACAGAACCTGGTCCGAGCCACACAAGTCACCCCATCTTGGATTCCCCTAGGTCTCTAGTTTTCAGGAATGCACAGGTTTGGTAGGTTTCCCTAGGTGGCGGCTGAGCTACAGGCCAAAACCTACAGGTAGGCACTTTGCAAAAAACACCTCTGTTTTCCTTCAAAAATTTGGCTGTGTCCACGTTGCGCTTTGGGGTGTTTCCTGTCGCGGGCGCTAGGCCTACCCACACAAGTGAGGTATCATTTTTATCGGGAGACATGGGGGAACGCTGGGTGGAAGGAAATTTGTGGCTCCTCTCAGATTCCAGAACTTTCTGCCACAGAAATGTGAGGAACATGTGTTTTTTTAGCCAAATTTTGAGGTTTGCAAAGGATTCTGGGTAACAGAACCTGGTCCGAGCCACACAAGTCACCCCATCTTGGATTCCCCTAGGTCTCTAGTTTTCAGAAATGCACAGGTTTGGTAGGTTTCCCTAGGTGGCGGCTGAGCTAGAGTCCAAAATCTACAGGTAGTCACTTTGCTAAAAACAGCTCTGTTTTCTGTGATGTGTCCACGTTGTGTTTTGGGGCATATCCTGTCGCGGGCGCTAGGCCTACCCACACAAGTGAGGTATAATTTTTATCTGGAGACTTGGGGGAACATAGAATAGCAAAACAAGTGTTATTGCCCCTTGTCTTTCTCTACATTTTTCCCTTCCAAATGTAAGACAGTGTGTAAAAAAGACATCTATTTGAGAAATGCCCTGTAATTCACATGCTAGTATGGGCACCCCGGAATTCAGAGATGTGCAAATAACCACTGCTTCTCAACACCTTATCTTGTGCCCATTTTGGAAATACAAAGGTTTTCTTGATAGCTATTTTTTACTCTTTATATTTCAGCAAATGAATTGCTGTATACCCGGCATAGAATGAAAACCCACTGCAGGGTGCAGGTCATTTATTGGCTCTGGGTACCTAGAGTTCTTGATGAACCTATAAGCCCTATATATCCCCGCAACCAGAAGAGTCCAGCAGACGTAACGGTATATTGCTTTCGAAAATCTGACATTGCAGGAAAAAGTTACAGAGTAAAACTTAGAGAAAAATTTATGTTTTTTTCACCACAATTTCAATATTTTTCTTTTTCAGTTGTTATTTTCTGTAGGAAACCCTTGTAGGATCTACACAAATTACCCCTTGCTGAATTCAGAATTGTGTCTACTTTTCATAAATGTTGCGGTTTCTGGGATCCAGCGTTGGTTTCATGCCCATTTCTGTCACTGACTGGAAGGAGGCTGAAAGCACAAAAAATCGTAAAAATGGGGTATGTCCCAGTAAAATGCCAAAATTGTGTTGAAAAATTGGGTTTTCTGATTCAAGTCTGCCTGTTCCTGAAAGATGGGAAGCTGGTGATTTTATCACCGCAAACCCTTTGTTGATGCCCTTTTCAGGGAAAAAACCACAAGCCTTCTTCTGCAGCCCATTTTTCCCATTTTTTTTAAAAAAACGAAATTTTCACTGTTTTTTGGCTAATTTCTTGGCCTCCTTCTGGGGAACCCACAAAGTCTGGGTACCTCTAGAATCCCTAGGATGTTGGAAAAAAAGGACGCAAATTTGGCGTGGGTAGCTTATGTGAACAAAAAGTTATGAGGGCCTAAGCGCAAACTGCTCCAAATAGCCAAAAAAAGGCTCGGCACAGGAGGGGGAAAAGGCCTGGCAGCGAAGGGGTTAAACAAATTACACATCATTCAAAATACAATGGTAAGGATGATCTGTAAATTGCATAGACCTGCGCATATCGCTCCTGTCTTAGTGAAGATTCCCTGACTCCCTGTCAAACAGAGGGCTCTTTTTAAAACAACATGCATTATTTAAAAATTGATTCATGACCAGGCTCCAGCCTTGGAAGCAATGGAATTTGAAAGGTATCTGCCTCTTCAAACCTCTCAGATTGTTTCTTGTCAACCAGTTAAGGATTTATTGGTTCAAGCCACAGAAAGAAAGAGGCAGGAGCTTCTCTATCCTGGCCCCCATCCTACAGAAATCTCTCCTTTCCTCGATCTA
This sequence comes from Pleurodeles waltl, assembly GCF_031143425.1. NCBI lineage: Eukaryota > Metazoa > Chordata > Amphibia > Caudata > Salamandridae > Pleurodeles > Pleurodeles waltl. The sequence continues at coordinate 436,375,603 of NC_090442.1, forward strand.
GCTGGAACCTAGCTTCCTGAGGTCCAGAAGCTTTTGAAGGCCTGTCTGTTTAAGCAAGCTTTTGATTAGCCTGAGCCCTCTCTCCTCTTTCTCCTTGTGGCCACAGTGCCAAAAAACCTTTGGGTGTATGTGTGTTCTATACGTTTTCCTAACATAACAACATAATATCATGGTAAACATGTTTATAATTGAAAATTACGTAAGCCATATAGCTCAGTTATGAAGCTTTCACTATTAGCTCACTGGCGTAGCACTGCATCTCCTATTCGACTCCCACTTTGAAAATTTCTAATTACTTTCCTAATATGTGATTGTATTTTTATGTAAACGTAAAAGATTCAGGGAAATCCACTGTATAATAGCCATATGTACTAAGTTACTCTAATACTTTTTATTTTAAAAGTCTGATCTTAGAAATATGTGTTTTTTCAGATGCGCTGCGGATAACAATGCACAAACCAAAAGCCAGTCATTAAGTCACAACAGTGAAATGTTCTTCTGATGCCTGGAATAAAAGCTACAGTAGTTTAAGTATGTGTTTCCGTTCAATGACAGTCTCTATGGAAATCACTGAGAAAGCATTAACACATTTCGTAATCAGTTGAAGAAGTAATCAGTACCTAACATTTGCATATACTTAAACTGATGTAAGACTCTGAGCCTTGCACATGATTGCCAGCAGCATCTAACTCGTGCGTGAACAATCTAGAGGTTTGCCTGTATTGAGTAGAACATCTGGCCGGCGAATACAACATTTATCCTCTTTCAGTTCTATTTATAGATACGTTTACATCCTTCAGACTACTGAATATAACAAATCTGTTCACCACTGATGTTATCTGCTAATAAAATGCTGTAAATAGGATGGCAGAGTTCCGGCAACATATCATCACATCCTAAGCCATCGGAACAGGTATAGAAACAAAGTTATCTAAATCACTGAGGTGTCACTGTACCAACCAAACCCTAGGCATTTTTCTGTAATTTCTGTGACTGAGCTTTTAAGGATAAAATCTTTAATTATCAGGAAATAAACTCAGTTGCCGTCTACGCTTTATCTTGTATATCATAAATGTTTCTTTTTTTAAATGCCTGATAGTCGTAGAACGTTTCTTGAACATTTCTCTCTCAAAAAAAAAAAAAAAAAATCCCCCTCCAGAAGAAACCCTCTACTTTATCATATACGAAATAGATAGGCATTACTATGCTGAAACCGTCTTCATTTTGATGTTTTCGCCTCCCTAAACAGATTGATTTCAAAACAAGAACGTCTACACTAGAGTACTAAATTGGATGTTTCATTTCTGAATGTATGGACACGCCCTACACTAAGTAAGTAGGAAGTTATTTATCAACATTAAAAATTATATTCTCCTGAAACTTATTTAAATTCCAAGTAGAACAAGAAGTGCCTTTTGAGACCTCTTCGAATTATTTTCACAATTCACGATGACACTTACAATAACATAAAATGATTGAAATTTACAACATAGCTGTATGTTCTCCTGGACGTTCTTGTGTGCAGAAATAACAAATGCCCATATTCTAGATGTGTGCTAACCAGGATAAATAAAGTGCAACTCGACTTATTCTCCTTAATGTCTTCTCCCAGAACCCCCACCCCCAACACGTACACATTATTTTCTTAGGTGTAAGATGTAAATTGTTGGAGGTTTTACTAAAGGTCAAATAATCACTTGAAATAACCATTTAAGAGCTAATCAGTGTATTTCTGAAAGGTGGACCTGCTTGGGAATTCAGGGCTTTATTTCTGAAGCCTACAAGTATCCGAAATACATGGGAATCAGGTAAGCACCTCTGCTGTTTATGAGCAGATTGTCATAATCAAACCATTTGAACTGCGAAGGCACTAAGAGGTATTTCTCTTTGTTTGTACTGCATCATCAATCTGGGAAAAAATATACTTGTATGGGAGTTCACTGTAAGAAGACAATGTATTCAATAACTCACTCTGAGAACCTCCAGCCCCCAACATTTTCTTAGCTGGGGGAGACGTGCTTCCACATATTGAATAAAAACATATTTCTAAAAAGAAGGCGTCAGTAGAAACGCTGTGGATCTCCCCAGACACTAACGAATCTGTAGATTTCACAAAATCATTTTTGTTAAATTCTTCACCAGAAAACCTAATGGAAATCATGGGTAGCGCAATGAAACTTGTCCTTATGATCCTGATCAGAACAAATCGTAGTACACAAGCAGCCAGTGCCAAAATTGCAATCAGCGTGTTTTCATCAGAGTTTCTAGTTCAAATTCTGAGAACACATGCTCACTGCATGTAGTCAGGGAAACATCAGCCAACGAAAAATAATCAAGGCTGAGATTTGTTTACGTAGATATACTGACGAGTTAAGGTCTGGGTAATTCCTTTAAGTTCTTTACACTTCCATTACACATTCAGACACTGGAACCAATCACATTAGGTCATAAACTATTTTCCTTATGTTTCAATTTGCAAACATCCACTGTAACAGCACATGACACACACCCTTCAACCTAGACTTCAAACGAAAAGCTATGTTGTTTATGAGAGATGGGGTGAACACTAGAAGAAAGAACAGGTATGAGAAACTGGGTTGCTGGTTGACTGGGGTGTGGGCCCTGTTCAAGCAGCAACCACAATTCTTGTCAGGGTAAGGCACAAGAAAACCCCGAAATAACCTGTGGTCACTCTCTGGTAGCTTGGCACACAGCAGTCAGGCTCAACTTGAAGGCAATGTGTAAAGTATTTGTGCAACACTTCAAACAGTAAAACAGTGAAAATGCCGCACAAAAAGGATCACACATCAAGTTAGAAAAACAGAACCTAATTCAATAAATAAGCAAGACCAATATGACAAAAATCCAAGCAATAGAACATGAGCTATGATTTAAAAAAAAACGTATTTTAGTATGGCGCCTAAAGCAAAAAAGCACCAACTGGGGACATCTAGTTGCGCCGAACTGGGACAAAGTCAAAAGTTCAGGCCGACTAAGATGGAGCACAGGGCAGCTACAGGGACGCAGTTAGGCCCGCTGAAGAAATTACCTTAAATGCTGGATGTGGAGTGTTACATGAAACTGATGCAAAGATGGGTTATGCAGTCAATGCAATGCTTTGGTTCCAAGATGTGCTGAGGCTGTGATGCGAGGTCCTGTAGCATTGCCATCAAGGATCCCATCAATGGGAATTGCGATGCGAAGGCCGGAGGAGGGGATGTGTTGTGCAGCGGCGGTGATGCCTCGGTTCCGATCAGCGGTAAAGCTGTGATGCAAAGCTTAGGAGTCATCGTCGAGGGATGTGAGGACCTGCTCCAGGAAAGCAATGCCCACAGCTATTCCAAAGGCGATGCGTTGAGCCCAAGATGTGGGTTGCAGCGGAGGTGCAAGTCTTCTGCGCTGGGTACAATCCACACAACAATGGTGATGCATCGGTTCAGCTTGAGGATGTACCACTCAGCCGAGGGGATGCATTGGATCTGCTTGGAGATGAACCGCTCAGCAGAGCGGATGTGCCGGTTTCGTTGGGAAGCACTGTAGGCCTACTCCAAGGGTTCAGGACTGCTGTGGCACCACTTGGCAAGTTAGACTCATAGATGGCAGAGTCCAGGTGCAGAAGCAGGGTGGTTGGAAGTGTTATGTCTTAAGACTTCCGATCAGGAAGCCGGACAACCAGCCCTTTGAATCACTCTGGGTTCTGGATTAGAGAAATGCAGGTCCAGTTCTTCTCACTCACAGGCAAGAGGGCAGCAAGTAACAGGTCAGCACAGCAAACCAAGAGCCCAGCAGAATGCAGTTCAGCTGAGTGGCAGTTCCTGAGCCCTCAGCAGTCTGTATTCCTGATAGAGTATCCACAGGTCCAGAAGTATACTGAAGTGGTGGCATCTGAGGTCCACTTCTTATACCCGTTGGTGCCTTTATTGGGAGAATTCAAAGACATGCCTTTGAAGTGCACAGATACCCTGACCTCCACCCTGGCTCCAGGCAAACTATAAGGAGGGGTATGCAGCCCTTTGTGTGGGGACAGGAGACAGCCTATTCAACTGTAAGTGGGGCTGTGTCCAGCTCCTCCCACCCATCTTGCCCACAATGGCCCATCAAGTCACACTTAAGCTCCCACTGTGTGTGGCAGTCTTGGAGGAATAAACAAAGCCCAACTGCCAGCTACACCCAGTCATGTGACCAGAGACAGGCTGCATGCACCAAAAGGGTAAGGCAAGAAAATGCAAACTCTCTAAAAGTGGAATTTTCAGAATTGCAATTTGAAATCCGACTTCACCATAAGTTAGGATTCCAAAGAAAACCAATCTTGAAGTGGTTTTCTCCTCCCATTTGGAAATTACACTTATAAAGTGTTAAAATTTGATTCCAATGCTAACCTATACATAGGCTTTCCAGTGGTAAAAAACACATTTAAGAGTTTTTCACCACAGGACATGTAAAACTAAAATGCACATGTCTTAATTTTAAATACATTGTACCCTGCCCTCTGAGCTATCAAGGGCCTAACTTAGGGGTGACTTATATGTCATAAGGTAGAATGTTTGGGCCTGGCAAAAGGTTTATTTTTCCAGGGCAAAATGGCAGTTCCACACTGTTACAGGACCTTTTTCCTATACTGGATTATTTTTTACAGCAGTTCAGAATGCGTGGTTAAAAGCCTTAAAACGAGGAGGATCATGACTTTTTGATGCAGATTCTTAACAATATTTTCCAGACCCTTAATTCACACAATCTGAAGAAGATTAGCTGCCTAACCAAACCAGTAGTTTGGGACTGGGACCTTCATATACTAACACTTGAGCTGGGAATGGGCTGCTTGGGGAAAAGTCACAAGCAGGCTATCCAGGACTACACAGAATGCTGAGCTTATCTGGCAGAAACCCAAGCTGACTACCAATTTGTATTGTTTTGAGAATATACGCAAGAGCCCTTGGTACCTTAGGGCCTGATGTACTAAGCATTTTTGTGGTCACAAATCCTATGATTCACAACATCACCATCACTGCAAATATTTTTGTAGCAATTTGCTGAAAATACACAAAGAGTGGAAAATGCATTTGCTACTCACACTGTGCACTCTATAACTCACTGCTATTCAGAAGGAGGAGGGGATGTAAAAAGTATGTCTCTCTTCATTCCTAAACGCAGTGCAATTGATCAACAACCAATAATCTGCAACCTCAGATATTATTTGGATAGTATAAATTGGGTGCTATCTTTTTACTTAGGGGAATACCTTAGAGACAATTTGTAACTTCCCTTAAGACCCAAAGCTAACAAGTGCACACCGTATTAAATTAATCATCTATATGAACCATCAGTATTCTCCCTCTCACATCTAGGGTTCAACACGTACATGGTCTCACTGGAATACATCCAAATATGTCCTAAAGGAAGGCCATCAGGTCACAAATTCATATTAGATTGGACTACAGCTGTATTAGAGAATCCCTGGGTAACTGACAGAGACATGGAGAGCTCTGTTCACATCTCTGTTTTCAATCCAACGCTATTTTGAGAATTAGTGGTGTTAGTCTCTTATAGATCCTCAAGGAGAGAGAGGGGTTATAGTGCTGTTTATGGATATGCTTTCACTATGGAAATTATTTGCTGTGACTGGGAACAGTATAGGTCCTGCATACAGAAGAAACTGAGTTTGGCTGAAAATAATTGGTGGCACTCTACATTTGGCTACAGACCTAAATTGAAGTTGTAAACCTTCGTACAACTTGACAGATGGACAGGTGTCTGAAGACATTTCCTCATGGTTTGGGGAATGTGAAAGCCTAAAATACATTGTTAAAGAACCCCTGTTGTAAAGGTTGGGACTTTAACTAAAACAATTCAATTCTAGGGAACTTGAACAAGGTGACAACCCTACCAGAAAAGGCATAGCTTTTGAACACAAACCTTAAGCACTCAAAGCTTGCCTCTAATCTTTATTTGGATGATAAAGAGCTTTACCTAAAAAGTGCATCTCTAGGTAACATTCTCTTCCTACACAAAATTCTAAAGGAGATTCAGACAAATCTGTTGCTTAATCACCAAACAAAAAAGGGACTTATCTGTGGATTGGCAGATAATGTATCTGCAGATACCTATACTTCTGAATAAGCCCAGATTCAGGACTGGATCTGGAAACTTTTGTCATTGACCTACTCCGCTGTAAGATGGCACTGGCTCCATCACTGTGCTGGAGGATGTGATGTAACTGAAGTCATATGGTGCTACCCCAGTGACCCCCATAAGTTCTTCATGCGTTTTTTTCCAAGCGCTTAGAGACAGAGATGAGGGGAATGACAGATCAAGAGAGTTAGACTTGGCATCCTTGGCGTGGTCTCCCCAAACTTTTTGACTCTGCTTCCCAGGTTGCTGATGTGTGCTGGACTCTGTTTTTGCTGTTTTTGTTACTCTGGCCACTTTACCACTGCTAACCAGTGCAATTCCTCCTATGTAAAATGAATGTGTACTTGGCTTACACATGGTTGGCATATCTCAGTCCCTAGTAAAGTGCACTAGAGGTACCCTGGGCCTGTAAATCAAATGCTACTAGTGGGCCTGCAGCACTAGTTGCACCTATCACATCAGTAGCCCTGTATACATGGCTCAAACCTGTCACTGCAGTGTCTGTGTGTGCAGTTTTAAACTGCCAATTCGACTTGGCAAGTGTACTCACTTGCCAGGCCCAAACATTACCTTTTTATAATGTGAGGCACCCCTAAGGTAGGCCCTAGGTAGCTCCATGGGCAGGGTGCAGAGTATGTTACAGGTGTGACATGTACTGATTGTGTTACAAGTCCTAACAGTGAAATTCTGCTAAATTTAGTCTTCACTGTTGCACGGCCTATCTCTCTCATAGGTTAACATGGGGCTGCCTTTAAAAATTACTAAAGTGCAGATTCCCTTTCAGAGCAGATAGAAATGTGGAGTTTAGGGTCTCTGAACTCACATTTTAAAAATACATCTTTTAGTGAAGTTGGTTTTTAGATTGTTAGTTTGAAAATGCCACTTTTAGAAAGTAAGGATTTTCTTGCTTAAATCATTCTGTGACTCTGCCTGTTTGTGGATTGCCTGTGTTGGTCAGTTTGACAGTTGGGCTATTTGTGAATCCTCTCTAGACAGTGAAACAAAGGGAACTTTTTTCTAACACCATGCGACAAGATTTTCCATGCTTGTCCCTGGCTGTCAAAGTCAACTCGACTCTGCGCGGAACGGGATGCCACATCCGGAAATCGATGCATCGCTCTCTTGCGAGGGAGGAAAACGACGCATCGCCGACCAGACAAGAAACAACACACAGCCTCCCTTGCGAGGAATGAATCAACACATCATTGCCCTTTTCTGACGCATGCTCGTCTGTTAAGCTTTATTTTTTACGCTAACCAGATACTTAGTGCAAAATCATTGTTTCCATTGTTTTTTATGGAGTAAGACTTGTTCTTTTGAAAATTCATATTTTAACTTGTGTATGTTGGATTTTTGTCATTTTGGTCTGGTTTGATTTAGATACATATTTCCTGTTGTTCTAAACTGCTGTGGTGTCCATTCTGTAGTGGTTTCACTGTATTACTGTGTGTGTTGGTCTGCTTGTGCCAAGCTACCAAGGGGGCGAGAGGGGGTTAACTGAGTGTGATTCTCCTTTACCCTGACTAGAGTGAGGGTCCTTGCTTGGACAGGGGGTTACTGACTGCCAACCAAAGACCCCATTTCTAACAAAGAGTGAATTTGCAGTGTAGGAAACCATCTTGGAAAATTATCATTACCTCTGACCAATGACCATCTTTCGGAGTGGGAAGTTTGACAAGATTGCAGATGAATCTGCAGGTTGACAGAGTACCCACCAGAAAGACTGATACTGATGTGTAATTCTGAATGCATTTTCCCCACCTTCTGAATAGATGCCACATTAGTACCCTTTTGCAGGTGTTGGGTCTAAAGGAGTGATCAGAAAAGGAAATCCTGCAGCACAGAACAAGCAAAATAACCTTGCCTTTTCACTTCTGAGTCCAAGCAATAGTGGTTTGCAAGTGTTAAGGGAAACCAAGCAACACATCTTTGCCATGGAAGTACCACTGACTTGAACTGAAGTTGAAAATGTCACTCTGGTAGAATGACTACAGATCCCCTCATGTAGTTCCTTCTTGGCAAGGGCATAAGATGTTTTAATGCACAAGATGATCCAGAATGATAATGTCCTCTTCTGGATCTCTTGGCCATTTTATCTGCATACATCAAACGAAGAGCTGGTCATCAGACCTAATCTCCCTTTTGCAGTATATGTAATAACTGACCTCCCTACGAGGATCTAGCTGATACAGTCACTTATACTACTTAGTGAGATGGATTAGAGTGAAAAAGATAGGAAGTGTGATTGTTTGCCCCAAACTGAAAGAGGAACCACTCTAGGCAGGAAAGTTGATTTAGTTCTCAAGACAAGCTTGTCTGGATAGTGGCTTATGAAAGGCAAGTGAACACAAAGCAGCTACAATCTGCTGGCACATCTCGTTGTTGTGATGGCCACAATAAAAATAGTCTTAAAAGTTAACAACTGTTAACTGTGCAGGAGTTCACATGCAAAACTACATTAAGATCCCACTGGGGTAGCTCAATAGCCGTGGGAGGAAACATTTACATGAGTCACTTCAAAAATCTGATGTCAATTGGAGATATTAAAAATGAAGGCTAATCAGAAAATCAGATAGAAGTATGAAGGGCAGTAAAGTAGCCCCTGACAGTGCCCAAAGTACAACCCTGCTGGGTTAGTGAAAGAGTAAAGCACAGAATATCAGACTGATGCACCTTCAGCAGTTTCAAATTAGGCTCTCCACACATGTGATAAAGCAATTCCACGCTCTCAAATAGACACATTTTGTGAAGGGGCAAGAAGCTTATCAGTCGCATATGGTGGCAGAAGAAAGGAGCTCTTGTGTCTCTCTCAATCTCCATGCAAGGAGGTGGAAGCTCTTGAGGATAGAAAGCAGAATCTGACCCTTAGATTGAGCGAGAAGGCCTGGTCTGAGAGGCAGTTAGAGCAGAGTACAAAGGAATAGTCTGCATACCACAGACTCCTTGGCTAGTCTAGGAAGACCAGAATGACCGGACCTGGTCCTGGAGCATCTTCTGCAAGATGCATGGAATGAAGGATATGGGAGGAAACAAGTACTGAAGTGGAAAATTCCCTCTCAAATTAAATAAATGCATCCCCAAAGTCTCCTTTAAACGGCTACTACAGGAACCAGAACTATACGCAGTGTGTATTCTTGCTAGTGGCAAAGCGGTCCAGATTAGGGACACCCCACGACCACCTGCTGATAAAGACACCACTCTTGGTCATCAAGATGATGCCAACTTAGGCTGTCGGCCCTCGTTTTAAGAGATCCTGCCAAATGTTTGGTGACAATCCAGATTCCATGCACATATACTCAAGCCCAGAGTTTTACAACTTCCTGGCAGAGAAGATGAGACCCCATGCTTCCCTGTTTGCTTGCATATCACATTGCAGCCATGTTGCATATCAAGATCTTGACAGACCGGCTGCAAAGAGAGGGCAGAAAGTCTTTCAGGGCCAAGTACATTGGCTGTGGGTTTAGTAGGTTGATGTGCTGGATCTGGTTCTCTGGAGACCAAACACCCCTGATTGCCAGATCCTCCAGGCACACACCACATCCAAAGGTGGATGTGTTTGTAACCACTAAGGCTACTGTTTGCGGGGAGCAGAAGGACATCCCTTGGACATCTCTTGTGTAACGGTCTTTCACATGAGTGTTTAGTCTGATTTAAAAGAATTCAGTCTGAACTATCTGTTCTGCTAAAACCCTGATTGCAAGACAAGTATGAAAGAGGACTTCATTGATATTCAGATATAACTACCTTATTTTTTTGGACAGCTAATCAAATTATGCCGACTAAGTTATTATAAAATGCATTTGGACTAGAAGGTAGGGCACGTGTATAGACTGCATGTAGAGTACCAATGTAAAGAGGACAAAATTGTTAATGATTCAAAATCCAGTGGTGCTTCTTGCAAGATTATGATAATTTGAGCGCCCCCACGGTATTGTTTTTTTCTAGCTTAGCCTACAAATTTGGCATGTTGTCAGCAGATGTAAAGTCCTGCAGAGAGCTTTGGGATTCCTGCCATGGCTCTTCAACTTCAAACACAGTCATAACATTCAAATCCTCACCTATATACCTCTAAGTATGTGATTATTTTAAAAGATATGCAAAAACCAAGTTTAGCATGACCACTTGACCTTAGGAGAGGACAGGTTGTGGTAATTAACATGAAGACACGTAGATTGCTTCATTGTGTAAACTTTCTTCTAGTTTATTAGTAAAGCAGAGCTGCAAGGATAACAACGATCTCCACCCTCCACCAGGTTATAAGTGTAATTTCATTTCAAGATAAACCTTCTCAGATTGTTCATGCAGCATTCCATGAAATACTAGTTAGTATTGCACAGAATGCTGACAGCAATAAATTCAAAGTTTTACACAGGTGTAATACAAATATGCTCCCTGTAGGAACAACTGGTTGAGAGGAACAGGCTCCTATCTTTTGAAATAAATTATGTGTAAGGTATAAGGATACCCTGATAATGTCACTGTTAGATGGCACATAGCTGGAGGAGCCTTATAGATATAAGAAACTCATTCCAGTCTGAATATGTTCATTAATGAAGAAAATAGAAACAATATGCTGCTCTCCACAGACAATATTCTATAAAATGGTGATATTCCTTTCAAAATCAGCATACATATTATGGGCTTAGTGGGAAAACAGCCTCCAGAACAAAGTACAGAGACTAAGAGTATCATACAGTCTACAAGGGTGGAATCTTTATCTGTCTTTACTGTAAATACAAATATCTGTAGTATTTACATTAACTTACTATTGATATTTATCATAAGCAATAAAACAGGACCCCAGTTTTCTAAGGACTCACCACATTTGTTCATTTGTAATGAGGTTTAAAAAACAAAGTTAACAAATGGAACTGTGTACAATACAAAAACCCTCAGGAGTTACAGTGTAGTCTTTAATGCCTTATGAGCATAGGTCGTCACACCCAACGTGCATAAGGAAAGGAAATCATTCTGCAAAATGCCATGAGAAGCATATGTTACATCACATACCAGTTTACCATCAATCATTTCAAATTATTGATTCTTTACCCTACTCTTAAGAGTGGACATTTATTTGCTCAGACAGAGTCTAGTGCAAGGGTGAGTAGAGAACATAAAAATTAGTTGACAGGCCTCTATATTTTCCTGTTGCTGCCTTTATGGATCTTGACACTGGGAGTAGCTATGTCAGTACCACCGGTGCCAAGGACAAGTCAAGCCAGTAGCTGCTATGCCTGGCTGCCCCTAATTTAAGTCCAAAAAAAGCAGTAACCTTTCAAACCAAAAGAGAAAATGCTTCTTTAACCAACCACAAATGTAGACTCCCCTTTGTTTTAACCTTAAGAATTTGTTTATATGAACAAACCCCATAGCATTATAATGGTACACAAAGTACATCTAACACCATTGCATTGACCTGCATAATATAGTATAAAATAATAACTTTAACATCAACATTTAACCAAAATGTATTGTATTTATTTTTCATTCCATATAAATACAATTATTTAAAAATATAGGAAAATCCAATTCTCATGTACGGTCAATGTTATAAATTATCTGAGTTTAACAAGTGTTTTGTTTGACAATCTTGGAAGTATCAACACTCATATCATCAACCAATCTTGAAACCATTTTCTATTTTGCCATCCTGCTATTTTTGCCATTGCACAACTTTTAGGTTCTTTGTCATCAAAACATTGTACAATGCAAGCGCTGTGATGGATCTATACAAATCGATAAAGCAGCGTTTCAGTAGCTCTGTTGGTTGATCCCACCTTTTTTAGGACTCAACAAAAATTCTAACTTCTACGGATACATTTTCAAATGTTGATAACCCAATTTGACGTCTAAAGAATTTCATTCAACCACCTTATACCCCTATGGGGCACAGTGAATAATAAGCCATCTGTTTCTCACCCTAAAACGTGACACAAGAAGAAACGTGTTATTGACCATCAATTTTTTCAAAGGGAGCATCCATGGATTTATGACAAATTACATAAGTGCCCACACTTATAAAGCTTATATGTAAACAATTTCAGGATGCTGACACATTCCTTAGATTCACAATTCAAACACTTTACTATGGGGTCATATCACAAAGTTGCTTATCCTACAATAGATAATCATACCAGAAATGTCAAGTCAAGTGTGTAAATTACCATAATTACCATAGTCGCACATTATAAATATAGCTTTAAATCCTTGCTAGTTCATATACCTTGCTATACCACTGTAACCAATGTGTATGTTCTCTAAGATTAAGAGCAACCCTAGACCACAATAGAGGCTAAGTAGCGTAACAGTTCTGCAGACAGGGGCCTTGGTGAAGAACTGCTCCCCCTGAAATAGTGTTAAAACTGATATGCAAAAAGCTAGTCTCTGTCTAGTGTGGCACAGTAAGTAAAAAAAAAATGATGGACCAGCATGCCACCCCAGCGATCATCAAGGGATGAGATTAATCCAAGCATTCCTTAAATAACTTTGATGTTTTTGCCAGAGTGCTAAACCTGCACTGGGCTGAGGTGGCCAAAGTAGGCTGAAACAGGTGTGTGGTTGCTTGTATTCTTGTCTGGATTTGGACACCCAGCCATTAAGACTTTCTTTAAATCTGCTTATACAGAGAAACTCATGTTATCCCCTTTGCTTGTCTCCCCGCTGGCTGCTACTACTTGGGGTATATCATCCACCTACTTACTCCTTCATTTGCTATTCTCCCTCCTCTTCCTCCGAGTGTGGGCTAAAGGTCCAAGTACATCCATGTGCCAGGCATTCCTCTTTTTTCTCTAGGTACATTTTCTCCCACTAGATACTCCATTTTCATCTCTTTAAACATCCCCCTTCTTGTCCAGTCTGAGTCCTCTGAACTCACTGTATTGCACGCAGATGCCAAATGGGGGACAACTGAGCTAACCTAACATGCACAAAATTATACAGTAAATTATTTTAGTATAGGAACTTTATCTCTAAGACACCGACCTGCTCCATCGATATATTTTTATAAATGACTGTTTGATTCCACTCGGGATTCAAGCTCTTCTGCACGTGTTTAGTCCTTCGTTTGTACTCGGCACTGTGTTCAACAAAATAAAAAAAGGAAATTCAGTTAAAGGTAAAACTATGAATGTAAGACAGATCTGATATTAACGGTAATGTCCACAGCTTGACATGTTTTCGATTTCTGCAGCAGCACGTATTGAGGGCATCCTGCAAACGCGCGCATTTGTTTCCCAAAAGGCAACAGAAATAGGCATCAATGAAACAGAGAGACCTTTGGAAATAGCACCAATAAAATATATGTAAGGTTATTATAATCTTGTTATGGTCCCATTTTCTCTTGCTTACATCTTACATCTGCTTTCAGTCTCCCTGAGAGTCTCTGTTTTTTTTATCATTATACTAGCTGAAATTCTGTGCTGCTGCTAACCAGACTTCGAAAAGATCCCACTGTGTTGTTGAACACTATTTTTTGTAGCCAAAGTTACTCAGCAACCCACATTTTGTTCCTCTCGTATCCCTCCTATCAAAAAAAAAATTCTGCATCAGCATTACAATACAGGCACCCCCCTCTTCCATTTTCTGTGAATAAATGTACTACAAAATCAGCATAATTTCACACATGCAATTGAGTTTTCCTATTCTGAAAATGTAGAAAAAACAAGCAGGCGCATGTGAGGATATATTCATGAAGCTCAATAGTTGCCAGAGCCAACAGGTCCACGAGCTACTAACAGCTATCTCCTATCGCATGTATTGTTTAGAGAAGACGTTTTCAGGTTTAAACATCTTGTGTTTTTGCACAGTCGTGAGTAGTTGATATATCTACATACTATTTGTAAAAGAAATCGAGTCCTGAACCTCCATAATAAAAGCATTATTTAGGAGGATCCAAATAGACAGATAAATAGAAAAAAAAAATTTAGCAATCAAGATTCATTATCCTAATACAGACAATCGGACAGTTCTGGAAATTTAAATGTGCTAAGGTAAAGGTCCAGGCTGTTTCATGAAACTTACATACAGCAAGGGCAGAAAGAGAGGAAGTGAAGTAAAGGTGAAGGGGAACAACAGACTGAAAAATGTAGCCAGTCTAGACAGAGATGGGCAGATGAATATAGGAAATATCTGGAAATGCGCTCCCAGTTGGGCATGCTCTTGCATAATTCATGAACCGGGAACACATGCATCTATCTGGAACAATAACAAGGTGTCCTGGATTCTGTTTTCATGCATTGTTTGAATGTCATAAACACTTTCTTCCCTTGTCCTTCTCAAGAGCATAGGAAAACAAATAGATTTACCCGGCCTATCCTGAATATGGGGCAACTCAACTTCTACCAAAGCTGCCCCCATCATAATCTCCTCATCCGTGTCTCGCGTTAGAGAAGAATACACTAAAAAATGGATGCCATTCCTTCAAACGCCTGCCTGCCCGCCCAGAAGCAGAAGCAGACAAGAGAAATACCTTGATTTAAGGGTTGGCTCTGTGACCGGGAAGCAATAAACAACTGCAGACCCTCCTTACAGGAATCCTTCCTTGCTCATCATGCATTTTCAAGGGGTAAGGTTGTGAACCTTTTGGGTCGA